>NC_043701.1:49735075-49821552 GCF_006229205.1 Suricata suricatta | reverse complement strand
TTGCTACAAATGGCCATATTTCATTCATCCTCATAGTACTCCATTGTATATATATACTACATCTTCTTGATCCATTCATCAGTTGATGGACATTTAGGCTCTTTCCATGATTTGGCTATTGTAGAAAGTGCCACTATGAACATTGGGGTACATGTGCTCCTATGCATCAGCACTTCTGTATCCCTTGGGTAAATCCCTAGCAGTGCTATTGCTGGGTCATAAGGGAGTTCTATGGATAGTTTTTTGAGGAGCCTCCACACTGTTTTCCAGAGCGGCCGCACCAGTTTACATTGCCGCCAACAGTGTAGGAGGGTGCCCATCTCTCCACACCCTCGCAGGCATCTATAGTCTTTTGATTTGTTCATTTTAGCGACTCTGACTGGTGTGAGGTGGTATCTCAGTGTGGTTTTGATCTCCAAAGAGGACATCCAGATGGCCAACAGGCACATGAAATGACGCTCAGCGTCACTCATCATCAGGGAAATTCAAATCTAATTAGTATTTTCAAAACGCTCTGGTGGCTGAGAGAATCAGGTGGGCTGTGAAGCCTGGTGCATAGAGCTCGGTGATAAAGTGGGCCTCCGGTGGTCTGTCTGTTAGACCACAGGCCTCAAACTAGGTGACTGTTTTCAGTCTGAATCAATTCAAAGTTAACCTACAAAAATACCACCGCACACTGGAGTGGCCTCACCTGGGAAGGGGCAAGGTGGTACAGAACACATAAGTGTGCAGAAATGAGCCTGAAGTGTATCCCTACGCTCAGTGAAGAGGCCTGGTAAGAAGGAGAGATCTAAGTATTTAAGGGAAGGCCACTCAGCATCAGGAGGAACAAAGCAGTTTTATTTTACTAACGGAAGACTGGGCACCCAACAGGGGCGCCATATTAGAATTTTGCTTGAAAGACCAAGATTCCAGCTAACATTTGAGGGCATCTGTGACACTCTGGCAGGAGCTGCAGACACGAGCTGATCCCATGTTTCAGAGCATGGGCGGGTTTGAAAGCTCATCCATGAGGACATTCTTCTCTCTTCAGCAAAGATCTGGGGCTTTAGACCACCCATGTGCTGGCCCCCTGGAGACCAATGAAGGGTTGGTCCCTTTCCTAAGGGAATGGTTCTTGGTGGGAAGGTACATGTTCCCCAGTCTCTGCACTATTTGGTCAGCATGATCCATGCATAGGGCAGGGGGTGTGATCAACCCTCCAGGGGGAATCAGCGAATGCTAAGAGAGAACAGGTAAGCTGTGTGCTTAGGGGATATGCGGGTAGCGCTCATGGGCACAGTGCCCTTCTTGTTGAAGAAAAGATTATGACAAAGGCACAGAGATGTGAGAGGTCACAGGATGTTCGAGGAAATGCAATAGGTTATTATCTAAATGGATCCCTCTACCAAGGGACTCTGAAGCCAGAGAGAGAGGTAGCGCCCAGACCTAGAAGGTCTGCAGCCTGGATTTGGACATACTACCCAGTTGTTTCATTGAGACTATACATTTAACGGGTCACAATTCTGAATAATAACTATATGCATAATCCTGAGATGGAGACCCATCACCTTCCTCACATTTGCCAAGCGATTGCAGACATCTCAAAATTCAGGAGCCTCTGCTCAGAGCGCGGGCATATCTGGCAGGTCTGAACCAGGAGAGGTGGATCTCAGCCCTTCCACAGACTTGTGTGGGGCTTGTAATAGTTCCCCCTTTCTTCCCTGTGGTGGTTTGTGGTCCTTAGAGCCCATTTGACAAGGTCAGGTCACAGGCAGAGGGCTGTGTCCAAGAGCGCATATCAGAGCCATGGCAACGAAGGCAGGAGAGGCGGGTCTGCCCCCGAAGGGGACGTGCGCCTGGGCAGCTGAAACCACTGTGGGCTCTCAAGGAAGGGGTGCCTGCACCCTCTCCTCGCCCTCCCTCCCCTGCACAAATTCGATTAGTTCAGCCCAAATCAGGTTAGCATCACTGAGCTGAGCCAGGGTAATCAGACCCCGGAGGGGAGCAGGTGCTGGGCTTCTGAGAACTAGGACAAGCTGACTGTAGCCATCTAAAACACAGCAGGCAAGGCCCCCCACCCACCAGCCTGGCATGTCCCCACTGACAGTCTGGTTCTCACTGCCTGCCCAAGGGCTGTGTCTGCTGGAGGGCGGCTGGCATGAGAGTTCATCACACCGGGGTTCAAATGCTGACCGGCTCCCGCTCCTCGTGTGCCCACGATCCGCCAGCAAGGATGCACTGCAGTCAAGTGTAAAGTACAGATCATAGGCATATCCGGCTCCTGTGGCTCTTGAGGCCGCTGTATGTACTCTGCAAAACCCCAGGCCAGGCCTGGTCAGCGCTCAGCACACCCATCTGCTCTCCTCCCCGCTGAGGCCACAGCCAGGACCAGACAGGATTTTACTGGTTTTTACAGAAACTCCCCATGCTCAGGACAAAACCATCAAAAATGAAGGTTTACATTATGGGACCCAAAATCTCATCTTAAGAGATATGCCCCACTGGGGCACCTGAGGGGGCTCAGTCGGTGAGGCGTCTGACTTCGGCTCAGGTCATGATCTCACTGTTCATGAGTTACAGCCTCACGATGGGCTCTGTGCTGACAGCTCAGAGCCTGGAGCCTGCTTCCGGTTCTGTGTCTGCCTCTCTCTCTGCCCCTCCCCTGCTCGAATTCTATCTGTGTCTCTCTAAAAAAATAAACATTAAAAAAAGATTAAGACCATTAATAGAATAGCATTTACCTGCTCTTTGATAAATGCTATGATCTTATCAATGATACAAGAGCCAAATGTTAAAAGTATACCAATTTTGGTTTTGGCTCCTCGTTCTTCTCCTCTCTTGTGGTGGCCGTGAACCACAGCTAGACTATCCTGTACAATTCCTGAGCTATTGGCATAGAAGTAACATTATTCCTCTAAAGCCTGGCATAGCCCTCCTTGGTGTAAGGGGAATTTCTTACCCTGTAAAGGGCATAGAGGAGGAAAGTTTACCCAATTTCCACCAGTCTCCATGGTTAATTTGGTAAGGGTCTTTTTTAGGGTTTCTAATATCTGGTGCTGCCTAGTTTACAAAAGTAAGAACGACAGCCAATTTCTTCAGGATCCTCGGGCGTATAAGTTCAATATGCCTTTATGATTTATTATTACTATCCTTAGCCAAATTGGTGGGCTGTCTAGTAGCCACTCGAAGACCCCCCGTTAGAGTCTGGCCGTAGAGGCGTAGGCTCCCCTTACCTTTTGCCATGTTGAAATCCCATGTCCAGATCAGAGGCAATTAATACCAACAGAACATCTTATCTATAAGGGGAAGGTTAGTGCAGTCAGGAACTTTTATTGTTTCCTCAGCTTTCTGGGGCAACATTTGCCAGTGCGATGGCAAAAAGACAGGACAGTTTATTTTACTGGACTGATGATTTCTCAGGCTTCTGCTATGCTAGACCAGCCAGCTTCCGGGGTGTGGCTGGAGCAGGGCTGGAGATTCTCAGGAGTCAGAGTCTTTTTGAGGATCAGTTCAAGCTGATCGACTGGATCTGGATCACCTCACCAGGTTGAGAGTTCTTCTGAGTCAGCCTATTTAACTACAGAGGGATACCTGAAACTTTAATAGGGGCTGACCCCCATTTTTAAATATCATCTTCATAGACTAACAAGCCTGACATCCAACAACACTCTGTGATTGGTCAATACTCTAAATGTTGTGTTGGGTCCTGCCAAAAGTAACAAATACTCCAGGCAATGTGAATGGTTAAACTTGCTGTCAATAATATTGTATAATAATAATGGATCACTGTACCGATGTCACAATTTCCTGTAACTCCCCCTTCCCTGCCTTTGTTCGGGGCTCTCAGCATGGATCCACCACGCCGGTAAAGTCTGTGAGCCCGAGCTTAGGCTCGGCCAGCCTAAGCCCGTAATAAAACCGCCCTTTGCTTTTGCATGCGTGAAAAAAAAAAAGATTAAGAGACAAACACTATTAATATTTTGTGGATATCTTCCCAGACACTCTCCTGTGTGCATGTTCACAGATAGAAAATCATTCTCACAAGGGGATATTTACTGTATATGTTGTCTCTTAAAAAAATGTTTTTTACTGTTTATTTTTGAGAGAGCGAGAGAGCTAGAGTGAGAACAAGAGAGAGGGAGAGAGCACAAACAGGGGAGGGTCAGAAAGAGGAGGATGGAGGACACAGAATCCGAAGCAGGCTCCAGGCTCTGAGCTGTCAGGACAGAGCCCGATGCAGAGCTCGAACTCATGAACTGTGAGATCATGACCTGAGCTGAAGTCAGACACTTACTGACTAAGCCTCCCAGGTGCCCTCCCCACACCCGCCATGCATGTAATCTTAAAAACACAAGTGTTTGCATTTATTTCTATTAGAATTTGAGGAAAATCAGATAAAACGGAAGTAACTAACTGGTGAATAACAGACTCATCATTCCTGAGGGACTGTTAAAACTGAGAAAATAGAGGATAAGCAGTATCAAGATGGTTGAGTCATTCTGTGGTTTTTTAAACTGTATAATTGTGTGTTATTCCTTTAATGACACAGGTCTCAGGTTCCATTTGCCAAATTGGGTGCCTTAGATGAAGCATGTGAGTCTTCAGTTATAAATCAGGAAGAGGGGAGCATGAGTGGCTCAGTCGGTTAAGCATTCGACTTCAGCTCAGGTCATGATCTCACCATTCATGAGTTCAAGCCCCACATCAGACTCTGTGCTGACAGCTCAGAGCCTGGAGCCTGCTTCTGATTCTGTGTGTCCCTTTCTCTCTCTCCCTGTCCCCTACTTGCACTCTGTCTCTCTCTCAAAAATGAATAAACATTTTTAAAAAATCATAAATCAGGAAGAAATCGCGAATATGAGGGAAAAATAGCATGCTGACATGAATTCCCACTGAATGAGTCCTCTTGTGAAAATGAGGCAATACAGAGGGTGGGTGTGATGGGGAGGCGTGTGCGGCGGTGGGAAGGAAAGGGGCTGAGACACTGAGATGTGGTGCACCTAGACCTGGTGGGACCTTGTTGGCTGGGCAGGGCCCAGAAGCCCAACTGGCTCCCGGTGTGACACAGAGCTGGGCCTCTGACCTAGCGGTTTTTGCCCCAAGTGCATGGCTTAAACGTTGGTGTATTCACCATGCATTTTTGTTTTCTGCATTTCTGAGCCTTTTACATCTTAAGGACCTTGCTGACCCTGGAGGGACAGCCCCTCCCAGGACTAGCCAACTCCTGGAGTTGATAAACGGGCTGCCTTTCACCAAACCAACCAATCGTGAGCCTGCAGCCCAATCCACATCCTCTATTGGGCTCTTCCATTCCAGGCCACTACCTCCTGCCCTCGTCACCCCAGAGCCAGGGACTCTAGGGACAGCCCCTTTGCCGTGGGGCCCATTGAAATTAATCAAACCAGCCAACCCTCCTCCACCCACCCAACCTTTCTGTGGGAACCACAGCAAAGCTTCCCGTCCATGCCGCCCCTCTCCCTCTGTGTCCTGATGGTCCTGGGCCTTCCTGTGTGGCCCTGCGAGGCACAGCATGCACCTACCTCTTGGGAACGGAGAAGATGACAAGCTATCTTTCCAAAGGTAGTAGCCTCCCAATCTGTTGGCTTCACTGTACCTGAATAATAAAAAAATATTTAAAACACTCTCTTTCCTCTCTGGGGCCCAAATCCATTGCCGCGAGGGCCCTGCCAGAGTCTGGGCAGGTCCTGCTTTGGCATCACTCCCTGCTGCTGGGCAGGGGACGACTCTGGCCCCCGGGCACCTGCTGTCCGGCCCAGGGGACCAGGTGAGCAGTGAGCCAGGGCTTGTCAACTGAACCGAGCACGGGGCAGGCACGATGCGTCCCCGGCAAGAACACTTTGATTTTCTCTGGCACATGGGGTTCTCAGGTCAAGGGCAGGTGGCCCTCGGTGAAAGGAAACCGGTAGGGCCTCGGACCAGGTTCTCAGGTTTACTGGTTTGTGTGGGTTTCTAACTTTTCATCTTCCTCTCTGTTCTCAGGGCATGTAGCTCCACTGGTGTATCACTGGGGGCTCAGGAAAGAGCTGAATTTTCAAATCAAGTTGAATGAAAATTCACACTCTTGTCACATTGAGAAAGAAATTTTATTATCCAGATGGTACTGGTATTGTAAATCAATTTGGCTCTTTGGTTTTGTAAACACACTATGCCTTCCAATCACTTGGAGAGTGATCAGTTCCTATTCTGTGTTCAGCAAAGTGCAAATTCCTAGCAATGTGCAAATTCCTAACAATACAGAGAAATAAGGTGCCTGGGTGGCTCAGGCGGGTAAGCGTCCATCACTTGATCTTGGTTCAGGTCATGATCTTACAGTCTGGGTTCAAGCCCCATGTTGGGCTCTGTGCTAACAATGCAGAGCCTACTTGGGATTCTGTCTCTCTCCCCCTCTCTCTCTGCCTCTCCCCTGCTCACTCTCTCTCTCTTTCATAATAAATAGACTTTAAAAAAAAATGGGATGTAGAACTTGGCTCCAAGAGCTTCACAGGCCCAGGTATGGGAATGACACTAATCAGACGGTACCTGTGTCGTCACTGTGTTCCAAGGTGCTCAGACTGCAGGAGTGGGCACAGGATTCTGGGCCACACTTCCCACCTGTGTGACCAGCTGTGCCCAATGCTTTCTTGGAACATGCCTTTAAAAATTGTTTCCAGGAGCGCCTGGGTGGTTCAGTCAGTTGAGTGTCCAGCTTCAGCACAGGTCATGATCTCCAAGTTTGTGGGTTCGAGCCCCATGTCGAACTCTGTGCTGACAGCTAGCTCATAGCCTGGAGCCTGTCTTCAGATTCTGTGTCTTCCTCTCTCTCTGACCCTTCCCTGCTCATGCGGTCTCTCTCTCTCTCTCTCTCTCTCAAAAATAAATAAAACATTAAAAAAATTTTTTTAAATTATTTTCTGTCTACTGTAGGACTTTCTCATGAATCAATTTAGAGCAAATCTTCATCTTTGAGGGTTGACATTCCCTTGGGAGAGGTGCCATTTAGAAGGAAGGCCAGCACGTGAGAGCTGGTGGGTAGGACTCCGGGTCGAACTCCTAGGGTGGCGCTGAGCTGCCCGTGAAACTGTTCCAGGAGAGGCATGGGGCTGGGCTGTCAGAGCAGGATGCCTGCTGTCCTGCTGTGCAGTCTGCCACACGCACCACACTAAGATAGAACTCCACACGTCCCATTCACAGAAGCAACGATATGCCATAACTGTAGTTAATATACACGGTAAAGTAGTATATATGTAGTTAATATATCGGTAATGCAGAGCACAGGAGACGCTGACTGTGGGGCCAAGCTTCATTCCTGCCCAGCGGCACACAGAGAGTCCTATGCAAATACTGTTTGCAACCTCACAGCCTCGTTTTCTGTCTGCAGACGCTTCTTTCAACCTGTTGTGAAGCTTCTGGGCACAGATTAAAGGCACAACCACAGATTCACGTCACCATCTAAGCGGGCGCTGATCGAGCACCGACCTCTAGGCTCTGGGCTTCATTAGGGGCCATGGTTGTGCATGAGGACGTTACAACAGGGACCAAGACAAAGGGAATAAAAAGAGGTCTGCTTTTTATTCTCCAGGTGGTGGCTACCCTGGGGACCACATCTTGCTGCTCATTCGACAATCTTTTAGAAGTGGGTCCGGTCTGTAAGTACCCGATTAATTTTTCTTTCGGAACGTGTTCTCAAAGTAGGAAGACTTGAGGGGAACTTCTTCTCTAAGCTCTCCTCCTTCATCATATTAGTAATAGAGGTCATAAAATAGAATAATACGATTAGAGAGTACAAGACATATTACAATATAATGTGATATGAACATAACAATAACTTAGCATGACGATGCTTTGCTGAATACTCCTTACGTTTGCAGTAGTACTGAACTCATTAGCTTGAGGTGCACAAACGCAGACCTTGGCCTAATTGGACAAGAGCTCAGCTTGGCTGTACCTGTCCCTGCACGCGATCTCTAAGAAAATGCCCTTCCACGCAGTACAGAAGGCACGATTGTCCCACCCAAGGGAATGATCTCGACTCTTCCAGCAAGCCCCCCAAGGCTCATGCATCTGCAATGACTTGAGAGTCGCCTGTCTTTCACTGAAGTCTAGAGTGTCTTCTTTGGCCTCTCAGGAATGACTGAAAGCAGTGAAGCAAATGGCCTAACGAGATTAAGCAAATTGACACCCAAACCCTGAGAAGGTATCTCTGGAGAAGAATGTGCTTCCTGCGCTTTTCGGGGCTGCTCTCCCTCCCTCCCCCATGGCACGTAGGTGGTCTCCCAGGGATGAGATTTCAGAGAATCTGAAAGGTAGAAATGTAAGGGCTGGGTCTCTAAAGGTTCCCCTTTAACATGTGGCTCTGGTCCACCCCCAGGCGCTGGGAGGAGGGTCAGGTGAGGGAGACCTTCTCTTGGGAGCAGGGCTCCTGACCCCCTTCCCCCATCCTTGAGGCATGGCCCCCACTCCCGCAGCTCCAGGCAGCCGCTGCCCACCCCAGGGCTAGACAGCACTCCACCTGCGGGCACTGGCACCCAGCCCCACCTGTGTGACCCTGCCTCTCCTATCAGGGACCCTCCTGTGCCCACACTCAGGGAGCTGGTGGCAGAGGTGATGGGTACAGCCTGGTCACAGCACCCTGTGGAGCTGCCCAGGCACCCCTGCTTCAGGCTGTGGGCCCTCAAGCTTTGTGTTCCTGTCTGTAAAGTGGAGAGGAAAATGACACTTGTAATCATCACATGTCCATGTTTCCCTCACAAGCTCTGGAGAGGGGCATTTATGCACAGAAATTGTGTGAGACCTGGGGTCACTGGTGTCACTCTGGCCACCAGGTAGGTCCACCATGGTGAGGGGCTGCTGGTGTGGGCACACTCGTTCACACGGGGTTTTTCTCCCCAACGTGACCAGTGACAGACATCTGTGAGTGCTGGGGACATTGGTGCAGAGCCCTGGGCTGTGGGACAAGGTACACAACTGACTGGCTCAGGCCCATGGCCACAGGGCATGGGCATCATTAGCTGCAAACACTCCTGAGCTGGGCCAAGCCACTGGGTACCTGACTCAGAAGTCAGTCTGGGAACAGGATGTCCAGTCCTGCGCAGGGGCTGGCTGATGTCATCCCCAGGGCTCTCGGATTTAGGGGGCCGAGGGCTTCGGCAGGGCAGAGCCCACATGGCCTGGTAGGCCCTGAGCCCAGCTCCCCACCCCCGCCCAGCCAGATGATGGCCAAGCAGGTACTGTGCAGGGAAGTCACATTAAGAAATACAACAGCCACAGGGCTCAAAGACATAGGAAGCCTGCCTCTTTCCTTCTGAGCATATCCAAAACCTCCTGGCCGAGGTTTTGCTTGCTTGGGTGCTGGGTGGACCTTGTCCTGTGACATGCAGCCCCCATTCCCTGGCCTTGGGGTCAGGTGACCACTAGCCTCGGGGTCAGGTGACCACCAGGCCTCTAGAGATGCCCATGTTATCTGGAGTCACCAGATGCTATTGGCTCTCTGCCTCCCCACGGACAGAGGAGAAACCCACTTGGAGTCCCCTTTTCTTGGGCACCTGTGAGTTCCGTTTGTGGAAGTTTTATACCGATTACAGGGGATCCTTGTCCCTCCGAGACCCCACCCTCGCTTCTGACACCTCTTGAGACCACCCGTAGGTTCAATAATCCACTGGAAAGATTTACAGGACCCTCTGCAAGTGTCTCACGGCCACGGTTTGTTGCAGGGAGGAGGAGAATGGGGCACAGTGTGGGGGGCATCCAAACCCTTGTCGTCTCTCACGAGACTGTGGGTGACTGGCTTCCCCAGGTATGATGACCGTATACGGAGAGTGAGATCCCCCTCTCCCCACAAGGATGCTGGTCGAGCCTGTAACAACACTGTTTTCTGGGGGCTCAGTCACTCGCTGTCCATCTGGTGGCCCTCAGTCTCCAGGTCCTCCTTGAGTCCCTAGTTCCTGCAGAAGTCACATATGGCCCAAGGCCCCCATACTAAATCATATTGTCGCACCATCAGGAGACCAAAGACTTAGGTGGGGAAGGACTCCCTATCAGGCAGGCCCTCCAGGGCTAGCAGTCACCTTGCTGGAGGCCAGAGCTCTTCTGGAGGAAAGTTAAGTCCCCACTGAACACCTTTGCCTGGAGATCCCCTTCCCTTCCCTCCCGAGGACCCCGTCTTTCCCTTCCACTGCCCCTCTTTGATCTCCGATACATTTGGGAGGGTCAGAGCTCTAGGGACCAGCATCCTGAGGACTTGGGGCCAAACCTCCTCCTTTGACTCCTGGAAGAGACTCGGCTTACATTGCATGGCTTGTGGTTTCTTTTTTCTTTTTCATGTTTATTTATTTTTGAGAGTGGGAGAAAGAGACAGAGGCAGAGAGTGAGGGAAAGAAGGAATCCCAAGCAGACTCCTTGCTGTCAGCGCAGAGCCTGATGTGGGGCTCGAACCCATGAATTGTGAGATCACGACCTGAGCTGAAATCAGGAGTCGGATGCTCAACTGACTGAGTCACCCAGGCGCCCCATGGGCTGTAGTTTCTGCCCTTACCAAGCAGCCCTCTCACGAGGGTGATGGCGGAGCAAGAAAAAGAGAGTCCTGTCTATTGCTACCGGAACCTGGTCCCCACCTCCTACCCTCATGGCTTGCGTCCTTCCTGACTCGTCTACCTGTTTGGGCCTCAGGGTCTCACCCTGCCTCACCTCCTCCCTCAATGGTTCTGAACCGAACAGACATGCTGGATTCTCAAACTCCTGGCCAGCCCAGACAGCCCCATGGAGAGCACAGATTGGCTGTGAGATTTTGTACATCTCCTGTAAGAGCGTCAGTTTCTACCTGCCGAGAGCATGTTGAGCCACAGCAATAGCACGAGAAACAACAGGAACGTGGTTGTGTTCAAGAATGGCTGAGCTGTGGTTCCTAAGCAGAAATCCCATACGGTCCTGAGGCTCTGTGCTCTCACTCGCTCACTGCCACACCTGTGCAGCCAGGGAGATGCCCCACAAAAGGACCAGCCCACATGCCCATGAAACATGCCTCAGGGTGCGCAGACCTCACCCTCAACATGACCCTCCGTGGCAATATTACATGTCCTTGGAGCACTGTGGGTCTGGATCCAACTGAGGGCTTTGATCCCTCCAATCCCTCCAATCCTGAAGCTCAAATGGAATCAAGGCTTTGAAGCATCTCTTAGAACTTGTATCAGCGGAGCTCAGAACTACCTGTCACTCCTCACAGCATCAGGTGTGGTTAGCGAGCACCACGCATGAGGGGTAGGGCAGGCTGATCCCTTAGACCATGAGCATTGAGATTCAAGTCAAGCAGGGCAGTGGATCCCATTTCCCTCCCTTTCCACACATTCACTGAGCACTTCATCTGTGCTACTCCTGTCTGGGGCCAGCTACCGCCCTCCGCCCTCAGCTTCATTGCCCTCAGACAAGGTCCACAGTCGGGCCAGCAAATGCTCTTGATAGACTGTATGCAGTATGTTGTCAGTCCCCCATGAT
Organism: Suricata suricatta; assembly: GCF_006229205.1. NCBI lineage: Eukaryota > Metazoa > Chordata > Mammalia > Carnivora > Herpestidae > Suricata > Suricata suricatta. The sequence goes on along the minus strand of NC_043701.1, from coordinate 49,810,083 downwards.
GAGGGCATCCAAGGGGGAACTCACAGGTCACCTCTGGGTTTCAGGTAACAAGGAGGACATGTGGCTGCACATTGATGCTGCCTACGCAGGCAGCTCCTTTATCTGCCCTGAATTCCGGCATCTTCTGAACGGAGTAGAGGTAGGTGTGCTCTATACCTTTAAGACAATCACTGGTTAAAAGCGCTATGCAATGAGTGACTTCTCCCAAGGATGTGACATTCCATTTTTCATTGCTGGGGTTTGTTTCAGCAAACGACTTCCAAACTTATTCCGTGATCCTCAGAAATTAGACTTCCTTATGATGGGGGTTGAGAATCTTCCCAGTCCCTATGGCCAGTCTTCTCGAAACATGTTTTTCAGTCTGCACAGATCCTGGGCAGGGTTCCCGCTTATAACACTGCGGGGAAATATTTAGGAAGAAAATAAGAGCTCAGTGCATTTCAGATCAAGAAGTAATTTATAGGAATGCCTGGGTGGCTCAGTCAGTGAAGCATCCAGCTTTGGCTCAGGTCATGATCTCACGGTCTGTGAGTTTGAGCCCCGGTTGGGCTCTGTGCTGATGACTTGGAGCCTGGAGCCTGCTTCCGATTCTGTCTCCCTCTCTCTCTGCCCCTCCCCGCCCCAATCAAATAAACATTAAAAAAAAGAAGAAGAAGTAATTTATAAAGCCAACCTACAATCCTATTTGATCTGGTTCAGTATGATAGTCTATTCTGACCATGCGACCAAGCATGGTATTGACATGAACAGGTATTGAACAAGTAACCACAGAGGCATTTAGATATCTTGTACCACCTTTGGAAGTTGTAAAATGTGGCTTGTAATTCCCACCAAAATACCTGCTGCTTTTGAGGACCAGCAAGCAAAACTCGGCCAGTACTCTGCTGCTGAGGGTAATGTGATACAGACCTGGGGCAAAGACACAATATTATGGATGTGCTCTGATGTGTGATTTCAGACTCAGGGAGGACTTCACTATCGGTGGCGGCTCAGAGACCACAACGTTCCTGTTGGCCAAGAACTCAGTTGTAGATGCAACAAAGGGTCCAGAGAGAGTGACGTTACAGGGAGTCCAGAGCAAGGAGATAGTGAGTCAGTAGAACCACAGCGTTGGCTCTGTGCTCAGAGGCACGGGTTTCCTGAGCCCCAGGGCCACATGCAGTGCAGGGATTAAGGTCATGGTCTTTGGCATTAAGTGACTGTTTGAATCCCAGCCCTACCCTATGACTAGCTGTGTCCCTTTGGGCAGGTTAGTACCCTCTCTACACCTCACCAAGTGGATTTAGTAGCGATGCCTCCTGTGAGGGGGTGCTATAAGTATTAGGAGTTAATCATATTGAAAGGGCTTAGAGACCAGCGTCTGGTGCACAGCCAGGGTTGTGCGTGAGTTAGATTCCGTTATTACTTTTCACCAAGGCTGTGCAGACGGTCCCTCCAAACCCTTCTCTATTCTCAGGCTGTGCTGCCCATTCATTTGCTAATTACTAATCTGGATTCTCACATTGCCATAATACCAGAAAAGCGGGTGTCAGGTACAGAATCCTGATGTCCCCATCTTAGAACAGAATATCCTTTGATTGCTGATGACGGAAGTCAGGTTCTGGTTTCCAGCTCCTTCGCATCACTTGCATTTATTTACTCGCTCGCTTGATAATTCTTATTGATCAGTCGGTACGTGCCAGACCTCAGATCTGTCCTGAGGAGGGAGTTGGCACGTGGGACTTCCAAAGGCCCCTATAAATATTGGGGAGGGGGATTGAGACCTATGAGAAATTCTGGTAAGGATGTTGATACCTAGCCCTCTGCCGTTCACTGCTGGTAGCTGCTCTTATGGGTGTTTGGTGCTGGGGAACGAGAAACAAACCTCTCTACTATCTACATACCTCGCATTACAGAGATGGTCCACATCACTGGGGGGGTCTGTCCCCGTAGCCTGGAGGGACAGAAGGCAAAGTGATCATTGGGGATTTGTGTGCCTGTCCCCAAGGCTCGGTCTTTCCAAGTATCAGCTTTAGGGTTGCACAACCTTTTCCCCCTACAATGTTCCTCTTCCCCGTGAACCCAGGACCTGGGGTTTTGGCTTTCATGCCATGGGGGACAGGGGTGGGGGGACTAACTGTCAGGCCACGGGGTGGGGGGACTAACTGTCAGGCTACCAGCACTGGGCACTCTAGGGCGATCCTATCAGCCAGCAGCAGACAGGATTTCATGCCCGACACTGAGTCATTTCCATGTCTCCTGCATTGTTCTTCACCCCAGCTGGCCAGATAAGGGGGCTGCAATATCCTGCAGGCCCTAGCCCTGAGATAAGATCCCTTCTCTCTGCCAACAGAAAGAGCACACAGCAGTTGGGTAATGAAAGACGATTAAACAGACCAGACCCCCCGGGAGGGAACTAATAAGGCTCTCGGCAAACAAACCTCCTCTCTCACATTTTGTCTCCTTTTATCAACAAATGAAACCCGTTGTCATTTCCTGCCTCTTTCTCCTAATCACTTTTATTGAAACCTGGAAGGAAATGAATGTCCTCCCCACCTCCCCCAATTCAGTGGGGGTTGGCGTGCGAGGCTGCCGGCAGCTGAGCAGACATCTCCCCGGAGGTGTGGCACCCACCTAGCCCCTGGTACCCTCGCTGCCTCCCCAGTGCTCTTCCCAAACAGAGAAAAAGCCAGCAGCTGGGAGCGATTTCAGCAGCCAGTGAGGAGAGTCAGTCAGGCTGGGACCTTTATCTCTGCTTCTGCTGGGGGATTTATCCACGTGGCTTCGTCCCTGGGCCTCTGGCTGTGCCCAGGTCTGTGCATCACCCTGGGCTCGCATTTGGAAGGATATGAGAACTCACCACTTATGGTAGTTTGGCAAAAATGCAGAACACCCTCCTCGCCGGCCAGTCTTGATGGTTGAAATCATATTTTCTGCTTGGAGATACCGCAGCACCTGAAATTGATGAACTTGGATGTTGCCTTTAAAAATAATGATGGAGGGGCACCTGGGTGGCTCAGTTGGTTAAGCATCCGACTTCGGCTCAGGTCATGATTTCGCGGTTCATGGGTTTGGGCCCTGTTGGGCTCTGTACTGACAGCTCAAATCCTGGAGCTGCTTCGGATTCTGTGTCTCCATCTCTCTCTGCCCATCTCTCACTCACGTTCTGTCTCTCAAAAAATAAGCGTTTAAAAAATTAAAAACAAAAAAGAGATGTTTAGGCATGCAGGAAGAGTTGTTGGTGATTGCATTAGCACTGGAGAAAGAACCGAGTGAAATAAAAATTGAGGTGATCCAGATTACCGTAGTTTTCACACCCCCCACCATTGGTCATGATGATATATGTATTCCGAGAATTTTGCCAGTTCATGGTGTTGAGAAAGCTGCTGGCAGAAGGTGGTTCATAGGCCAGATCGATACAATTTCCTGACATAGTACGTATGAATTAATATTCTGGTTCTTTCAAATAGTCTCATAGTTTGAAAGGTAGATACATTTCATGCATTCATTTATATTTGAGAAAGAGAAAGAGGGAGAGACAGAGAGAGCACAGTTCATGCACACACACACACACACACACACACACAAGAACAGGGAAAAGGAGAGAGAGAGAGAGAGAGAAAGAATTCTAAACAGGTTCCACACTTCCACACTCAGCGTGGAGCCTGACGCTGGGCTTGATCCCACGACCCTGGGATCATGACCTGAGCTGAAATCAAGAGTCAGATGCTCAGCTGACTGAATCTCTCAGGTGCCCTGGACTCCAGACCAAGCACATTCGAAAGTGTGCCATATGAAATATTGACAACGTCTCATTTTATGACGAAAAGTCAAAAGAGTTTTCCTGATTCAAAGTGAGTTGGATCTCACACATTTCAGAGCAGGAGAGCTCCTGGAACCTGACCTGTGTCCTGTTCCTGCTGGGGACGGGCATCCTCACAGGGCACAGCAACTCTCCGTGTCCTTTCTTGAGGTCACTCTCAGATTACATGTTGGGAGTCAGCATATTTTGAATGACCCAAGGTCCTCGAAATGCCTCCCTTGTTTCAGATGTGATGGCCCTACACCACATTAGGATTAACACGTAAATGAAAGGGAATATTCATAGGAAGGTTCTAGATTGTCTCATTCCAGCCCCTCATTTATAAATTTTCATAGAATTATCGCACCCAGGGCCCTGGCCAGATGTGGAAGTCTGAGGCTCTTAGTCCAAGGCTCTTTCTGTCCTAAAAAGAATAAGATCCCTCTTGTCACTCTTCATGCAGACACTTTTGGGACATCTTCTGGGTGCCTGGCACCGCATCCCAAGGAGTGCCAGCAGGCCTGATGGGCTCCCGATGCTCACCAATCTGCCAACAGTCACAGCACAGCATTTAACTGGAGAGTTTACCCCCTGCCAGGAGCTGGGCTGAGGAGTTCATGGCTGGGATGCCATGATCTCCCCATAAAACAGACATTCCTGTTCCCAGCTGTTGGGATCAAATCCCCAAGTGCCTGGCTTCAAAGCTGCCCTCCCCAAGTTGTGCGTCAGCCCACAGCCAGCTCCTGAGCACCGAGCTGTGATTTGTTTGTCCCACTTGAAAACGAATACCATGAGGGGCAGAGAGGTCGGGTCCTCATCCAAGCAGGTTTCAGAGCCCAGACTCCCCCCTAGCTGTGAATTATTGTGCACAGTCTTATTGTACAATTAGACCTTAGTAACAGAAGTGTCTTCTTTTTGTTATTATGTCCCTCGGCAGTTTGCAGATTCCTTTAACTTCAACCCTCACAAATGGCTGCTGGTAAATTTCGACTGCTCCGCCATGTGGTAAGTTTCCCCGTTGGCTACATGTCAGTCACCCTGTGGGCACTGCACTTTCCACGTGTGGCTTTATAGGAAAGCGACATGGCGAGTGAGGAGGATGCCATTGCTGGGTCATCTCACGTATCACCTGCTCACTGCTTACTTCCCTTCTGAACCATGGCTGGGATTCTTGGCCAGTCTTACCTGATTGTGAACTGTTGGCAAGAACATATTAGTGCAGCTGTTGGCACAAAGAGAGAGGTTAATACAGAAAAAAAATCTGTGGTTGATCTACCTCGTGTTACCAAAAACAATGCAAGGACCTTCCAGGACATATTTCTAATTCGGTGGCTTTGGTGTCATTATTCATCGATGGTTAATGAGTCTAAGGGCTTAAAAGCATTTGCTAAGGAAAAGGAAAAGTAATCCTTTTCCCCATGAGAACTCCCAGAAAATTCTTAGTAGCGGTGCTGTAATCACATTGGTTCTATTTAGAGTAAGAAAAAGAATTCAGAAGAGAAAGTGGGTGATGTTCTATCATGTAGATGATGCTTAAAGAAATAGCGGTCACTGGGAGCGGTATGGGAACACTGGATAATGGTTCTGCTACGTTCTGAGAAGGAGGTTAGTTGGCCTTCGGACAAGGGGGGGCTTTGAATGAATTTTGTGCAGAATGAATGGTTTCTCACCTTGGAGGAGTGAAGAAAACAGTTCTCACCTGACCCAATTGAACTCTGCTCTCCTGGTTTTCTGAGCAACCAGCATGCCCTTTGACTAGTTCGTCTCAAGATGAAACTACATTTTTAGTGCTTTACTAAAAAATCGGTTCAAATCAATTCTTTTCGTCAGCCTTTGACCCGAACTTTGACGCGTGATTTTAAAGTCCCCTGGTGGGCCCATTCTAGACGAAATACGAGTAAGGATCTATTTAAGTTACAGCTGTTATGAACCTTACTATTCTTTCATGTTATGTGGCCACGTTTGTCTATTTTAAGCAGAATGCCTAAAGAACGGTTCATTTGGTGAGTCTGCAAAGCCCATCTTTTTGAGCTTTAATTGGGACTGAAACGTAATTCTGTTCTGCTGGTGTGTGGTCAGATTGTGGCTCGTGGACACAGCCGACACGGAGCTGGTAGGAGCCCTGCCACCTTTGTTTTGGGAGGGGTGGTGGCCTCGGTGTGAGCTGACTCAGGGGTACACAAGGTCCTTAGCCGTCAGTGAGGCACCAGGCCAAGAAAGCCACACAAAAAGGCTGGATGGTTGTCGAGGGTAAAGTGAGGGGGCCCAGGAGGGCTGCCAGGAGGTTGCAGCCAGAGTGGCTCACAGTGTGCCCAGGTGTTTTACTCATTACCTGGGAAAAATAATAATATCAGAGATAGGTGTTTAGCATGGACAGCCCTCAATGCCCTTTATCTGACATAAATTACTGGAACTCCGTGGCATCATGGCCCCCTCTCACACATGGGGAAACTGAGGCTATGAAGGACCAAAATCCTTATGACCTGTGACCAAAGCTGAGATGTGACAGGAATGAATGTAATAATGTGGCATCCTGCCCCTGGGTCCAAAGAGCCAGTGAGCCAGCTAAGGATGAGAGAGGACAGCTCTGTCAGTAGCGAGGTGAGGGTTCAAGCTCCTCACGGGGTGTGACCGGGTTGCTGGGGTCGCTCAGGAGCAGATGTAACAAGAGCATCCTGTCCAGTTCAGACACCAGCCCGCAAAGGGAAGCCTGACGGAGTGGATGTGACGTGGAGGAGGGACGCAGGGCTCAGGGGGTGAGGCCACGTCACTGGAAGAAGGACAGAGGATGAGGGTTACTGTCTCCTGAATAAAATTAAATATAAGATGTAAGGGCAATACCCAGTGTTTGAAATTTTACCCCAGAGGAGGGCAATCAGTTATTCCCGGGGATGGGGGGGACACGAGAGGGAGGGGGTCACAACTTAAGGCCCCATGAACACATGAGTCCAATTTCAAATTGTAATAAAGAATGTGCTTTCTGTGTCCTGAGCCGCTGGGGTCCTGGGCAGAATTGTTGTCCTGGATTTTGGGGGGAATTGGTGCATGTGAGAAAATCGGTCCTACCCCAAACCCAGGGCGCTGCCCATGATTTCTTGAACGTGGAGGACGGGTTGACAGAATCTGATGTGGAGGGATCTGTGCTTCAGCACAGAAAAGGCTCCTGTCTGCTGTTTCAGGCTCTGTGCTAGGGCCGCTGTGACAAACCACCACACCCGGGGTGGCTTAAACAAGGAGACGTACTTCCTCCTAATTCTGGAGGCTGGAAACCAGAGACGAGGCACAGGCAGCCAGGTGTCTGCTGATGCCTGTCTACTTAGCATGTAGACGGCCGCCTCCTTTCTGTGTCCTTACTCGGCCTTTCCTCTGTGTGTGTCTGTGTCCTTCTCTTAAGGACACACCGGCCACACTGGCTTAAGGCCCAGGCATGTGATCTTCTTTTAATTTAATTGCCTCTGTCTGCATGCGATCATATTCGGAGGTCCTGGGGGTCAGGGTTCCGGCATATGAACTGTGGGCTGGGGTCACAGTTGAGTCCATAATGGTGCTCACAAGAAATTACTAGATAAGGGGCGCCCGGGTGGCTCAGTCAGTTAAACGTCCAGCTTCAGCTCAGGTCATGATCTCACGGTTCCTGGGTTCAAGTCCCATGTCGGGCTATGTGCTGACAGCTCAGAGCCTGGACCCTACTTGAGATTCTGTGTCTCCCTCTCTCTCTGCCCCTCCCCATTCTTGCACTATCTCTGTCTCTCAAAAAATAAATAAAAAACATTTAAAAAAATTAAAAAAAAAGAAATTACTATATAAAACCATAAGGCTAACATTTAGGAATTTGAACCGGGTCAGCTTATATTAAACCATATCCTTAATTATGCCACCTACTTCCTGATAGGCTTATTTGATTCTTATCGAACTTATGTTTTCTTTTGATCTCACTATACCTGACCCACCTTCTCTCTCTCTTTCTCTCTTGCTCTATTTATTTATTTATTTAATTTTTCATTTACTACAAAGACATTGCTGTCTCCTTTCAGTGGGGACGATGTTTAGCATTGCCCTGCTTGCAGAAGGCCCTTCCCACAGATTTCCTACCCCCACAGGGGGCTGCGCTGCATGGTGCTAAGGGACCAGCGTCCGAGTTGGGAGCACCTCCATCCAATCCAAGAATAACAAGGAAGAAGAAAGGTCCTGATTTCATTGGAAAGCATTTGATTTTGAGCACCAGAGGGCTGTTGTCTCTGGGCTCTAGAGGTCTTACTTAGCCTTGGAACAGAGTTTCCAGTAAATGAAATACAGCCATTGCAAAATGAGAAACTGAATAAAATCAAGTATGGGCCAATGCAGATTGAGGTCCAGTGGGGGGAGGGCTTGGGAAGAGAGATGGATGAGATTCCAGTGAGAAGTTTGGGGACAGCAGGGAGCTGGAAGACCAAGGGGGATCGTGTGAGTGAGATGCGTCCATGGACCCATTCATTCTGTGCCCGATTATTGGACACAAAGAGCTCAGGGAAAGCCTATTTGGTGACATGGCATTTGAGCAGAGCCATGTGAGGTGAGAGAATAAGCAGAACATGTACCTGGGCTGGGTGGGAGTGAGGACAGGCAGGGCAAAGGCCCTGAGACAGATGTGTGCACAACCGTGAACTCAGGTGAAAGCCACTGAGGATTATTCAGGTGGTCTATGTGGATTTAAATTTGGTGGTTGTTGTTTATGTAAATTTTTTATGTTTATTCATTTTTGACAGAGAGAGCACAAGCATGAGAGGGGCAGAGAGAGAGGGTAACACAGAATCAGAAGCAGGCTCCAGGCTCTGAGCTGTCAGCACAGAGCTCAATGTGGGGCTCAAACTCATGAATCATGAGATCATGACCTGAGCCGAAGTCAGATGCTTAACCATCCGAGCCACCCAGGCGCCCCGGATTTAAATTTGCTTTCAGTCCGCTCTCCACATGTAAAGGTTGGCGTTTTTACAGAAACAGGCAGCTTTTTAATGTGTCCTTCATTCACGAGTGCTTTTCTAGAACCACTTCCGCAGGTCACTTTGCCAGGGCCGAGTGCCAGCACAGGGCACGTGGCTTCCCGCCCAGTCCAGTCCTGCTGGCCTCGGCACTGGGTCCTGTGACCAGCCTGGCCTCGTGCACAGGTGAGGCCAGGCTCCCGGAGAACAGGTACTAAGATTATAGCTGTACCACAGCTAAACTAGTGTAGGAGTTGTTATTCCTAATTTTATGGATGAGACAACCAGGATTCTGCTACGGACACACAACTCCCCTTCATGCCCAAGCCACCAATGCTTAATAGAGGGAGAGGGAGAGAATCCCACGAGGCTCCGCGCTATCCACACAGAGCCTCACCCAGGTCTCAAACTCATGACCTGAGCTGAAACCAAGTGTCTGATGCTCAACCTGCCGAGCCCACCAGGCGCCCCGCAATGAGGTGAAGCTTTAAAACCAGAGTAAAGATCATCCAATACAGAATCGCGAGTCTCACAGGATGCCAATTAAGAACCCATGCAGGAAAGCGGCCACACATTTTATAACACACCTCTCATAAATGAGAAGCATTCGAACATTCCAGGTGGATACAGAAGACATTGGAGAACGAGTGCTGGATTTTTGGTGTGAATGAGGCAAACTCAGGCCCCATCGTGTTTCCGGGTCTGTTCATGGTGATCCCACTTTCTCTCTGATGACTGAAAATGGTCCTGGCATTTAGCCCAGGCAGGGACAACCCAAGGCCAAAGAGGAAGTGGTGGACTGAAGCATCCCTCCCCTGTTTGCCCACCTGAGTGCACTTCCTGCCCACTCTGAGGTAGGTGATCCTGCACGTTCTTGAGCAACGTGGTGACAGCCAGTCGGCAGGTGACGAAGGCTGAGAACCTGCTCAGAGCCTTCTGCAGACTGTCCTGAACATCAAATATATATGTTTTGCTATTCTAGGACATTACTGCAGTAAAGTGAGGTATCAACACAAAAGAATACAGGTACTAAGATGTTCCTAAAAAACAGATTTCGGAAGGGGCAGGCATCCCTTTAGACCCCAAAGAGTCGAAAGCAAACAAACAAATCATCCTAAATTGTGAATTTCTTTACAGATGTGGGTTTTTTTTTTATGTTTATTTCTTTTGAGAGAGAGAGAGAGAGAGAGAGACAGATACAGAATCCGAAGCAGGTTCCAGGCTCTGAACTGTCAACACTGAGCCAGATACGGGGCTCAAACTCACCAATGGTGAAATCATGACCTGAGCAGAACTCGGACACCCAACTGACTGAGCCACCCAGGTGCCCCTATAGATGTATTTAAATTTTTTGCTCATACAACAAGTAAGATGTAAATGATTTTTTTTTTCCTGGATTGCTCTCACTGGCTCTTTTGTATGCCTTAAAATCCAAAAAGTCTCTCATTTGCTTAATGAAATTTTACCAATGGTTAGTCTGTAATTTAAAGTAAACACATTGGTTATTTTCTCTAAATATTGAAATGAATAAGATAATTGGAGTTTCTAAAACCTGCAAGTCATTATAAGCACAGTGAACACATTTCATAATGAATTCATTATTCCATTCATGAGTTTTTTATTGTTCATTTGGTGTTTTGAGTCTTTTATACGTAAATATGAGCTGCTCTGCTCAGACCTCACTATCTCTTTAACATCAGATTTTTCTCCAAAGAAAGCCTCAGATTCACCCAGGACACATTTTACTCTGCCTCTGAAAAGAGGCTTGATGTCTTTTGGCAAATAAAAATTAAATTTTATCACAAATAGTTTTATAGCCTTTGCACACTTCTCTTACACCAGATTTCTTCTGAAATTCAGCTTCTTGGGAAGATCATCAGTCACTCTAGTTCGAGGAAGACTTGGTTCTAGAACTTGCTTTATAAGCATTAGTGCACAGCTGTCTATGTGTCTTTTTGATTCCTTTGCACTTCGGTGCCCTTTCAAATCTTAAAAGCTTTTCGTGGCCACTGGTTGGCACCAGAAATATAACATGAGTCCTCATCCTGAGCCTTATGCAGTATTGTAGGTTTAGAAAAAGACAATGCCTCCTTCCCTCATCCCACAGAACCCTCCCTCAGGAATACGTTGGGTGACACAAAGACAGTTTCTGCCCCATGAAGCCCATTCAACAGGAAGTGACATGGCCGCCTCCATCGGCCGATTCTGCGGGTGCAGCATGTGCCCAAGTGTGCGTGTTGCCAGGGTGTGTGTAGGTGTGTGTGCGTGCTCGCAAGTATCTGTCTGCTTAAACAGCCTTCCTTTAAAAAAAAAACATTTAAAATATTTTAGAATGTATATTTATTTTTGAAAGAAAGAGAAAAGGGGGAAAGGGGCAGAGAGAGAGAGAGAGGGAGACACAGAATCTGAGGCAGGCTCCAGTCTCTGAGATGTCAGCACAGAGCCTGATGCAGGGCTTGAACCCACAAACTGTGAGATCATGACCTGAGCTGGAACCAAAAGCTCTGGACACTTAACTGACTGAGACACCTGGATGCCCCAAACTTCCTTTTTTTTTTTTTAAACCAAGAAGCTCTCTTGTATTTATTTTATTTTATTTTATTTTATTTTATTTTATTTTATTTTAGGGAGAGGGAGAGAGCACAAGATCAGGAGAGAGAGGAAGGGAGGGAAAGAACCCCAAGCAGGCTCCATGTTCAGCACAGATCCCAGTGCAGGGCTCGGTCTCACACCCCTGGGATCATGACCTAAGCCGAAATCAAGAGTTGGTGCTCTGCCGACTGAGCCACCCAGGCGCCCCTAAATAGCCTTCTGTCTGCAACACTGTCAAACGTGACACCCAGCGTTGCCCACGAATGTCCACATTCAATAACCACATAAAGCATATGAACAAAACTGAGTCTGGAATAAATAAAAAACCCCCCAAATCTTATAGCTATTAAAGACGATTACATATAGCTACTTTAATATAGCAATTTGATATAGCTATTAAAGAAATTGTTGTCAGAAATTAAATTTTTTACACAACAGAAGCATCTAAATTCTCCTATCAGCAAACTCAACCAAGCTGTCATGGTGTTTACCCATCTGATCATAAATGTACTTCACAGAAAACAGCAAGGAGCATATGTTTCTGCTTTCATCATTGTGAGCTCAGGCCACCTTGGATTCCAAAACCAGATGAGAGGCTGAGAAAAAAAAAAAGTGCAAAGAAAGAAAGAAAAGCAAAGTTTGTTTCGCTCACAAATTTAAATATGAAAATTTTGAAGTCAAATATTAGCATATAAAATTTCATGATGTTTAAGGAAAATAAGATAGAATATCATGACCAAAATGTGTTTATTCTAGCTATTCTGGGATGGGTTACAGATATTAGAAGGTTTTGAAATGTCATTTGCCTTGTGAAGAGTTAAGGAGGGAAGAGTCATTTCATTAGATGCAGAAAAAACATCAGGCGAAATTCTACATCCCCGTGAAGCAAAAATCTTTAGTAAAAAAGGAATAGAAGGGAACTTTCTCAATCTGATGAAAGATTTCTATAAAAGAGATCTCAGAAAATCTATTCTTTTTTTTAATGTTTATTTATTTATTTCGAGAGAAAGAGAGGCAGAAAGAGAGAGAGAAAGAATCCCAAGCAGGCTTCATACTCAGCTTGGAGTCTGATGTGAGGCTCGACCTCACAGACTCTGAGGTCACAGCCTAAGCCAAAATCAAGAGTCAGACCCTTAACCGACTGAGCCCCCCAGTAAACCTATTCCTATGGTGACGTGTTAGAAGCACTCACTTTAAGGTCAGGGAAAAAGAAGGATTCCTGTAATTCTTGTTCTGTTCAACATCGTGTTCTCCTAGCCTGCATAGTAAGAGACGTAAGGAAGGAAATGTAAGGATTAGAATGGAGGCCGTAGAACTCCCATTATTATAACTCCCATTATTGTCAGATGTGATTGCAATTTTTAAAAATCTTCAATTAAAGTATTGAAAGAGCACAGCAGGGGCACCTGAGTGGCTCAGTCGGTTAAACACCCGGCTCTTGACTTCAGCTCAGGTCATGATCTCACAGTTCGTGAGTTCGAGCCCCATGTCCAGCTTGACACTGACAGTGTGAAGCTTGCTTGAGATTCTGTCTCTCTCCCTTTCTCTCTTCTCTCCTATAGAAGGGGGATTTATTTAGTTATTTTTGAGAGAGACAGTGTGAGCAGGGGAGGGGAGAGAGATGGGGAGAGAGAGAATCCCAAGCAGGATCTGTACGCTCAGCATGGACCCTGATGCAGGATTCGAACTCATGAACCCATGAGATTGTGACCTGAGCTGAAATCAAGAGTCAGACACTTAACCGACGGAGCCACCTAGGAGCTCCATGATATGGTTTATCTTTGAGCAACTTATGTTTGTGTTACATTTAGAAACATGCCAAACAATACCAGAGGTGATAAAGGCATTTGTACAGAAATCCTATAGAAGTCTTCGGGTGTGGTGGACACACATGAGGCGGTGTAGCCTCTTCCAGGGACAGCAAGGGGATGGACCCATAGATTTAACAGTGCACAGGTTTTGTGTCACAAGCCGTGAGCTGGATATATGATTATTTACACCTTTTTGCATGGCTTTAACACTGCACAAATGTTTTGATAAAAAAGACACAGGCTCCAGGGTCACTGCTGACCTCAGCGGGAAGGAGAATGGGATCTTCATTTACAAGAGACAGAGTTCTACTGAGAGCCAGAAGCATTTCTACTGCCTTCTCTCTGGCTGTCCCTCTTTAAGGCTAAGCATGGAGCGTTCCCCAGTACAGAGAGACCAGAGAAACCTCCTCAAGGGCTCCCTTGCACACAGCCCAGGAAGCACCTAAATTCCTGTATACACATGTGTAAGGTCAAGTGTAATCAGTTTTCTTGCACAGGTCAAAGGTGAACCCAGCACCCTACAGCTTATTATTGCTTACTGACATAGTCTGCCTTTTAACCCTTCAAAGAAATAACACTTCAATTACTTTTCCTAAACAAATCTGGGCTCTTTGCCCTTCCTCATCATTGGTCAACCACATCCCGACGTGCTATTTCATGCTCCCTGGTTTTATCTCTCAGGGACTCACCCACATGATATTTGCTTTCAAGCCTAAGCTACTGCCAGACTGACATTTCTTCCCCAGTTTGCCCCTAGGATGGTCTGTTTGCCATAAAATTGCTTTGAGATGGTGTCCGTGCGGCCAGATGAGGCAGAGAGGTGATTATCATAAAGCTCAGACTTCAGATCCCAGACCAGATGGGAGTTTTGACCTGAGTCATCCAGGACCATCCTGTGCACTGAGTCTGAGGGTCGTTCACAGTGGCAACACCTTCTCACTTCCAGCCCCTGTTCATCCCACACACACTAGCGATGCCTGCTGGTGGCCAGGTGCCAGGCCTGGACCGACAGAGGGCAAACACGCTCACCTGCTGGGGTTCACCTCCTGACACAGTTCACCAGCTCTTCGGACACCAACTGGGCGTCCCGTCATGGGACTTCGTTCTGACACTATCTGGAGTTTGCACAGACCCCACAGGGAGAGGGGTGTGGTCTCACAAGGTCCCACAGTCCCCCCACTTCTGTCCAGCTTGCTGTAAAATTGGGGGTTCCCATGAACCCCCCACTACTTCAGACTTGATAATTTGCTAGAATAGCTCAGAGTGCTCAGGAAGTGCCCTGACTTACGTTTACTGATTTATTCTAAAGGAAACTAGTGAGCAACTGGATGGAAGGCATGTGTAGGACAAGGTATGGGGTGTGGGTAGAGGACACAGAGCCTCCCTGTCCCCCCGGGTTCAGCTCTGACCTGGCACGTTGATGTACCAGCAACCCCGGCCTTCACTACGTAGGTAGGGTTGATCGAATCTTTGGTCATTGGTAATTAACTCCGTCTCAAGCCCCTCCCTCTCTCCTGATCCCCCAGAGACTGGGGTTGGGCTCAGAGTTCCATCCTCAAATCTCTTTGGTTTTCCCAGCAATCAGCCCCCAGGAGGCCCTGAACCTCCCGGGGGGAAGGGAGGGGTCCTCTCCTTGACTTACAAAAGCCCTTCTTAACCCTTCAAGAGATTCCAAGGGTTCTAAGAGCTGTGTGCCAGGAACCAGGGATGGAAAGCAAATATTTATTTTTTATTATACTGCCCCCTCAGGTGCTGGCGTCCTGTGGGTGTTGGGCACACAGGTGAGGGACACACGGGCAGAGCCGGGTCCCAGGAGGGTGCCTGCACTGACCCAGCTGGAAGAGGGACCAGGAGAAATGGGCCTCAGGGGCTCATCCAAGTGGCTTCCTCATTAAGTCCTGTCCTGTGTTCTCTCAAACCAGGGTGAAAAATAGGACAGACCTAATAGGAGCCTTTAAGCTGGATCCTCTATACCTAAAGCACAGCCATCAGGACTCAGGTACGCTTGCTGGGGATAGGGGTGGATTCCTGCTTTCTCGGTGTTCTGGTCTCGTTGTCATCAGAGCACCCTTTCTTCCAGGAGCCGGAGAGGAAGGTTCCAGTCCACAGAGACCAGTCCAGGGGATGGGGAGGGGACCTTGGGCTGCCTCAGTGAAGCCCCCACTCCAGAACTGCTCAGTGCAGGAGCGGGGGGTGGGGGAGGGGAGGGGGAGGGACATAGGTTTCAATGCTGGTGTGGACACCTCCAGGGTAGAATCCTTAAAAAGAATGATTGCCCTCTGTCTCTCAGAATGTGCATCCGCTTATATTCATACCACAGGGGGAAGAGAGACTAGGGGGCTGGCGAGGGGGGCTTTCTGGGGGTTTGGAATGTGAAGGGAAACCTTGGTGACTCCCGGGCAGGATCTGCACAACCATGTGCCTCTCATCCCTTGGGCTTGCAGGCCGCCCTCTGTGCAGGATGTGAACCACCTCTGTGTGCCTGCAGAGTCTGGGGGGAGAAGCCTGGGGTGTGGGGGGGAGACAGGGCTCCAAGGCCACAGTGGGGCTCAGCGTGGTGGGGAGCAGAGAGGGTCCTGACACAGAGGTGCTGGAGGAATTTCTCCAGTGCCTCCTGAAATACCAGTCAGGCAACACAATTCCTAGAAAACTCAAATTAGCTCCTTTGTTTCCATTTGAGAGAGAGAGGGGGAATCCCAAGCATGCTCCATGCTAAGAGCAGAGCCCAATGTGAGGCTCTATCCCATGATCCTGGGATCACGATCTGAGCTGAAATCAAGAGTCAGACGCTCAACCAGCTGAGCCACCCAGATGCCCCTCTCTGAGGTTCTTATCAAAGAACTTAG
This sequence comes from Suricata suricatta, assembly GCF_006229205.1. Lineage (NCBI taxonomy): Eukaryota > Metazoa > Chordata > Mammalia > Carnivora > Herpestidae > Suricata > Suricata suricatta. The sequence continues at coordinate 49,794,095 of NC_043701.1, read as the reverse complement.
AATCAGATACTGAGAAAAATGATGTCAGCAATACAAAAATTGTTTGTTTTTTTAATGCATGGGATGAAAAATTTCCAAATGTAAATAGGACTTACAGCTGGATGGTACAATTCCTTGTGAATTTTCTTAATTTCCTCTACATGTTGGCAGTTTAAAATTTCTTTTACTGTTTATTTATTTTTGAGAGAGAGAGAAAGACAGAGAGACAGACCATGAGCAGAGGAGGGGCAGAGAGAGAGGGAGACACAGAATCTAAAGCAGACTCCAGGCTCTGAGCTGTCAGCACAAAGCGCGACATGGGACTTGAACTCACAAACCATGAGATCATGACTTGAGCTGAAGTTGGACGCTTAACCAACTGAGCCACCCAGGTGCCCCTAAGAACTATTACTTTTAAATGTCAGTGTTCTCAGGTGCAGTGCAGACACACCCCATTGATATTCACAGTTTCTACATACCTGCTCCGTTTTGCTCAGGACCTAAAACTGCCCTAGAAAATAAAGTCTAGTTTAAAAAAAATTGAATGAGCATGAAACAGTGTGAAATTATGAACCAACTGCCAAGTGCTTGTATTTAAAAATATGTATTTCATGTTCAGATCATGAAAATCTTGCAGTCATGACAGTTAAAGAGCAAATTGTTGCCCATAAACCATGAACTGACGCCTGGAATGAGTTTAAGCCCAGGGCATCTGAGGAAGGCTCATTGCTCTAGACATACAAAACGTTATTTTATTCTGCTTTTATAGAAAGGCTGTTTCCTATTGAAATATTGGCTATGACTCTTAGTGATGAAAATTATGAGTTATTTGGATTCTTTCCCCCCCCCCAAAAAAAAAAAAAACCAACCCACAAAACCCTCTCTAAGTCAAACAGAAACAGTGTCCCATTTTGCATTTCACAAGTAGATCCGCAAAAATCAGCTTTGGGCTTTTATGACCAGTGGATGTAACGGCTTATTTATCCATGTGGGTTCAGCTCTCATGTCGCCAAGCCCTCTGCTCCTTGAAATGAAACCTTCTTTAGAGCTTTAGAGCGTTTTACGGCTCTTTCTATTCAATAAGGCAATCTCCTCTTTATTTAATGGTTGAAAAAACCACTCACGACAGCCCTGTGGTCCCTCCGCGCCACTCTGCTCACAGGACTACAGCGGCCCACAGTCCCCCTGGGGGTCATTAGGATGCCTTCCTCTCATCACTGGGTCCAGGACAAAAGACCTCAGTGGGATCTTCCCACGTCTCTGCACTTAAGCCGATGCCCTCCAGTCCCTTCACCCTCGTGGCTCCGTCATGGCACATTCATGACTCTCGGATGCAGGCACCTCGCTCACTGGTTTGTGACCATTGTCTCTCTGCCCTCCCAGAACCTCAGCTCCAAGCATCCTTTTGCTGGGATACAGCTGGACCAAGGAGGCAGTGGCCAGCAGTGACTGTGGGACAGCAGTGCGGGAGCAATTGCCGTTCCTATACGTCCCCACGGTTCATTCACGCATTTATGAGTTTGTCTCATCAGCGCCTGCCAGCTAGGGGTGGACATTGAACTAGGACCAAACTAAGTGGGATGGTTTTATATATATATATATATATATATATGTAAAACAGACAATCCTGTCACAATGTAGGCGACAGGGAAAAGTGGCCGCACCTGTTACACGGACTTTTCAGATAAACTCTTTGATTACAGAAACTGTACATTTGCTGGGGTGCCTGGGGGGCTCAGTCAGTAGAGCGTCCAACTTGAGCTCAGGTCATAATCTCATGGTTTGTGAGTTTGAGCCTCAGGTCAGGCTCTGTGCTGACAGCTCAGAGCCTGGAGCCTGCTTCAGATTCTGTGTCTCCCTCTCTCTGCCCCTCCCCTGCTCATGCAGTCTCTGTCTCTCAGTAATAAATAAGTGTTTTTTAAAAAAAAACTTGTACATTTGGGAACTAGAAGAGTAAGGGAGGCGCAGGAAGTCCCTGTGACCGTGCTCCCCGAATAGCTGCTATTGTCACAGGGTGCTACTTCTTGCCAGTCTCACGTGTTGCTGTTTTTCTGTGTGCCATTTGCAAATTTCGAAGCTGCTCTCCCCATGTGTATGTATCTTCTATAGTTGTGAAGACTGACCAGGCACATAAAACTTATTATTTGTTTGGGGCACCTGGGTGGCTCCCTCGGTTGAGCGTCTGATTTCAGCTCAGGTCTTGATCTTGTGGTTTGTGGGTTCGAGTCCCGCGTCAGGCTCTGTGCTGACAGCTCAGAGCCTGGAGCCTTCTTCAGCCTCTGTGTCTCCCTCTCTCTCTCTGCCCCTCCCCTGCTCACCTTCTGTCTCTCTCAAAAATAAATAAATATTTTAAAAGTTTAAGAGAAACTCATTGTTTGTTTTCTAAATATTTATTTATTTTGGGAAGAGTGCAAGCAGAAGAGGCAGAAACAGGGAGACAGAAGATCCCAAGCAGGCTCTGTGCTGACAGGCTGACAGCACAGAACCCTATGTGGGACTTGAACTCATGAACCTCGAGATCTTGCCCTGAGCTGAAGTCGGACGTTCCACTGACGGAGCCACCCAGGTGCCCCAAAGAGCTCAGTTTTTAATTGTATTTCATCTTAGTGAGATTTAAGTGGCCACACATGGCTAGAGGCTAAGGGGACAGCACAGTGATATAAACTAAAAGGGACAGTCATTCATCTTCACACACGACATCCTCTGGTGTCGTCTGGGTTTTTAACAGACTCTTACTGAGTGCTCCTTACTTGCTACGTATATTTTGCGTGCTGTCATTTTGCGTCTGCTGGTGTCTATGCATCCCTGTTGGGTCACTTCTGGTGACCCTGCTGCTAATGTCTGACAACGCCATTTCATGTGGTGCAGAGAGTGGTGGCTGGGAGTTGACCCAGGCTGTGTGACTTTGGGCTTCCGTCTCAGGGCCCCTCCTAAGATCAGGAGCTTGAGCACAGTGGCCCTGAACATTCTCCCATCTCTATCATCTTATGACCCTAATTAACAAAACTCATGGTGTCTTCGGGTAACAAAGAATCAGTAATAATCGGCAACTTTAGATATCCTTGCAAGTGTAGTGTAGACCCATCTAAACAGCAGGGGAAGAGACATCTGTGAGCGTAGGCATGCATTGCATTAGGTGGACGGCTTGTCCCAGCTGCCCAGGGGCGGTGGCCAGGCCACCATTGCTCCCTCTTGGGAACTAGCGGTGGAGAGGACACCGATGAACCACAGCTGTGCCTTTTCTGGACTATGTTAGAGGGTCAGATGCGGAAACACAGGCTGTACCGCATTTTCACAATTCCCCCAAGTAGCAAACCCTGTGTGTGAGATTCCTGGTCCCCTGTTCTGTCCTCCAGACGGTCCTTGGCTTTACTGCTTTAGGCACAAGAGGAGACTGAACACAAACCAGACATTTGTTTTATTTTTTTTTGTATTAATCTTTTTAAGGTGTATTTATCTTTGAGATAGATAGTGCAAGCAAGGGAGGGGCAGAGAGAGAGAGGGAGACACAGAATCTGAAGCAGACTCCAGGCTCTGAGCTGTCAGCAAAGGGCCCAATGCAGGGCTTGAACTCACGGACTGCAAGATCATGACCTGAGCCGAAGTTGGATGCTTAACTGACTGAGCCATCCATTTTTTGTAACCACTATGAAGCCATTTGAATCCAGGATAATGACATTGATGTAACACATTCTCACTCAGTATCTGCTCCACGCCAGACTCCAGACTAAGATCCAAGAATACAGACATAAACACCCATCAAAATTTGATTCTTTTTTTTTTTTAGTTTATTTTATTTATTTTGAGAGAGAGAGAGAGAAAGAATCCCAAGCAGCTTGCACTGTCAGCGCAGAGCCTGATGCAGGGCTCGATCTCACAAACCAGGAGACCAAGACCTGAGCTATGATCAAGAGTCAGATGCTTAACCAAGTGAGCCACCCAGACGCCCCAAAAGTTAGATTCTTGTCTTATATCCCACTCACTCTGTATCACAAATTCACCTTCCCATGCATGAATGAGTGCACGAGGAAGACCTTATAAGCTCTGAATGATGACTTACTACTGGGCACCAGAAGAAAGCTCGGATTTTGTGCTTCCGTAACTAGAGAAAGTGAAGTGAATAGGAATCCCCTTATAATCCAGCATTTCCATTTGTCCCAGGAAGGGGCTGTCCTGGAAAACCCCTTGGATCTGGTACCATAGGAAGTGTTCCCCCAAACACCCAGCCTCCTGCCCTCCACGGTCTCACATCTGGTGCAGGAGGAGACAGACGGGACACAAGAAATTTACCTCTAGAGAAGGAATAGGCCCATAATCAACCAATGTGTCTGATGGCTTCTTTTTCCTATTTCTTCCTCTTTTCCAGGGCTTATCACCGACTATCGGGTAAGTGAGAGATTTGACTTGCTAAGTCCGGGTCTCAGGTAATCAAAAGTGTGAACCCAGAGCTGGGTCCTGCCATGGGCTGTAGCTCTTGCTGCTCCCCCACCCCATTTTGCTCAGGCTCAGAGTCACACCAGAGGACACCTTCTATCTGGGTCCTAAGTCATGGAGCAGACAGCTGTGCTGAGCCCACCAACTCTGGGTCTCGGATCAAGAGGACGCGACCTTGCCTGTGCCCCTGGGAAGGAGGCAGGAATCTTTGCACCCAGACACCTCTGTAGGGACAGGTGTCATCCTTAGATCACATGGCCCATCCATTCTGTGGGGCTGCTGCGCACACTCTCCCCTTAGGGCAGTGGGAGATCAGAGTCAGAGACCACAGCAGGGTTCTGATGGCCCCTTTCTCAGCCCCAGAGCTATGCGTGTCTCTGGCAGCTTCTCAGAGATGAGCAAAGCCCCCTGCCTCCCTCTCGGACCCTTAGGCTCCCGAGGGAGACAGGGGCATAGATGGCCACACACAGCAGTGTACTCATTCGGCACACTGCTGTGAGCCACCAGGCTGAGACAGATCTGAAACAGGCTGCTCCTCGCTGCTGGCTGTGCTGGCCTGGGGCTTGGGGGGGGGGGGTGCCTTTCAGCTCCTCAGCGAGTGCTCTGCTCGTTCCGCTTGGATCCTCCTTCTGCCATTTCTAACACTTTATGAGAACGCTTCGGGTTGGTCCACCTGCTGTTTGGGAAGGGCCTGTGTCCAGGCGGGCATGTGGCATGTGACAGCCGGCCCTGATTGCCGTCCCCCTGGCTTGTGAGATCGTCTTGGATGATAGTGCTTTACTGTCCTGCTGCACCTCCAGAAACAGCCGGCGGGGAGGCACACAGTGTATTCTCCGCAGGTGAATAAGCAGATGAAGTTCACAGGGGAGCAAATGAGAAAGACAAGAAAATTACCTAGGAGCAGAGAGTCCTCTAAAAACTGAACATCATCGCCACAAAGTAGGAGAGGTCACGTGGGGGCAAACGCAGGGCATTCCTGGCAGGAAAGAGTATACAGGTCAGTGAGAGTCTCAGCAGAGGAGCCTGTTTCTGGGCCCTGGCTGTGCAAAGGGCCTGGGGCACCAGTCTCACCCTAGCAGTGTTGTTCCTTCCATCCACTCCTCACAGGTACAGTGTCACCCGTCTCTCACCTCTCTGTGCCACAGCCCTGGAGGGCCTCTCGCTGTATTGTCTGGCCGTTTTACTGCTATCTTAGTTAGAGTGTAGGGATATCTTTCCTTTTTGGTGCACGTATGGGTACTTCTGGAGCTTTTTTATGGTTTCTTCCTAGAGTGAATTCTGGCCAAATGCCCTGGGGTCCCAGGCTGTTCTTGATGAGGGAGTGCTGGACTCAGCAGATGGAAAAAAAAGAATATCACAGACATCATCATCGTTTTGTTTAAAGACGTTGGAAACTTCAACCTGAGGTGCTCACGGCCCCCAGGCTGTGGGGAAGACCTCCAGGACTCTAGGCCCCATAGCAGGCCAGTCCAGGAAGTGTAGGGTGAAGAGCATGGGCAGTCCCGGCAGGACAGTCAGCCCTCAAGGGATGCGGGCATTGGGGCACACTGCACCAGAAGGAGGGGTTGGGAACACCTTGGTGAAGGGGGTTTTACATCATGCCTTCTTGTGAATGACCGAAGAGGGAAAGGTAGTCGCATTTACCTACAATTTACCTGGTCTTAAGCAAAGTGGGCCATCATTATACCCATTTCACAGATGTGGACACAGAGGTTTGAGGTCAAAGAATTTGCTGAACCTAATTAAGAAAACCAAGAGCCTAGATTAAAAGCTCACTCACTGAGCCTTACAACCCCCATGCTATGTGAGTGAGGAAAATACATCTTCTAGTTCGTTTCAGTGGCTTATCAGGAGGGGGACAATCTATAGGACATACTGGGGATAAGGTTTTAAATATTTCACTGATAGTGGGAAAGGTACCCAGAAATAGCTCCTTTGGTGTCTAGGAAGCCTTGATGACTTCTACACACAGAATCATTTTAGGGGGCCCTTGTAGGGGATGGAATGGACCTTCCTCCTGACTATTTAAATACAGTGGTCAACAACATTTCATAAAACCTTATGGGATGGCCCCTTGGAGCCTGGTGAGGAGCTGGGGATAAAATGGGAAACAAGACAGACTCCGGTCGCCTCTGAACTCACAGGCGGGGTGCAAAGGAGCTTTCTGCTCCAGGGGGCATCCATCCCAGTCCTGCCCCAGGCTCTGGACAGGTGGTGACAGCATTTTAGGGCCACGTTTGAATAAGCCCTCCATTAAACTGGGAGCACTGCTATTCTAGGACCATAGAAATTAAGTTTAGTCCTAAGCTCTTCCTCCCAGTGTTAAGATGAACTAAGCTGTTACTAATTAATGAATGAAGCTATTCCTCCGAGTGTTAGACTCCAGTTCCGTTTTCATTTCCAGGACCTTCGCTGACATTGTAAGGAGTGATTTTGGAAGGCAGCATCTGTGGCGAACAATGGCTGGAAAGCACTGATTTACTGCTCACTAGTTAGTTAGTGGGGGTGGTGATCTTTTTGACTTTCCAGAATGGCAAGTCAGTTTGGTTTTCCCCCAACAACTTGCAGATGCGTTGCCAAGTAGGATGGATCTGATCAGTGGGTGTGGCTTGGGCTCTGGGGCGTTGCATGGGGCCCCCTAGCGTCTCCACACCTGCTATTCTCCGATAAGATGTAGATATTAGCCCTGGCTTCACAGCGCTAGGATGACCTAGTGAGATACTGTGTGAACCCGCTGAGCACAGCGCCTGGCGTAGGCAGAGTGACACTGTCCTGGATGCCACAGCGCGTAAATACCAGGTCCCCTGCTTCTCTTTGCAACTTGAGAGGCTTCCATGAAGCTGTTGCTGGGAGCCCCCTGGTGACACAATTGCAATTCAGAGGCGGTGTAGCTGTGGTGCGCCCAGCATGAAGGCTCAAACCCGCCTGCCCACTGCGCTATGGAGGGAGCGGGGCCCCACGGTGCCCATCGTAGCCATCCTGGGGGAGGGTCCAGGCTGTGCTCTCTTCCCCCTCCTGCAGCCCTCTAGGAGTCCTGCCCTGCAGGGAAGGTCCAGGGAACAGAGAGGGAGGCTGAAGTACCCTCCGCATCTTCTCTGTAGGTGATAGCACCTATTTGAAAAGTCACAATGAAGGGCCCCTGTTTTATCATCCCAGACACCCCCTTGCCCTCCCTCCCCTTTGGGTTCTTTATTTTTTTTTAATTTTTTTAAATCTTTATTTTTGAGAGAGGGACAGAGAGACAGAGCATGAGCAGGAGAGGGGCAGAGAGAGAGGGAGACACAGAATCCAAAGCAGGCTCCGGGCTCTAAGCTGTCAGTACAGAGCCCGACGTGGGGCTCAAACTCATGAACCGTGCAATCACGACCTGAGCCAAAGTCGGAGGTTTAACCCACAAAGCCACCCAGGCCCCCACCTTCTGGGTCTTTTCTTGCTGGCTTTAGTATCTTTGCAGCCATTGCAAATTGGAGGGCTCCACAGCTGGTGCAGAGCCAGCCGGCTAACAGATTTAGGAAAAACTAGGGAAAGCCTATTGGAGAACCGGCATGTTGGGGTTGTATTTTTTAGCAACCATTTTGCATGTCATTCTGTGGCAGCAGGTGGAGCAGGAAGAGAATCCCTGTTGTTCTAGAAAAGGGTGCCGGAAAAGCACAGGGAACATGCTTAGCAGGTGTGGTTTCAGCCTCTGCCTGCCCGCAGGTGGAGGAACCAGCAGGAGCCCCCTCTCATGCCCCCGCTGACTGGTGAGTCCCTCCCGTGCACAATCCACAAACATTCACTCTATGCACACAGTGCCTTCCCAGTAAACAGCCCAGTCCATCCTCCTCTATCGCGGGGCTCTGCGAAGAAAGTCTCTAGTCATGGACTCTGCTCACCCCACATCCACAGTGGGGCATGACGGCCAGACGGGGCCTAGGGAATCAGCTGTCTCCCAGAGAAACAGGCGCCTCATGCACTAGAGAACACCAGCTCTCAGTCCTTTCCTCACTGACGTGGCGTTTTCTGTTCTGTTTCAGCACTGGCAGTTGCCGCTGGGCCGAAGGTTTCGCTCTTTGAAGATGTGGTTTGTTTTTAGGATGTATGGCATCAAGGGACTGCAGGCTTACATCCGCAAGGTGACTATGCTTTCATTACTTATCTGGGGAATGTTAGGGATGCCTTAGTCTTTAGAAATGAAGGGAGATGGCTTAATGATAGAGGTTTGGGCTGCTGAGGGTTGGCTATTTATAAGATGGCCAGTGCATGATCACGGACCTTCTGGATGCTTCCATGTCTTCATGGAAGACTACAGGCCATCAGGCCCAGGGGACTGCAAAGGGAACGCACCGCATCTTGCCTGCAGCAGGTCTGATCAACAATGGCAGCACGGCCACAAGAACACAGTACGTTTTCCTCCAAACACGGCCAGCACGGGAAAATCTTGAAGCTTCTGGGAATGTGTGGCCTCTGGCCCAGGGCTTCTCGGTGCGTCCCCAACCAGCAGAACATGCCTGGCTTGTACTCTCGGGTGGGTCCCAGCAACCTCTGTTGTAAGTGAACCAGGCAGCTGTGATGGGCTCTACAATGTGAGAACGACTGGTCTACCTCAAGCCCCATCATCCTGCCATTTTTTTTTTTAACAATTGAAGAAACGGAGGCCAGAGTATGTGCTGGGACTCCCCCCACCCCACGCACTTAACTGGCTTCAGGGGGCTGCCGATTCCCAGCTGGTCCCTCCCAGGCTGATACCCTTCTTCAGCCATGGGGCCGTCTTGCTGGACAGAGGACCTTGGGCTTCCTGGAGGCAGGGATGCCTGTGGTGTCTGTCTGGTGACAGTGATGATTTAAGTCCTGGTGCCACAATTTCATCTGTTGTGTAGCTGTGGGCAGCGTACAGTGAGTGCAGGCTCTGCCTCTCTGCAGGGCACGCAGCCTGGGGAATGCCACACACTGGTATCCGTCTACAGGACAAGGCTGCCATGAGGGCCCGCAGGTGCTGGCATCCACCAGGAGGATGTGTGGGGTAAGGAAGGAACTAGGAAACGAGTGTTGTGTGTGAGTTTATGGGTGCAAGAGGCCCCTTCCCATGCGAGAACAGGCTTGCAAATACAATAAGGATTCAACTTCTTTGACAAAAATCGAGTGGTTTATGTCGCTATAACTCAAGGCTCAGGGGCCCCTGGGTGTGATTAAGCTGCTTCCTGTAAAAACACTCCATGCCTCATATATTTGTGGGTCCATTTCTGGGTTCTCTCTTCAATTCCATTGACCTAAGTGTCTGTTTTTGTATCAGCACCAATACTGTTTTGACGATTACAGCTTTGTAATACAGGCTAACCTCCGGGATTGTGATGCCTCTGGCTTTGGTTTTCTTTTTCAACATTACTTTGGCTATTCAGGGACTTTGCTGGTTCCATACACACTTTAGGATTATTTTCTAGCTCTGTGGAGAATGTTGGTGCTATTTTGATAGGGATTGCATTGGATATGTAGATTGGCTTGGGTAGTATCGACATTTTAATGATATTTGTTCTTCCAGTCCATGAGCATGGAATGGTTTTCTGTTTCTTTGTGTCTTCTTCAGTGTCTTTCATAAGCTTTCTATAGTTTTCAGAGTGCAGGTCTTTTATATCTTTGGTTAGGCATTTCCTGGGTATTTTATGGTTTTTTGATGCAATTGCGGATGGGATCGATTCCCTGATACCTCTTTCTGTTGCTTCATTATTGGTGTATAGAAATACAACTGATTTCTGTAGGTTTATTTTACATCCTGTGACTTTGCTGAATTCATGTGTCAGTTCTAGTAGCTTCTGGGTAGTCATTTGGATTTTCTATGTAGAGTATCAGGTCGTCTGCGAAGAGTGAAAGCGTGACTTCCTCTTTGCCAGTTTGGATGCTTTTATTTCATTTTGTTGTCTGATTGCTGAGGCTAGGACTTCCAGCACTATGTTGAATAACAGTGGTGAGAGTGGACATCCCTGTCGTGTTCCTGACCTCAGGAGGAAAGCTCTTAGCTTTTCCCCATTGAGGGTATTAGCTGTGGGTCTTTCATACGTGGTTTTTATGATGTTAGGGCATGTTCCTTCCATCCCCACTTCCTTGAGGGTTTTTATTAAGACAGGACGCTGTATTTCGTCAAATGCTTTTTCTGTATCTATTGCCAGTATCCTATGGTTCTTATCCTTTCTTCTAGTCGTGTGATGTATCACACTGATTGATGGGTGAATATTGAGCCCAGGAATGAGTCCCAAACTGAAGGTTGATGGGGCTGGGGAAACTGGGTGATGGGCATCAAGGAGGGCCCCTGTTGGCATGAGCACTGGGTGTTATGTGTAAGTGATGAGTCACTGGGTTCTACTCATGATGCCAAGACTACACTGTTAACTCACTTGAGAATAGTAACAAATAAGGTAAATAAATAAGGAAATAAATGCTGAATATGACAAAAACAACAACAAAACAACAAAAAACACTCCATGCCTCGCCCTGAGAGGGCTCCCATTCTGGCTTACAGGAAGGGACCGGGACTGGCCCCAGGCAGGTGGAGCTCTTTGGGGACCCAGTGGGGAGAGGAACAGACCTGTCAGCACAAAGTCTTTGGCGCCCTCTAGTGGCACCACATTTATTAAGGGACCTGAAGCCTCACAGTCCAATGAGACTTCTTTCCCAACAACACTCCCCAGCAAGGCTTCTGTTCAGAGTCCCCCCACTCCCACCTTCCAGCACCTACTTGAGAGCACCAAGCATCTAGCACTGAGCACTGAGCTGGGTGCCCAGGTGTGGAAGGAGCAACCCGCGCACAGACCGTGGCGAGCTTGTTCTCTGTTCACATACTATATGAATCCCCCTTTGAGCCCCAGGAACCTCTTAAAGTCAAATAAGGTGGTGAATTCAGCGAGAGGGAGGCATTTGTCACACGCGACGGGGACTGTCATTCCCTCCTCTTGGTGGCAAGTGCTGTTGGATAACAGCCAACCCAGGCACCGCAGAACCAAAGCTTCAGGGACAGGCAACCGAGTTACCATCACACCCTCAGTTTCCTTACCTGCAAAGTGGGCACAGCCGTGGCAGCCCCTACGCCGTGGGCTGCATGGGGACGGTAGGACGGTGGGGCTCTCGGCCCTCAGCACCAAGGGCTGCTCAGTAGTAGCTAGTTACTCGGTCTTAACCAGGATGTTTAAATAAGATTTAAGATTATACCTGATTGTTCTGGTGAGACTAAAACAGTCCTCTCGGGGGCACCTGGGTGACCCAGTCGATCGACCATCCAACTTTTTATTTCAGCTCAGGTCATGATTCCAGGGTCATGAGTTCGAGCCCCACTGAGCATGGAGGCTGCTTGGGATTCTCTCTCTACTCCTCTGTCTACCCCTCCCCTGCTTGCTCTCTCTCTCTAAAACAAAACAAACCTAACTAAAATTAAAAACAAACAAAGAAACAAAAACCACCAGTCCCCTGAACAAAAGAAAATGGTCATTGGTGTTTTTCTGAAGACATTATCCCTTCCCCTCTGCTAAATGGGATTTTTTTTCCCTAACCAGCTGCTGTGTAGGCGACATAAACACTTGAAGGAAAGGGTGGAGAGCATATAAGTGAATTATGCGTGTGCCATCTGATGAGGTTTTCTAGGTGGTTAAGTCCAGAGCTGACGGTGCTGAGAAACTCACACAGATGCCCTTCCCTTTCCAGCACATCCAGCTGGCCCACGAGTTTGAACATCTGCTGCACCAGGACCCTCGCTTTGAAATCTGTGCGGAAGTCACCCTGGGGCTGGTCTGCTTTCGGCTGAAGGTAGGTTTGTCTACATTAGTCTCCTTTATGGTCTTCGACGGTGCCCGACCAGAGAGGATGGTTTGTTACCTCCAAGCACAAAACAGTTGAGCTCCCCAGAAACCACGGAACTCAGTACTCGCTTTCCCGTCTTTGCTGTTTGCCCCTCCAGGCCCTGCTCCAGCCTGGACGCCGTGCACTCCTCCCCAGGAGCCGTCTGTCTGCCCTTCGCCCAGCAGACTGCGGCTTCTCGTCTGTGTGGACCCTTGGCGCTAGAGTGCCCTCCACTTGCCCTGTGCATATATCTCCACCGCTGGAATGCTCTGGGTGCTGGCCTGGGTAGCACTCACTGCCGTGAGTGTTGCCCCTGGATCAGCTCCAGCCGCAACCCAGGCCTGCAGACCCAGCATCTTAACCAGCCCCGGGAGGCTGCTGGGTGTGCACGGGGTGTGACATATGCTGGGTGCTCTGTCGCTCTGCCGCCTGCTGCTGAGCGTGTTCACGTGGGAGGGGAAGATGGCCCAGACACAGAGGGCACGAGCCATCTCGGCTGGGAATCATGACCACGTGTCTCCCAAGGACCTGAAAATGGCTGCACACCCAAGCACCTCATTAATCTAGCTTGTGAGACAGAAACTAGGTGGCAGCCTCCCGCTGACAACCCTCGAGCCAGCCGTGCATTCCAGAATCTATTTTTCATACTTGCCTCCTGGTGCACATCCACGGAGGCCATCGGGAGAAGTAGGGGTGGGCCCAGCTGCACTGTCCGTGTGCCATGAATCACAAGGTGGCTCCCCGCTTACCGCATCCTCCCGTCACCGATGCTCATAGCCTCTGGGTGGCAATGAGAACCAGCCAGTGAGAAAGCCTAGACTCTACACAGATAGTCAGGTGCTTGTGCTCTGCTGTGGGCTCAGCACAGGACTCTGTGCAGAGTGCAAAGTGGGGAGACCCTACGGGGTGCCTGGGGGGGCTCAGTCGGTTGAGCGTCTGACTTTGGCTCAGGTGATGATCTCACAGTTTGAGAATTCGGGCTCGCTGCTGTCAGCACAGAGCCTGCTTTGGATTCTCTGTCCCCCCTCTCTCTGCCCCTCGCCCACTGGTGCTCTCCCAAAAATAAATATTTTTTAAAAATTAAGAAAATAGGGGGGTACCTGGGTGGCTCAGTCAGTTAGGCGTCTGACTTCAGATCAGGTCATGATCTCTCAGTGTGTGGTTTCGAGACCCGGTCAGACTCTGCTGACAGCTCGGAGCCTGGGGCCTGCTATGGATTCTGTGTCTCCCCTTCTCTCTGGCCCCCCCCCATTCATGCTCTGTCTCTCTGTTTCTCAATAATTAATAAATGTTAAAAAAATTTTTTTTAATTAAGAAAATAGAAACAAAGTGGATAGACCCTAGAGAAAGTGTGCAGAGGGCAGAGGGGTGCACACGTACCGGGCAGACCCGGGGGAGGTCTCAGAGCATTGGTGTCCCAGCTGCAGGGTCCCTAGAGTGGCCTCCGGTTACAGCTCAGCAGGCATTGGTGCTGACCATGTGCTTTGCCGTGTTTGCCATGGAGCGGACATTTTGTTCCGTTTTGATGGTCAGTGTCCTGGTAGGACTTTCACTTTTTAATTTTCATGGTTTTATTGAGATGCAATCCACACACCATGCACTTTTTCTGTTTACAGTCAGGGAGTTAGGAGCCAGTCCCCTACAAAGTGGAAAATCCACTTCTGACTCCCCCCAAACTTAACTGCTAACAGCCTACTGTTGCCCAGGAGCCTTACTAATAACAAAATTGCTTATCACACATTCTATATGTTCTGTGTATTACACACTGTGTTCTTACAAGAAAGTAAGCTAGAGAACAGAAAATGTTCTTTTTAGCTTAGAATTTTTTTTTAAGAGACAGGGCGAGTTGGTGAGGGGCACAGTGGGAGGGAGAGAGAATCCCAAGCAGGCTCCAAGCTGTCAGCACAGAGCCTGACATGGGGCTCCATCCCACCGACCTGGAGATGTAACTTGAGCCGAAATCAGGATCAGGACGCTTAACTAGCTGAGCCACACAGATGCCCAGGAAACTGTCATTAAGAAAATCACAAGAGAAAATACATTCCCAGTGGCTGGGAGGGTCTGCCCAGGTCCAAGGATGGCGGGGGCATCCAGCAGGTGCTCCTCTGAGCAGAACTGGGCTCTTCTCTTCCTACTGTTGTCCCTGCACCTTGACGCTCAAGACAGAGGGACAAGACAGACGAAACAGACTGAGGGTTGCAGAACAGCGATGCCAGACCCCCTTTTACACTTGATGATGGGGCTTAAGGGGTTGGAAGCAGAAAAAAGATGACAGGAGCCAGGGAGCAGGGTGCACGGATGAGGTGGGCTGCGGTACAGGGGAGGGCAGCAGCACCTAGGGGAAAGGCGTGGCCCTGCAGAGTGTCGGGCTGCCTGCACCAGGAGGTGGGCTGCTCTGCTCAGGGAGGGAGGTTTCCACCAATGGCCCCTTGGTCCTATAGTTCATGCCCAGTTTTCCCAGATTCTAGCCATAATTTGACTATATTTCGTGTTCTCTGTTGCTGAGATGTTCTTCTATTCGTTTTGGTGATTGGTGAGACCCCTTCACTGGTGCTGTTTGAAGCCCCAGTTCTTTTCTTCTTTTTTTTTTTTTTAACATTTATTTTTGAGAGAGAGAGAGAGCGTGAGCAGGGGAGGGACAGAGAGAAAGAAGGGGGCACAGAATCCAAAGCAGGCTCCAGGCTCTGAGCTGTCAGCACAGAGCCCGACACGGGGCTCGAACCCACAGACCTTGAGATCATGACCTGAGCCGAAGTCGGAAGCCTGACTGACTGAGCCTCCCAGGTGCCCCTGGAGCCCCAGGTCTACCTTTTAAGCTCATCAACTTGTAGATCACGTAGGAAAAACTTCACTTTTTTTTAGTGTTTATTTTTGAAAGAGAACCTTCGAGAGAGGTGGGGAGGGGCGGAGAAAGGGGACAGAGAATCCAAAGTGGGCTCCATGCAGACAGCAGCAGGCCCAGTGTGGGGTTTGAAGTAACGAACGGCGAGATCGTGACCCGAGCTGAAGTCAGACACTTAACTGACCAAGCCACCCGGTGCCCCAAAAGTTCATTTTTCTTAAAAATGGTGGCTTGTGGAAGGGTCGTCTTTAGACAGTAATTAGACCATGAAGCACGTGTCCTGTAGGGAGAGGCAATGGTCTTTCCCAGCCATGTGACTGTTACTTGAATTTCTTACCATCATACATGAAAAGGCAGGAGGCAAGGTGGCCTCTTTAAAGTGGTTTGTAGCAGGATCGCCAAATGCTGTCCTCGAGTGGTGTGAGTCCTCGGGGACCTGAACGCGGGCCACCCCCCCTCCATCTCTCCAGGGTTCCAACAAGCTGAATGAAGCTCTTCTGGAAAGAATAAACAGTGCCAAAAAAATCCACTTGGTGCCCTGTCACCTGAAGGGCAAGTTCGTGCTTCGCTTTGCCATCTGCTCCCGCACCGTGGAGTCTACCCACGTGCGGCTGGCCTGGGACCACATCAGCCAGCTGGCCAGCGACCTGCTGCGTGCAGAGAAGGAATAGAAGCCCGGCCCCAGGTAAGCTGCCCACCCGCCCCACCCCACCTCACTGCTAAGGCCCCGACTTCCTCCAGGGCAAGAAGAGGCAGGACCCCCATGCTAGAAGGGTTCCTTAGGGACTTAGACACATTCTTCCTGCTTGTATTCTTTTATATGAGACTATCTATCTCACATCTCTATCGTTTCCCCACAGATTTCTTCTGTGTTCACAGACACAGTTTACTAGCCTAATGAGCTTCTCGAGATTAAACTGGCAAACTGTGGATAAATGAAAATGAAAGAGAACATTACAAAGGGAATTTGACATGACCAGGATTTGTTTCTTTTGTCCTCACTGCCCCATTAACCAATTAACATAACCCACGGGGGGGTGGGGGGTGTAATACAGTTTTACCTTGTTTGCTCTTTTTTTAATGTTTATTTCTTATTTTTGAGAGACACAGAAAGCATGAATGGGAGAGCGGCAGAAAGAAGAGGGAGGCACAGAATTGGAAGCAGGCTCCAGGCTCTGAGCTGAGCCTGATGTGGGGCTTGAACCCACAAACCACAAGATCATGACCTGAGCTGAAGTCTGACGCTTAACCAACTGAGCCACCCAGGCACCCCTTGCCTTGTTTGCTATTAATCTTGACTGTGAATACCTGAATGAATGCTCCAGAAGTTGAACGTTTAAAATCGCATTTCATTTATGCAAGAGGTAGATCCAGGGCTCCTGCCAATGAGGTCAGAGAGGCTCCTTTTCTTGGTCAAATCCTGTCCAGAAAGACCAGATCCTTCTCCTGGTACAACAAGGACCTTTCTTAAAGGGGCCACCCCACCCGCAGCAACTCTAGAGGTACAGTTTGAGCACCTCTGGAAGGTGCTAGGGAGAGATCAGTTTCACATATTTCCAGTCTTCTTAGATAAGGATGCACATTGGGGCACCTGGGTGGCTCAGTCGGTTAAATGTCCAACTCTTAATTTCAGCTCAGGTCATGATCTCTCAGTTCGTGAGTTTGAGCCCTGAGTCAGGCTGTGTGCTGACAGAGCAGAGCATGTTGGGATTCTCTCCCCCGCCGCATCCCCGCTCAAAAATAAATAAACTTAAAAAAAAAAAAAGAATGTGTGTGGAGGGGGGAAGAAGGGGGGGCCATAACTGCTGTTATATACAAAAGGAAACCATATCAGGCAGACACTCCTGATTAACCTTTCCACAGTCCTGTGTTTGCACAAATCTCATCAGGGTGTAGAGTATCAGGATTCTGTTCCCATGTGCCCACAACACAGAGAGGCTGTCACCCTAAAAAATTAGCAGAAGCAAAGTTGCATTTCTGATAGAAGTCACAATCAATCATGAAGTCATATGTGTTATCAATCCAAAAGGCACAAATGGGGTTAATTTTTTTTTTTTAATATAGGACACACTAGGGGTGTCTGGGTGGCTCAGTCTGTTGAGCATCCGACTTTGGCTCAGGTCGTGATTTCACAGTTTGTGGGTTCAAGTCCCATGTCGGCTCTGTGCTGACAGCTCAGAGCCTGGAGCCTGCTTCGGATTCTGTCTGTCTCTCTGTCTGTCTGTCTCTCTCTCTGCCCCCTCCCCCACTGTGCTCTGTCTCAAATATAAATAAACATTAAAATATATATATGTATATATACACACACACATATATATAGGACACAATAGTGACCCATAACACATGGATGTCTGAGGGCCAGGTTAATTAGAGCCATGAAAGTCTGAATGAAAGCTCTACTTGGGCTCCCTTGATAGAATCCTGTCAAATTCACATGATCACAGTTCTCAGGGAAAGAAGGAGCTATTCCAATTTCACTGAGGGTAGTAGGAAACTGGGCACAGATTCTGGGTGGCATTGATCAGATGTACCATAGAGAAGCCAGGTCAGTCATTCAGTCTCATCTCTGACAATTCGTATCCATCTACATTACATGGCTCCCTCCAGCTCACTGGAGAAATGGCAAATTTCTTCTCTGTGTTCTAGACAAGCATATGAGATACGGATTCTTCCTTTTTTTTTTAATGTAGCCATATGTTCATGTCATTTTTCTCCCCTGTAGAGATCAAAAGCTGAAAGGAAGTATATCTGAACACTGTGGAAAGAGAAATGGACCCATTGGACCCACACCTTCTCTGAAGTTCTCCAGAAGCTTGTGATTCTGTCTGCTCACTATCTCATCAATGAAGAAACCTTAGCTGCTATGTGAAAAGTTAATCCAGTGGGGTACCTTTTGTTCATTATTTGTCTGTGACTTTTGTTGATTAAAAAATCATAGGTTTTCATGCTCTTGAAGAGGTCGGTGGTAGGAGAGGCTTACTGAAATATTTTCCAGGGGATTCTAGGATCGTGGAACTCGAGATTATACCTGTGGCCTTTAAATTGTTCCATCACGGGGCTCAATGCTTAATAAATAATTTGAAGTGTGGTGGCCATTGTGTCTGGTATGCATTCTTTGGTTGCACTTTATACCAAATTGATTGTTGTGATATGGACTTAACCTTTCAAAAGAGCCAAAGATATTGCATCTCTGGATATTTTTAAGTGGCATTCATAGCCATTCATTCAACAAATGTTCATGAAGTTCTTAGTATAGGTCAGGCATTGGATGCATTAACAACATACACGTTTTACTTGAAGATGACCTCCAACTCTTGAAGAAATAAATTCCACAGACCAAGTACTACTGACGTGATGGGAAAGGCTAACTTCCGGGGCCTTCAGTTTCCTCCTCTGATCAGTCCATCTGTCCTGTGGTATCATGACAGATAAACAACCCGAGTACTCAGACGCCTGGGTGGCTCAGTTGGTTAAGCCTCTGACTCAGGCTCAGGTCATTATCTCATGGTTTGTGGGTTTGAGCCCTGTGTTGGGCTCTGTGCTGACAGCTCAGAGCCTGGAGCCTGCTTCGGGTTCTGTGTCTCTCTCACTTTGCCCATCCCCTACTTTTGCTCTGTCTCTCTCAAAAATAAATGTAAACAAAACAAAAACAGAATGCTCTTGTAAACCTAAATACCAATAACAGAAAGTATTTACTCAAATAGCCTATCTTTGAAACCATTTTTGCTGATGGAAACACTTGTCTGCTAATCCCAAAATGAGTGCTTGTCCTTGAAGAGCCAAAGTTATTGTCCTTTAAGAGCCAATAGAACTATTGAAACCAAAGCACTCTTGGAAAGGGCCCTCAGGCTATTAATAAGTCTATTAGAATTTCAAAGACCTCTGATTGCTAAATGCAATTAAATTACCCATTTTTTCAGAAATCTGGGAATATATCAGAAGACATGGAGTAGACCAGCTCATGTGGTCAGGTCATTCTTTCTCTCTCCACCTGTGAACACTCACAGCCCGTGATCTGTGCCAGGCACTGTTTTAAATATCTTTAAAATATTAACCTGTTTAATACTTATTTTAAAATCCTCAGTTATTATTCCCACATTACAAATGGGAAAACTGGGTTTTCTCCAGAGGGTTAGTGGCTTGTCCCGAGGTCCTGCTGTTAGTTGTGGCTGAGCCAGGACTGGAACTCAGGGAGTATGGCTCTAAAATCCACACCTTTTCCCACTTACCTGTGTTGCCAAATGTGCTTTCTGTTCTCCAAGATGAACTGTTGCTCAGGATAACTGGCAGTGAGGACATTCATTCCCATCTGGGGAAAACTCATTTTCACCTCCCAGGTAGAGTCTTGGGACCCCAACGTGATGATCCCCAAACAGTCCCATGGCTGATAAAGGTCTGGAATATTCAGCCACGTCTTTGGGCAATGTACAGCATCTTTACATATGCTCGGTTTGGTGTCACGACATAGCTCATAGACCACTGCTGGTATTAGAACTCCTTGCAAACCCTGTTGCCTTCTGGCATCTGATAATGGCACCTCCTGGCGAGTGTTGGAAAAAAAAACCCAGCCAGATCTGAATCCTGATACCCAAACTGTATTTAGTCACAATACTTCTGACACCAAAGGAGACCTCACCCCCCTGGTACCAAATAGCAGGATCTCTTCCAACACCACCTTTCCAACTCTGTGACACCATCTAACTGGAGTTAAGTGTCAGATCCCCTAGTTAAGGGCTCAGAACCACAAGATGGGCCTCCACCTTAGAGACCAGTCACAGTCTGGGGCCTCCCGTACTTCTGAACGACCGGCTACAGAGCAGGGGTTCCCGTGGCCTCCTCTTTGGTTCAGTACTTTGCTAGAACAGTTTACAGACTCAAGATGTCATTTCACTCGTGTTTACCACATTATAATAAAGGGCATAGCTCAGGATTAACAAGGAAGAAGAGCTGCACAGGGCAAGGGAAGGGGAAAGGGGGATGGAGCTTCCCAAAAGAAAGCCCTGTGAGAATAAGTTGTTTGTGTCAACTGGAGAAATCTGGAACTACTACTTTAGAGAAACTCTGTGGTTCTGCAAAGTAGAGGTGTGAAATCAATGGTCAAGGGAAGAGAGAAGAGGAACAAACAGAGGTGCTCACTTACAGGAGACCACATGAGTCCAGGAGTGTCCAGATTGCAGACCCCAGACCTCGCCATTTATGCTGATGGCCCCCAGTGCCATCAGAGAGAAACTGAGTCATGTGAGGCGGGCTATGAATGGAAGCCTTATGCAGGGGGAAAGACTCGGAGAGGACCTGGTGTCCGTCTTTAAACGCATGCTCACTTTAGTGCCAAGAGTCTTTGTGCCTCCGGATTGACAGAGGGAGGCAGGTTTGGATTCAATGTGGAGAAGCTGAAAGTCAGCCTGTTGGCAACCAGAACATGCCTACTTATAGGGCAGTGAGTTCTCCACCCCTGCGGGGGGTTTAAGTGAAGATAGAACAACCAAGGGCTGAGAGATGATAAAGGAATCTTCTCTATGGGACAGAAAACCTGAAGACCTCTTCTACATCTGAGTTTCAAGAGTCTATGGACACAAGAGAAGTTGGGCTGATTTATTAAAAAGCAAGGTTAAGGAGCACAAACACTGGAAGCACCCCACCCAGGATGGGTTGTTTTTCAGGGACAAGTTCTACCTAGGACAACCTGTGTCGCCTGACCGGAATAATGCCCAGCACATGGACGGTGCTTACTGGGGCCACTCTGGTCTAAATGCTCTTCAATTATCAACTGGGTTTATACCCCTCAACCACCCCCATAGGTAGCTCGTGTGTAGCGGAGCTGGGATTTTCACTCTGGAAAGCTGACTCCACGGGGCCATGCTCTTAATTACCCCATCACACTACCACTAAGATCCTAAGAATACAGTCCATTCCTTTCCTAGGACTGTTGGACCATTAAGTAGGAATATTAAGACAACAGAAATTTATTCTCTCAGAGTTCTGGAGGCAGGAATGAAGGGCCATGCTGCCTCCACAGCCTCTAGGGGAGGGTTCCTCCACGCCTCTCCAGCTTCTAGTGGCTCCCAATGCTCCTTGGTTTATGAGTGAATTATTCAAATCTCCATTTCCCCTCCATACATCTCTTCTTTATAAGTCATCATTCACACCCTCATCCAGTATGACCTCATCTTAACTGGATTGCATCTGCAAAGACCCTGAGTCCCAAAACTATTGCATTCCCTGACACTGGAGGTGAGGACTTCAATACGGGTTTTGGGGATACAATTCAGCACACAACCTGTGGTATCAGACAAGAGGCACCTACAAGTGCTGACTCACTTTGGGTGTGAGGTTCTGAAGAAAAATGGCCAAAGCAGATGGTTCCTTACTGCTCTACCTGCCCCAGTTCAATGGAGGGCCCCCACCTGCCCCCTCACCAACTCTGTTTATCACGGCGATGCCACAGTAGCCTGCCCACGGCCCCTGTGATATATCCAGTGTGGCCCATGAAAGCCCTTTCTGGAACTGTGCATGGCATTCTGTCCGGGTCCACAGCAATCTTTTGTCTCTGATGGAGGGCAGGGTCACCAAGCTAGAGGACCGCAAGGCTCGAAGTCCATCAGAATCCAGCCGCCCTTGGGAATCTCCCCCAGAAGGAACTGAGTTAAAATTTGGTGGTTCGACCTGACTCTTGTCCGATCTGCTTCCTGGTCCCCTCAGACCATCCACCTCCCTACCCACCCCCCCACCCCACACCTCTTTTCAACTCAGAGAGAGCACCTTTCCTGATACACAGGGATGTACATTATTTGGGGCCATATTCTCCTGCAGCTCAATAGCAAATGAGATCACTGAAGTGTACATTGTCGTTTATGGAAACCGTGTTTATAATATTCATGGATATGGAAATAAGCAGCCATCTCCCAAAATCCCTCACACAAAGAACTGGCACTCAGTTTGCGGTAGAAACCACTTCCCTTGTGGGTTCAGAAAATTCTACCCAGAAGTAGGGACATAGTCTATAGTCTTGAAAGGAAAGTTTATCTGCATAGCTCAAGTAGTAAACTCTTCCATATGCTAAAGCATTTGATAGTATTCTAAAATATCCCAATGGTAAAAGATGAAATGTCCCGATAGGGTGTTAGGGTTTGAATTCCATGATAGCGTTAATATGGCAATAAATACAATACAGCGTCACAGCTTCTGTTGAATGTGCCAGCTGCTGCTCTGATAATTTATGAGATCTCCTTTAATTGTAATCCTTAGAAAAGCTTCCTGAGTTAGAGAAGTTTATTCCCCTTTCATAGATTAGGAGGAGGGTACTGAAGTGTGCAGGAAGATGGAAACTGCTGGATTAGGAAATACTTTTGTATCGAAAGGCGCAAACCAGGAATGCTAGCTGTCACTTGTTGAAAAAGTTAGCTCTGGTGACCATAAATTCGGTAATTCAACCAAAGACTCTTAGGAGGGAAAGAGTGGTTTCTGGGAATTCTCCAAATGCTATCATTAAAATATCAGGGATGAAAGTCACCAAAAGTTGCCAATTACCCTAGCAGCATTTAGATGGGGATCTCTATTTACAAGTAGAAAAACAAGTAGTAAACATACAACTGAGTCAGGCTGCAGATAACAGTTTCCATTTCCTTTCTTTTTATTCTATATATTTTGGGTCATTAGGATAATTAGAAAATTAGCTAAGAAATTATGAACAATTAGAATAAAAAATCTTCCATTACTATTTAAGCCAAGAAATGAGTTGTGGGCTACTGTCATTGTGACTCTCGCCTATTTAAAAAAAATATATATATATGTATATATAGCCCAATCTCCTTTTATTCTGTGCCCATTAAAAAAAAAACTGTTAAATGTCTTCGAAAAAGTTTTTGCCTTGAATTTCTTCACACATTGCATTTGTTACTTGCTACTCAACATTTTCTCCCTCCTCTGTGCGGATATTCACTTTCTCAGTGTGGGATAACCCAGGACCAGTGAGCCAAGGAGAGGAAGAGGAAGGCTATTCCAGCTTTCTGGGGAAAGGCTCCTTCCGTTTCCGAAAGAGAACTGTTCAGGGATTTTGAATGGTCCTTCTTCCCGTGTTAATTAGGGCGGTGAGATGCCCTCTTGGGACTGTGAGGCGATAAGGCTGGAGGGGAAAATCACGGGAAGGGGGGCGAGATGGCAGAACGGAAAGATGTTCCCTCAGGACATCCTTAGGTGGTGTGATCAGACCCAGAACTGTCTCTGAAATTATTATGTTCCTTGATGACATTAATTACAGCGTAGGTCACTGCCAGCGGCTATTCTGTTTCTTGGTCTGAAAACGCAGTTCAATAAGCCCTTCCACGAAAGTGTCCCTGGAGAGCGCAGGGCAGGGGAAAGCGGTTGGCGGAGGGATAGATCTGGGTTGCCAGATTCAAGAGGCGCACTTACTTATTCTAGTTCCCTTATTCTATCTTTAAAATGCACGTCGATTTGCACGTGCCTCTCAACCAGTGGGTAACTTTCTCCGAGCACCCACCTGCTATCCGGCAGAACAGACGGGGCGGGGACTGGGCCTCCCCTTGCTCCGGGGAGAGGTGCCGGCCCCTCCCCACCGCTCCATTGTCAAATAGGCCAAACCACCTGCCAGCGCCTAGCCAGCTGCTGGACCCCGGGTCTTGAGCTGCCCGGGTGAGCGCAAGTAAGGCGCCTTCAGCCGGAATCCTCTGAACTAGACTCGACCCTCAGCGCCTCCGAGTTTTTATGTCTCGGAGGACTTTGAATATGAGGCAAGGTGCAACGAAACCAACTTCATCCTGGTCTGCGAACCCCTCGTGAAGAACTTCCGAACGCAGCCGGCGCCAGAGGGTTCCGCGGTAGCCCCGCCCCCCCGCGCGCTTCCACGCCCCGCGCGCCCCCAGCATTCCCCGCGCGCTCCCGCCGACCCGCACGCTTCCCGTGTTCCCCGTGCGCTCTCCTCTCTGCCAGAGCTACGCCACCCCCAGGCCTTGCCGCCCGCCATTCCCTGCAACCTCCACTCTGCCACCCGCCAGGCCACTAGCGCACGGGCCCACCCTCTCCAGCACTCCCGCGCGCTCTCGCCGCGCCCCCGCCGTCCTCACCCTCACTAACCATCGCCCGCTGCGCGCGCCCGTCGCGTCTCACTCAAGCAAGCACGGGGCGGGCCCGAGTCGGTGAGCAGCGCGCAGGCGCACATCGGGCCCCGCGCTTTTCGGAGACCGCACTGGTCGGCTGGTAGGCGGGGAAGCGCGGTAAGGCTGGCTCCGAGGCCGGAGCGAGGGTCGCGGAGGGCTCGGGGACGGGGTCGCGCGGGGGACCGGGCAGCAGAGCTGGGGGAAGGCCGGTGCCCGGGAGTGGGTTCCGCCGGGGGCGTGACCGCGGCGCCCGCCCCTTTAGGTGAAGGTCTCGTAGGGGAAGCGCCGCCTGCCTGCCCGGTGGGGAGCGGGGTCCTGCCGCGCTCAGGCCGGGGGCGAGCCCTGGGCTGGTGCCGAGGGGGTCGGGGTGAGGGCAGGGGACGTGGCTGCGGCCCTGGGGTTGTGCCCCTGTGCCCAGGCGTCCCTGGCCAGCGCCCTCAAGGCCCTGGGGGGCGTATTGCGAGGACTGAGGACGCGGAGGATCTGGTCGAGTCTAAGTGCTGAGCGCCTTTCCGAGTGCTCTGCAGCATTTAAAGCCCCTGTTCAGCTAAGTCGCGTTACTCAAGGTCATGGCCTGTGGGCGGTCGAGTCAGACTACAGACCCTGTGCTGTTCTGCGTCTGGGGATGGCACAGTGTCCACAAAGTGGTGGGACCTGCGTCGGGATATTAGTAGTTTTTATTCCGGCGATACCCTGTTCCAGATACTGGGAGAATACAAATATAATAGAAAACAGGTCCTGCTGTGGAAGCCAACCATTTAGTTAGACAAATATCACATTCTTACAATAAGCAAAGAATTACCAAAATAAAAAAGACTGAAATGTAGTTCAGATGTGTTAATTAGCCATAAGTTTAAAAAATTATTAATGTTTATATTTTAGAGAGTGGGTGGGCGCACAAACAGGGAAGGGGAAGAGAGGGAGGGAGACAGAATCTGAGGCAGGCTCCAGGCTCTGAGGTGTCAGCACAGAACCCAACACGGCTCGAACTCACGAACTGGGAGATCATGACCTGAGCTGAGCCAGAGGCTTAGCTGCCGGAGCCACCCAGGCGCCCTAGCCATATGTTTTAGATAGAAGAAATGCCACAACAAAGTGATTGAAATGGTAACCCGGTGGGTGGCTGTGTCATTGATCAGTGTTGGCCAGACAGGTGTTTGCCTTTCTGTGTCCATATTTTTTGGGTAAATGGTTGAGTTGACAGGGAGGAGACTGGGGAGGTGAATTTTGAAGACCATGGCGAAGGTTAGAAAGGAAAGGAATGTACCCTGGGAACAGCGGGACTAGAGCTCTGAGCTCTGGGAGGAATCCCAGGTTTGCAGGTGTTACTTGGGGCACAAAGCCACCGAGAGGAAGAGGGTATTTCTGGTGAGGAGAAAGTTGGTGATGGTGTTTTCCAAGCCCCTTCTCAGGTTCTCACTTCCAGTACTGCATCAAAGAGACCAAGCTAAAATTGTATAGTGGGCAGAGGGATGAACGGCTTGTCACAAGTCAGTTCTACTTTTGACTCGCTTATTTAGCTTTATTGCTTGGAGCAAGTTAGAATCTCACTGGGTCTTGAGTTTTGTTTTCTTTATTTTCCCTAACAAAGATTTACAAACACTTTACTATGATGTGACAGGTTCTTTGTAGGGTGTTAGGGGAGATACACGGGTGTATTAAACACGGCTTTTGCACCAAAGAAATACATGGATTATTAATTATTAAGCTATATTTATGGCAGTTTGGGAGGTAGATTGTTTTTAATGTTTATTTATTCCTAAGTGAGAGACAGAGTGTGAGCAGAGGAGGGGCCGAGAGCAAAAGCGAGAGAGAGAGAGAGAGAGAGAGAGAGAGAGAGAGAGAGAATGAGAGAGAGAGAGAATGAATCCGAAGCAGGCTCCAGGCTCTAACCTGTCATCACAGAGCCTGACGCGGGGCTTGAACCCACAAATGATGGGATCATGACCCAAGCTGAAGTTGCACACTTACCTGACTGAGCCACTCAGGTGCCCTGGGAAGTATATTTTAAACTACAGGCATTCTTAGTTTTTAAAACACTCCTTTATTACAGCACTCCTAGGAAACTCAGGAGTTTTCTTACACATTTTTCTTGTAGATCAAGAGGTAAATCCTATACATCTAGCAAAACATGATTACAGTCATCTGCAATTCTGGTAAAATAATTTTAACTTAATGTAAGGAGCCTTATAAAAATAAGTGGAGAAAAGAAACCTAAAATAAAAGTACTTTACTGGCAGACTGTTTAGACATAGAGTGTTTGTATGTTAGCAGACTTGTTCTCCTATTTCATTTATAATGACTGTTTCAATTTTTTAAAATTAGTTTTAATGTTTTTGTTTATTTTCAAAGAGAGAGAGCACGCATGAGCAGGGGAGGGGCAGAGAGAGAGGGAGAGAGAGAATCACAAGAAGAGTCTGCATATTAGCACAGAGCCTGATGAGGGGCTGGAAGTCATGGACGGCAAGATCATGACCTGGGCTGAAATCAAGAGTCAGACGCATAACTGACTGAGCCATCCAGGCGCCCAGATGGTTTCTCTGTTACCACTTGACGTGAAATTGAGAAATTGAGTCTGTTGGGCATCTGGTTTCTGTGTTCATCCTCGAGTCAGTCTGTAAAGACATTTAGTGTATGATGGTTGCTAATTATGATGTGTGCTGCTCTGACCTTTGGGGGCAGCAGCTGGTGGGTCTCGTGCATGGTGCCCGAGTGTGAATTCTGGCCCTGTTGCATGCTGGCTCTGTGATCTCCAGTGAGGCCTCAGCCTCAGCTTCTATATGTGTGTGATAGGCATGAGAATGGTGATTTTCAACATATTTTCATATTCATTATGTGACTTGATTCTTATAATGATTTCTCTCACTTTACAGATGAAACTGAGGGCTCAGTGATAGAGGCTTGGCTCAGATCATCTGCTTTTTCTTAGGGACGGAACTAAAAACCTCAGCTTGGTTTGTCCTGATTTGTTTGTCTGTAATTCCATTCCTCTAACATGTTACCTTTCCTTTGCCAATGAATTTTATTATTTTTTTTTTAAATTTTAAATGTTTTTATTTATTTTTGAGAGTCAGAGTATGAGCAGGGGAAGGGCAGAGAGAAGAGGGAGACAGAATCCAAAGCAGGCTCCAGGCTCTGAGCTTTTAGTACAGAGCCCAGTGGGGGGGCTTGAACTCATGAACCATGAGATCATGACCTGAGCCAAAGTCAGAGGCTTAACTGAGCCACCCAGGCACCCCATGAATTTTAAACCCTTTCCATCAAAACGTCATGAATGTTTTCCCTGTGTGCAGGGAAAATTATATGACTAAAACCATTTAACCCATAGCAAAGTATTATTAAGTCACCTCTTTATCTTGAATGCTTGAAATCTGTGATTAACGAGCTATTTCTCTTATAAATGATCTGTCCTCATAAACAAGAAGTCCAGTACACCTTCCAAGAAGAGCAGAGATGTAAACAGTGTACTTATGATATTGCCTCCTTGTTTCCTCCTTCGTACTAATTCTTTTTCATTTTCATCGGTTGTTACAGACCGTCCAGCATGCAAGCCTCCAGCTCCAGGTCTGTGCACCTGAGCGAATGGCAGAAGAATTACTTTGCCATTACATCTGGCACATGTGCATCAGGACAGAAGGCAGACGCCTACCGAGCACAGATATTACGCATTCAGTATGCGTGGGCAAACGCGGAGATCTCCCAGCACTGCGCCGCCATGCTGTTCAGAAAATATGCAGAGAAATACTCAGCGGTTATTGATTCTGACAGTGTCGAGACTGGGTTGAATAACTATGTGGAAAGCATTTTAACTTTAGCAAGATCGCAGCAAATGGACAGTGACAAGTGGCAGTCTGGATTGTCAATAAATAACGTTTTCAAAATGAGTAACATACAGGGGATGATGCGAGCCGGCAACAAAGCCAGGGAGTCTCTGTTGGCGCCCGCCGATGCGTCGGGATTCATCCGCAAAGAGACTGTCATCTTCGATCCTCCTAAATCAAGTGGTGGTGGTGGTGGTGGTGGTTCTGGGGACAGTGGCCCAGTAACTAATGCAGTTCATAGTAAGAATAGGACCCGAGACATCCCAGAGGGTAGTCCTTTGATATGTCCTCAGAATGCGCGGCCACCTGCACTGACTAACACCAGTCAGACATGTCCTGCGTCCCTAACACCTTTTGGTGAATTTGCCACCACAAAATTGCATGCCACACCAATGTTTGGAACTGTCAAAGAGGAAAATAACAGCTCTCCCAAAGCCAGCATAGGACTGAATGAGTTCTCAGCTCATCAGTCTTATTTGCTTTCTGGTTGTGACAATCCATGGCCAAGGAGAGCTTTTTATGGTTCTGGGTTCATCGACGCACTTTCCACGCCAGTGGCCAATAAGGCTTTTTCTAAAACAGAAGACGGTGCCCAAAGAGAAGAGGGCGGCCTGCCTGCTTTTAAAACTGCAAGAGAGCAACTATGGGTGGATCAGCAAAGAAAGAACCAGCAGCCCCAGTGTGTTTCGGGGTCAGCGTATGGTGGTGTAAAGAAGTCTCTGGGAGCCGGTCGGTCCCGGGGAATATTTGGTAAGTTCGTTCCTCCTGTACCGAAGCAGGACGGGGGAGTGCAGTACAAGCCTTCCAGCGCGGGACCGGCAGAGCCAGCACGTCCCGTAGACGAGCGTCTGAAGAACCTGGAGCCTAAGATGATCGAACTTATTATGAATGAGGTCATGGATCATGGGCCCCCGGTAAATTGGGACGACATCGCAGGAATAGAATTTGCCAAAGCCACGATAAAGGAGATTGTCGTGTGGCCCATGGTGAGGCCGGACATCTTTACTGGTTTACGAGGACCCCCGAAAGGAATTCTGCTCTTCGGGCCCCCTGGGACTGGGAAAACTCTGATTGGCAAGTGCATTGCCAGCCAGTCTGGGGCAACGTTCTTCAGCATCTCTGCTTCCTCCTTGACTTCCAAATGGGTAGGCGAGGGGGAGAAAATGGTCCGCGCGTTGTTTGCTGTCGCAAGGTGTCAGCAGCCGGCTGTGATATTTATTGATGAAATTGATTCCCTTCTGTCTCAGCGAGGAGATGGTGAGCATGAGTCTTCTAGACGGATCAAAACCGAATTTCTGGTTCAGCTAGATGGAGCAACCACCTCTTCTGAGGACCGTATTCTGGTGGTGGGGGCAACCAATCGGCCCCAGGAAATCGATGAGGCCGCCCGGAGAAGGTTGGTGAAAAGGCTTTATATCCCTCTCCCAGAAGCTTCAGCTAGGAGACAGATCGTGACGAACCTCATGTCCAAGGAGCAGTGTTGCCTCAGTGAGGAGGAGGTCGGCCTGGTTGTGCAGCGGTCTGATGGGTTCTCAGGGGCCGACATGACCCAGCTGTGCAGAGAAGCGTCTCTTGGGCCCATTCGAAGTTTACAGACTGCTGACATCGCTACCGTGACCCCAGATCAAGTTCGACCAATAGCTTATGTTGATTTTGAAAATGCTTTCAGAACCGTGCGGCCCAGCGTGTCTCCTAAAGATTTAGAGCTTTATGAAAACTGGAACAGAACCTTTGGCTGTGGGAGGTGAACGGGACACTTGAAGTTTAAAGATGGTGTTTTGGTAACATGCCTTTCCCACTTTGTAGCTTAGGAAACTGGGATTGACTTTGTTACTAGAAGCTTGGATTTCCTCCAGGCACTACCTGATGTGTGAGCCTGTTTGTACAAAATATGAATGAACGTGTATTTTTTGTCCAAAGCAGGTCTTTTCAGGGTGGACAGTATGATGAATAGTGGGCTCAAACTGAAACTAAAGATTCAATGTGAGCGAGGTGGCCTCTGATGGGTACGCATCTCCCGTTGAAGAAGGGTTCTTCTGACCACGTGACTCCGTGTTGGCCGGTGTGGTGGTTTTCATTTGAAGCAGCTTCACTTCGTGGTGTTCCATGGATTTATGGTCTCACCAAACAGCCAAATGAAAGTGCCAGTTTTTTGTTCTTTGTAGCCTCTTACAGTTTTCTCCTATTTCCAGGATTGACTAATGGAGACGTGTTCACAGGTAGCCAGGTGTAATCCAGTATTGGAGATATCTCCGCAGACTTGAAGGATGAAGAATGTTGTATTTTTCTAGGGGGTAGATGGTAGAGGATGTTTAATATTTTATTTGGCACTAGTTCACAACCCGTAGTGTGGGTCTCTCAAAAGTATATGTCCAGATTTTTATATTGGACCATTTTGTTTTGTAAGTAATAGATGTTCATCGTAGAAACATGAGGGCAGAGAAATGAAGAAGAAGAGACGGATGATTGCTGTGATCTCACCCCCCCACTTTGGGGAGCACGGTGTCCGCTCTTGCACACGTCATCTACCGGGTGGGACTGTATGGTCTGTTGAGTAGCCTGCTTTCTTCTCTGTCACCGTCACTTCTTGTGTGAATATGCTCCGTACAACATCCTCCCTCAGGATCCCATCGTCTGGATGGACTGTCATTTACCCAGTCCTCTGCTCCGCTGGCCTCAGGGCAGGGCACAAGCTGGTTTCCCTTTTGTTCATTGTACAGAAAAACATGTTGAACACCTTAGTGATCGTTTTAAAAAAATAAATACACCTCTCGAGTAAAATTCTTGCATTAAATTCTTGCACATTTTTAAGACTGTTGGCACGTGTCCTGAATTGTCCTCTAGGAAAGTCATGCATATGTGGGATTCCTCTCCACATGAAGCCACGGGGTGCCTGCTTACCTGTCCCGTGTGGACGTTGGGTCACTGCAGTTTTTGTTAGTGTTGCGCTCACATCTGTTCATTCAAATGGTACTGGATGCCGGCCGGTGTTCAGGCGCTGAGAGCAGAGTGGTGAACAGCAGGCAAAGAGCCTTGGTCTTACGTGAGTGACATTCAAGTTGTACTGTTCTCTCTTGACAGGGCAGTTGAAGAGAGGGAATTTGACAGGTGACTTTTAGACCGTCATCTTAATTTTTGTTCTTGGCCTGCCTTCTATTTCTGTACTCTCTGGAAAGCTTTGTTTTTGCAACTGTTTTTCCCTTTGAAATATGCCATTGTCTTTTATTAGACTTTGGATGTTAAGCTTCTTGTCTCTGGTTGTTAGGTTAATATTTTAGAATGTAAAGCATCTCGCACATTGTTGTCTTTGTCCTGTTTCGTTTCTGCATAGACAGCACTACAGTAAGCTGGGATTCCTCGGTGTTGATGGTCAGGAATTTCTGCGGGTTTCTCCCCTGAAACTTGTGAATCTTCTCCTAGATGCCTCCCCCTCCTTGGGTTTTACCGTTACCACGGTGGTCTAGGTCATCAGCAGTCGTCCAGTAGGTATTTGTGTCCATAGCTCAGTTGTAATGTCCTCAGTTTTTTCTCAACAGCCACTCCTGCCAGCCGTGACTTCCGGCTCCCTTGGCCACCAGCCACGGGCTCCTTTGCTTTGTGGAACTGAGCTGGGATTATGTCCAAAACGAAAAGCTCCGGGTGGCTCAGCTCGGCTCGGCCCAGGCAGAGCCCACGTTTCTCTCCTGAGTTAAGGTTTGCTCTATTCAAGTGAGAATCTAATCCTGACAGGAAGGAGGCAGGAGGTATTCAGGGAGTCCCTGCGTGGTCGTTTCAGCCTTCTGCCTCGTGGACGTGTTCTTCCTCTACCGCCTTCTGGGATTCGGGGTTTGTTTCTGAGGCGGAAACTTCCAGAAACTGAGAGATTTCTTTTATCTTCATGTTATGATTAGATATGAAAATCTTGGAATGAATTCTTCCCTCCTGAAGGTTTCATTTTCATTTGTGCTACAGTGTCTTTAGCCATATTGTTTCATTCGAGAAGTGGACACTCGCCTGGTTTTCTCATCTTTGGAAGATACGTTTCCTTCATGGAAATACACACACACACACACACACACACACAATTTTAACAATGTATGTAACTCGTTTGTGTATTCATGCCTAAACGTGTTGGTAGGAATACAGCGATTAAGGAGAATCTTTCAATGTCAGTCCTTTTAAAATGTTGGAATTGCACATAACAATTTCCTTCAATGTGTATCCTTCCAGAAAATCTATTCCAACATGTGGTCTTATCTCACTTTGAAATTCGGGTTCATTTTCTCAATTCTAGACATTTGTCCAGTCGGCCTCCACTCCGACCCTGATGAGGTGGAGTCCAGGGAAAGGGCCTGGGCTTTGGAGCTGAGCAGGCCTGCTGTTGGGAGTCTGACTCTAGGCCACTTAACTGTTCTAACGTGAGGATGTCAACACCTACCTTGTTGGAGAGTGAGGATTTAATAGTAAAATACAGGGGCACCTAGGTGGCTCAGTCCGTTTAGCCTCTGACTTTGGCTCAGGTCATAATCTCACAGTTCCTGAGTTCGAGCCCTGCATCCAGATCTGTGCTGATAACTCGGAGCCTAGAGCCTGCTTCAGCTGCTGTGTCTCCCTGTCTCTCTGCCCCTCCTCTACTGTGCTCTATCTCTGTCTCTCAAAAATAAATAAATGTTAAAAAAAATTTATGGAGGGGCGCCTGAGTGGCTCAGTCGGTTAAGCGTCCACCTTTGGCTCAGGTCATGATCTCACAGTTCGTGGGTTTGAGCCCCACATTGGGCTCTGTGCTGACAGCTAGCTCAGAGCCTGGAGCCTGTTTCAGATTCTGTGTCTCCCTCTCTTACTGACCCTCCTCTGCTTGTGCTATCTCTCTCTGTCTCTCAAAAATAAATTAAAAAGCAAAAAAAATTTTTTAATTTATAGATAGTAAAATACAGGTGGAAAAGGCCTGGATTGTGGTTGCCCAACAATGGTGCGTCCTTATGTCTGTCTGTCCTGACTCTGCCAATGTTGCCCTGTAGGGGCATTTTCTTCCCGGCTGTTGTGTGTGGCTGTCTAATCTAGCATGTTCTGCTACGTGTTTGTGATATTTGTGTTTCATTGTAGATACTGTGTCATCTAAACTTACAGAGTAAATCTGTAAATCTAACTAAGAAATGTCTTTTAGTGTTATTTCTCCTTGAGACTTAAGAACTTTTTTTATAGGCCCCAGATTATGATTTTCCACTTCCTCACCTTTAAGTCCCATTTATTGGTCTCCAGAATCACTCCTCAGTGGTTTTTTTAAAATTATTTTTACTGTTTTTATTTATTTGAGAGAGAGAGAGAGAGAGAGACAGCATGAGCAGGGGAGAGTCAGAGAGGGAGACACAGAATCTGAAGCAGGCTCCAGGCTCTGAGTTGTCAGCACAGAGCCCGATGCGGGGCTTGAACCCACGATCCATGAGATCATGACCTGAGCCGAAGTCGGATGCTTAACCGACTGAGCCACCCAGGCACCCCTCCCCAGTGTTTTTAAAAGACACTTTAAAACTCACTTCCAGAGATCTAACTGGAAGGTAGGATTCTGTCCAGATCTGTGGCAAGATAAGGATACCTTTTTTTTTTTGAAGCTTTTATTTACATTTTAAAATTTCATTTAACATGTAGTATAATTTTAGTTTCAGGGGTACAATACAGTGATTCAGCATTCCATATATCACCCGGTGCTCATCACAGCAAGTGCCCTCTTTTTTGTACAGCAAGTGCCCTCTTTTTTGTTAATGCTTATTTTATTTTAGAGAGAGAGAGGGAGACACAGAATCAGAAACAGGTTCCAGGCTCTGAGCTGTCAGCACAGAGCCTGACCTGGAGCTCAAACTCTGGAACCGTGAGATCATGACCTGAGCCGAAGTCAGATGCTTAACCCACTGAGCCACCCAGGTGCCCCAGCAGGTGCTCTCCTTAATCCCCATCACTGATCCCCCCTACTCCCCCACCCTCTTCCTGTCTAGTAACCATCAGTGTGCTCGCTGTAGTTTAAGAGTTTGTTTCTTGGTTTTCTTCTGTCTTAAAAGTACGTTCTTAACCTTCTTTCAAGGATTCCTGGCTTTTGACCTCAAATCTGGAGATGGTGGTGGGCAAGCCACCAGAACAGCTATTTAAAGTCTACTCCAACTGCCTGTCCTTATATAGAACTTACATTTTCCAACATCCAGTTTCTGATGGAGAGCTTTGGGGCACCTGAGTGGCTTAGTCGGTTAAGTGTCCAGCTTCAACTCAGGTCATCATCTCATGGTTTGTGGGTTCAAGCCCTGCAATGGGCTCTGTGCCGACAGATTCTGTGTCTCCCCTTCTGTCTGCCCCTCCCCTGCTCACACACACATACTCTCTCTCTTTCTCAAAAGTAAACATTAAAAAATGTTTTCTAATGGAGAGAGCTTTGCAATGGGCTTTAGAAAACAACAAATGAGGGGTGTCTGGGTGGCTCAGTCGATTAAGCGTCCAGCTTCAGCTCAGGTCATGATCTCACAGTTCATGGGTTCAAGCCCCATGTCGGGCTCTGTGCTGACAGTTCAGAGCCTGGAGGCTGCTTCAGATTCTGTGTCTCCCTCTCTCTCTGACCCTCCCCTGCTTGCGCTCTCTCTCTGTCTTTGTCTCTCAAAAATAAATAAAAAACATTTTTTAATGTTTTATTTTTTTTGATACACAGAGACAGAGCATGAGAGGGAGAAGGGCAGAGAGAGAAGGAGACACAGAATCTGAAGCAGGCTTCAGGCTCTGAGCTAGCTAGCAGCACAGAGCCTGACACGGGGCTCGAACCCATGAACGTGAGATCTGACCTGAGCCGAAGTCGGAGGCTTAACCGACTGAGCCACCCAGGTGCCCCAATAAAAAACATTTTAAATAATTAAAAAAAAAATGACTGATTTTTTTTTAACACTTATTTATTTTTGTGACAGAGAGAGACCTAGTTCAAGTAGGGGAGGGGCAGAGAAAGGGGGAGACACAGAATCTGAAGCAGGCTTCAGGCTCTGAGCTGTCAGCACAGAGTCCGACGCAGGGCTTGAATTCACAAACTGCGAGATCCTGACCTGAACCCAGTCAGATGTTTAACTGGGACCCCTGACTGGTCTTGAACAGTTTGTAAGACATCGTCAGGCAATTGCTTTCTTAGTCATTAAAGTAAGAATGTTGTATTAGATAATCCGAAAGACACACCCAGATCTGCTGTTCTGTTATCAGTTACCAAATATGTATCAATTAGACAAGTGCTTACAGAGGACCAGGGCCTGGGCACTGTGGGAAATATTTTTAAAAATGTAGTTCTGTAGACCGTTACCTGTTTACTGTTACTAGTTTGGCTCTTGATAGAAACTGGGGTTGGGGATGGGGGGGGCGCCTGGGTGGGTCAGCTGCTTGAGCTTCTGACTCAGGTTTCAGCTGCAGTCATGATCCCAGGGTCATGAGATCGAAACCTGAGTCCAGCTCTGTGCTGACAGTGTGAAGTCAGTTTAGGATTCTCTCACTCCATCTCTCTTTCTCTGTCTGCCCTTCCCTTCCCCCTTCTCTCAAGTAAATAAACCTTTTAAAAAATGTTAGAAACTGGGAAGACATGAAGGAAGAGCTTTGGTGCTGAGTTAAGTTGGCATAATGTACTATTATATATGTATGTATATATGAATCATTTGAGAGAAGGGGAAATATTTTTAAAATTAGGCATTCCACATCCAGTGGCATTGGAGGCAGGGCGCTGTGGCTGAGGGGGCCCTGGGCCCTGGGGGCTTTGCTGTGGCAGCTCAGGAGTAAGCGACCAGCAGGGGACCTGTGAGCACTGGGGCCGGCCTGAGAAGCCCTTAGAGAGCTCTCCCGATTGGCAGAGCAGAACCAGTGACTCTTGCCTCCCCTCCACCCGCGGCCTGGACTTCCCAGCCCCAGAAGGGTCTTGCTCTCTCGCTGGTCCCATCCTCTGGGGCCACAGGGTTGCTCCCTATGTCTGGATCTAAGCCCTTAAAACGTATCTAGAAAAAAAAAACTACACCAGCTTATTTGTTTTCTTTCCTCCCAGAACAAAAACAGTAACTTCATAAGAAAAAGGTACAGTATGGAGCTTTTCTTTTTTTTTTTTAATGTTTTATTTATTTTTTGATACAGAGAGAGACAGAGCATGAGAGGGGGAGGGGCAGAGAGAGAGAAGGAGACACAGAACCAGAAGCAGGCTCCAGGCTCTGAGCTAGCTGTCAGCACAGAACCTGATGCAGAGCTCGAACCCACAAACGTGAGATCAGACCTGAGCTGAAGTTGGAGGCTTAACCAACTGAGCCACCCAGGCACCCCTGGAGCTTTTCGTTTATAGTGGTGGACTAGGCCTCACATGAGTCTTTCCCACCTACTTGTACAAGGTCTTCACTGAAGGAAAAGGGAAAAAGTGAGCCCGAGTCCGTTAAGGTGTTGGAGGAGGGAGAAATGCCATTTTCAGAGCCTCCTCAGAAACAGCCTTGTCTCGTTACCACGTGGAACTGGGTTCTGCCAACGACCTTGAATGAGCCTGGAAGAGTGTTCCCTGCAGAGATCCGGGCACAGAGATCCCCGGCCAGAGGCCACAGCCCGGGCAAGCCGACACCTTGATGTCAGCCATGTGGGCTTCAGGCAGACAACCTACCAAGTCAGCCCTACTCTCAGATAATAGATCCGAGTTGCTCTCACTGCTAAGTGTGTGGGGATGCATGGCGGCCACCATTGGAAACCTATATGGGGACTCAGGGCCTTCGTGTCTTCTGCGCCCTGAGTTTGGAGATCTGTTCCCCGTGTTCTCTCGTAGTTGCTGCCTCACACACATCATTATCATTGTGAATTTGGAAGTT
This sequence comes from Suricata suricatta, assembly GCF_006229205.1. NCBI lineage: Eukaryota > Metazoa > Chordata > Mammalia > Carnivora > Herpestidae > Suricata > Suricata suricatta. Next base: position 49,757,284 of record NC_043701.1, on the reverse strand, counting down.
TGGAACTCACACAGCATTAATATTTCATTATAACTTACTGGAACATTCCTTACGTTCCTCTTAACTTAGAACAGATGACTGCATTTTACTGACCAATCATCAACTATTTCTCATGAAATGTCCTTTTGAATAATTCAATAATTCATATTCAGGGGTGTGTCGGTGGCTTAGTCAGTTAATCATCCAACTCCATTTCACCTCCGGTCTTGATCTCAGGATTCTGAGCTCAAGCCCTGCTCAGGGCTTCATGCTGGGCATGAAGCCTACTTAAAAAAAAATTAGTACTTGATCTACATTGATTAAACATCTAAATATGTAATATATGAGTATATGCATGTTTAAATACATGTATGTCTCATTTAAGTTAAGGTAACAACAAAATGAATATATATGATATATATGTATATATGTGGTATATATGTTTCACTAAATATGTTAGTTTAAAATGTAAGTGAAAATGTTAGTAAAATAGATATGGGGCTGTAGATCAGAAAAGAGATATGGAACTTCCAGATCACAAGAGAAAAATAAAAACAAAATTTGATTAATCCAAATGAAATGAAATGAATGAAAAAAAAAAGTAAAAAAAACGAGAAAAAAAGTTCAATAATAACAGAAAACTTAAAGATGTCAAGAAAAGGATTAAATATCTTGGGGTTCACTATAAATGTGAATAAACTATGAATGTTAATAAACAGAGCCTCATAGATTAGGAAAAAAGTTCAGTTATCCTTGCAAAATGAATGGTGATATTGGGAAGAAAGGGATGGAGCAGGATGGGAGCCAGAAGTCCTAAGAGTAAGCAAGCAAGAGAAACCCTGATAATCCGGAATCAAGGTCAAAAGCAACCCACCGAACAGGAAGTACATTTTATGCGGATAAAAGTTTACCACCTTTCATGCCAGACATGAACCTTTATACACTGAGCCCAAAGCATCAAAATGAAAACCTAAAAGCTACAAATTATTAATACACTAACAGAAATCAGAAAATACCAACAGCGCCCAGCGCTGGTGAGGGTTTAGAGAGCAGGGCATTGCCGCAGGCTGTTGGGGGCGCCTATAGGAATCCAGCCCTTCTTCTCGGCAGTTTGACCAAACCAGTGGTTCCACGGCTAGGCATCTATGCTACATGAAGAAGTTCATAGAAACCTTGAAGTGTCTGAAAAGGTTACCAGCCTAAATATCCAGTGGTGGGGCCTCATTAAATCCACTCCATGGGACTCTTTGCAGTGGTCTGAAAAAAATGAAGTGGATGTATGCTTATACACTGACAGCTCCAGGCGCGTTTAGTAAAACATGCAAGTTGCACAATAATTCATACCTGTCTATGTGCAAGTACAGAAATGCAAAAAGGCCTTAGAGGGATATACAATTGAAATTAAGAGGGCTCACCCTCTGAGGGTGGGAGCTAGGGGTCGGTGAGTTTTCATGTCTGACTTGACACAGTATAGTTGTTTTGATTGTTTTTGCGTTCTTTGTATTTTTAAAAACTCAGTGAAATCACATTTTTAAAGTACTGAACATAGCTTTGTCAAATAATTAAAGCTGGTTTTTTTTCTTTAAAAGGGGAAAGGACCAGAGCCCCTATTATTAATTCCTCTTTGAAAATATTATGCCTTGTGTAGGGAAAATGGGGCTGAAGAATGATGACTGGACTGAAAATAAGTCTTTAAAAAATAGTTTGAGAGCACTAATGTTTTGCACACATAGAAGATGGTATTTAGAAGTAAAACTTACAGACTCAGAATCCATAGCAAATAGCCATTCATCCAACTCCCATTTGAGCAAAGCTGTCAAAATTATCTTATTAAAATTTTTTTTTCTAATGCTTTTATTTATTTCTGAGAGACAGCGAGAGACAGTGTGAGCAGGGTACGATCAGAGAGAGAAGAAGATACAGAATCCGAAGCAGGCTCCAGGCTCCGAGCTAGCTATCAGCACAGAGCCCGATGCAGGGCTCGAACGCACAAACCATAAGATCATGACCTGAACCAAAGCCAGATGCTCAACTGACTGAGCCACCCAGGTACCTCTGTCAAAATTGCTTTAAAACATAGCTGTGAGGCCACTAGAAATTTCATCTGCATTTTAAGAAACGGCATGTTCAGAAACCTATTTTACGCAGAAGTCTTGGAGCAAGTATCATACACGAATCACATTACATCTATGACCACAGAAGTGGATTTCTATCAGAGTTTGGGGTACAGATAATGTCAGGCCTTCACATCTGGAAGAAACGGCAAGGCCACACGTATGCTTCTGCAATACCGCAACCCCCAAAGTGTGCTAGGCTTCCAGAGACATCATTTCACAAAGTACAAAAAACTGCTGTAAAACTAGGACATGATTGCAATTTAAGGGAGATGGTGCAGATAAATCTATTTCAATGGATAAGCTTAGTAGATGCAAAATAAATATGTCAGTACATTATTCCTTTCTTTTTTAAAAAAATTTTTAATGTTTTATTTATTTTTGATACATAGAGAGACAGAGCATGAGAGGGGGAAGGGCAGAGAGAGAAGGAGACACAGAACTGGAAGCAGGCTCCAGGCTCTGAGCTAGCTGTCTGCACAGAGCCTGATGCGGGGCTCAAACCCACGAACGTGAGATTTGACCTGAGCCGATGTCGGAGGCTTAACCGACTGAGCCACCCAGGCGCCCTTCATTATTCCTTTCAACCAGTCTAAATTAGAGTGGAAAATACACATGATATCCAATGTGCAATTGTACACACAGAAATGAAAAAAAATGCATCTCCTAAGCCATTTAAGTACTTTGGAAAAACTTCTTCCCAGTATATAATTAATTTTAAAGGCTCTTTCTGACTCTTTCAGTTCTACTGCATGATCTATTGTGCATTTCTTGGGTGTCACACTTTACCTAGGCCACCAAGTTGGCCACCACTGAATGGAGCTCACAAATTTCTCTTTTGATCAAGTGGGTCCTTTTGGACCCTTGGGTCAGTATTTCCATTCAGCAAAAAATTGGTTAGTGAGATTGGACAGACAAAAGGGCTGGTGGTGAGGGGCTCAACCCAAGGACCCCCAGAGGCTGTGACACCTTCCAACTTGGTAACTCTTGGTTTAATGAGCAGTGTTCTTAAGCAATGAGCAAGGCTTGCCTTTCTTGCTGTCTATGCAACAGATAAAGATCTTGCCTCAGTGTTGATGTCTGACGTCTGATGGGGTAGTGGTTGCTGAAAGTCAGATGGCTGAACGATTTCTTTCTTTTTTAAGTTTATTTATTTTGAGAGAGAGAGAGAGAGAGAGAGAGAGAGAGAGAGAGAGAGGGAGTACATGAGCAGGGGATGGGCAGAGAGGGAGAGAGAGAATCCCAAGCAGGCTCTGTGCCTTCAGTACAGAGCCCAATGTGGGGCTTGAACCCAGGAGTAGTGAGATCATGACCTGAGCCAAAATTAACAGTGGGATGTTTAACCAACTGAGCCACCCGGTGCCCTGCTATATCAATTAAGTAAGACAATAGTGAGGTTTGCGGACTCTTCCTTTCTTGAACGATTTCTCTGTAGCACGTGATGCTGTTAGATGGCATTTTACCCAATGTAAAATTGTAGAATTTTCCTTAAAAAATTTTTTAATGTTTATTTTTGAGAGAGAGAGAACAGGCAGGGGAGGGGCAGAGAGAGAAGGAGACAGAAACCAAAGCAGGCTCCAGACTCTAAGCTGTCAGCACGGAGCCCAATGTGGGGCTTTAACCCACGAAGTATGAGATCATGACCTGAGCTGAAGTTACACACTTAACCAATTGAGCCACCCATGTGCCCTTGAAATTGTAGAACTTTCAAAATTGGAGTCAATCCTCTCAAACTCTCCAACTGCTTACCAACTTAAGTTCATGTAACATTCTAAACCCTTTGTTGCCCTTTCAACAATCTTCACAGCATCTCCACCAAGAGGAGGTTCCATCTCAAGCAACCACTTTCTTCACTCAGCTGTAAGAAGCAACTCCTTGTCTTTTCCTTTGCATTCACAACGTGGCTATTTGGGGTAAGAGGCCTACCTCAGCTCCTGAGACAAGCCTTCCTCACTAAGCACAGTCATTTCTAGCTTCTAATTTAAAGTGAGAGACATGTGATGCTTCCTTTCACTTGAACACTTGGAGTCCGTTGTAGGGTTATTAATTGGCCTAATTTCAAGACTGTTGTCTTGAGGAATAAGGGGCCAAAGGAGAAGGAGAGAGACAAGGGAATAACCCATGGAGCAGTCAGAATACACACATTTATCAATTAAGTTCTGTATCTCATATGAGTGTGGTTTCTGGGACCCCAAAACAATTATAATGGTAACTTCAAAGATCACTGATCACAGATCACTGTAACATATAATAATATGGTAAAAATTTGCAATATTGCATGATATACCAAATTGCGATAGAGACACAAAGCGAGCAAATGCTGTTGCAAAGATTGTGCCAATAGACTTGCTTGAGAGGCAGTGTTGCCACAAACCTTCCATTGTTTTTTTTAATGTTTATTATTTTTGAGAGAGACAGCACAAATTGGAGAGGGGAACAGAGAGAGGAAGACACAGAATCTGAAGCAGGTTCCAGGCTTTGAGCTTTCAGCACAGAGCTCTATGTGGGGCTAGAACTCATGAACCCTGAGATCATGACCTGAGCCGAAGTCTGTTGCTCAACCTACCGAGTCACCTAGGCACACCACAAACCTTCTATTTGTAAAAAAAAAAAAAAAAAAAAAAAGAAAGAAAAAAAAAAAGAAAAGAAAAAAGTAGTATTTGTAATGTAATGTGCAATAAGATATACCTGTAGATTTCACTAGGGAATTGGAAATTATAATGATCATGACAGGAGTGGTTTAATATATAAGGCAAGGAGACCAGTTTTAAGACTACAGCAGGCTTTTTCAACCTTGGCTCTATTCACACTTTGGATCAGGGAATTTTGTGGTAGGGGCTGTTCTGTATATTGTGGAGGTTCCAGAGCATCGTTGGCCCCTACCCACTAGATGCCAGCCGACAGCACCCCCTACACAGTGGTAACAACCAAAGATGTCTCCAGCTTTGGAGACAAAAAAGTCCCTCTCCCCTGCCCAAGGTGGCAAATTCATTCCCAGCCGAGAACCATTGTGCTACCCTAATATTACAGATGGAAGATAATGCAGACAAATTAGGAACTGATTTGAGTGACAATTAATATACAGAAATTAAAATACAAAGAGATAAGTGAAGGTTGGTAGAGTGGGACAAATCTAGGATATATGACTGATTTCATATATTTGATAATTTGGATTATATAATAGTCATGATAGGAAATAGAAAAGTTAATGAATTTATTTTGGGATATGTCAGGTGCGAGGTGCCTGTATATCAGTTTCCTAAGGCCATTGTAATAAATTATCTCAAACTTTATTATCTTACAGTTGTGAAGGTCAAAATCCAAAACGGAAAAAAAAAAAAAAAAGGAAAAAAAAATCCAAAACGGGTCTCAGCGGGCTAAAATCAAGGTGTTGAAGGGTGTCTCCTTCTTGAGATTCCAAAGGGGAAGCCATTCCTTGTTTCTTCCAGCTTCCAGAGGCTGCGAGCATCCCCCTGGTTTGTGATCACATCACTCCAATCTCTGTTTCCATTTTCACATCGCCTTCCTCTCTAACTCATCAAGCTTACTGGAATAATTTGGGATAGATTCTTCATCTCATGATCCGTAACTTGATTACATTTGTAAAGTCCATTTTGCCATATTTGGTAGCATTCATAGGTTCCACGGATTAGAGCATGGACACATTTAAGTGACTTTTATTCATACTACCACTGTGCCTAGGGGGTAACCCAAATAAAGATGTCTAAAGTTGAGTATAAAGGTTTTGAGCTCAAGAGGGATTTGGACTGTGTAGATAAAGATAAGAAGTCACTAGCATGTGTGTGGATATGCTGGGTGGGGTGGAATATAAAGAAAATTATCAAAGGCATAGCTGTGGGAGCACTAATATTGTATAAGGGGTGGGCATCAGGAGTAGAATCAGCTGCATACAACAGAAACTGAAATAACAGTGGCTTAAATAAGAAGGAAGTTTATCAAACTGTTAAAGAAGTCTGGGCTAGTGTGGCAGCCTGACCACATCAGCAATGTGCTAGTTCCTTCTATCGTTCTGCTCTGCCATCCTAAGGTGTATGGGTTCCATCTTCAATGATACAGTGTAGTTCAAAAGGGCTGCCACAGCTTTGCCATCCCACCTAGTTTCTAGACACGAAGAGAAGGGGTAAAAGGGCGGTCCTCCTAGCTGAGTCAGATCTTTCTAAAAAAAGGTTTCCTGTAAGACCCACCCCAATTGACTTCCACTTGACCCACTGACCGCACCCAGGCAAGTTGGAGTGTAATCTTTTATTGGTGTATTACCACCCTAAAAAAAAAAAAATCAAGGTTCTGGTCCTAAAAATGCAGGAAAGAATGGGTATCAAATACATAAAGAGTAGGCTCTTTGAGAATGGACAAAAACAAAACCAAAAAGCCCAAAAAACTACAAATGAGGCTAAGAAGGAATGATCAGTAAAAGAGCAAAGGAACCAAGAGTAGGGAGTTTGGAGCTGTGTCCTGAAGGGCAGGGCAGGTCCCTGTCAAAAAGTTGTTGGAGGGGCGCCTGGGTGGCTCAGTCGATTGAGCGTCTGACTTTGACTCAGGTCATGATCTCACGGTTTGTGGGTTCAAGCCCCGCGTCAGGCTCTATGCAAAACGCTAGCTCAGAGCCTGGAGCCTGCTTCAGATTCTGTGTATCTTTCTCTCTCTGCCCCTCCCCTGTTCGTGCTCTGTCTCTCAAAAATAAATAAATGCAAAAAAAAATTTAAAAAAAAGTTGTTGGATTCAGAAGTTGCACCTGTGTGAAGGCCAAGTGTATAGGCATTGGCTGTCCACTTTCAAAATGTACTCTGCTGGAGAACCAGCGTGGGTAAAGGGGACTTCTCCAGCTTAGGTCTATTAGAAAATCTCACACCTTGCCTGTGTTCTCTTTTATATTCTAATAGAGGCCTTGGTCATGAACTGCTAGATCAACTTCAGGGCAGAGAATACAAAGAGAGCTACCAGAATCTTCAGGCAGGTTATCTACAAAAATATGGCATATTCAGGCTACATTTTGTTTTATTATGCTATAAAAATGTACTGGAGTCTTTACCTGACCTTGATATACAATAAAAAAAGGCCCTCCTTCCTCCTGTCTTACTTTATCTTGAGAGAGAACACATTGGGAAGGGGCAAAATAGGCAGGCCCTTCTTGTTTTTTCCACTAAGCATTGGTTCTTCAAAATCCCTTTCCCCCTTAATATTATATACATACCAAGAAACTAAATATCTTAACCTACTCTGATTCAGAGAATCACAAATTAAAGATTGTTCCCACAGATCTCTTCCCATACTGTCACTAACCTGGGCTAACCTGTGTTTGTTGTTTGGTTAGAACAGTGATGTGTTGTTACATCACACATGCCCCATCCAAGAATTACACAAGGTGTTGGTTTCCGTTATCAGCATTCTTTAAAAATACAACTATGGACTATCACTCAAGACAAGTTAGCAACCACTGTGCCAAGACAGGAAACAGAAGCACTAGTTCCTCAGACAGGGGACTTGCAGGTGGTACCCTACTATGGCCTGGATTAAGCCTCCACATAAATCCTGGGAGGTGAGGGTTAGAGTCAGCCTACTACACATTACCCTCTAAACTGCCTTTAATGCACATGGTCCCATCTTGATGTCCTCTTTCTTGTTGAGATTCCTTTTAAAGCTTCAGAAGCTGGCCAGAACCAGCAAATTCCAGTAAATAGAGTATTAACTATGTCTTTGTTAGGTTACTGGAAAAACTAGACACACAAGATGAGTATATGAAAAGTAGGTGCCCATTTAACCTTTTCACCACGTCTCAGACCTCTCTTGGAAAAGCTGTCAAGGTAAATGGAGTTGGATGTTGCCCTTCATTGATTCTTAGTCCTGGTCACTCACAGGGAATAAGACATCACCCGGTGAGTGAATTATTAGAATCAGGGCTGGTGTCATGGATACAAATCTCTAATTCCAGATACTTCTCTTCCATTATATCAGTTCAGTTAGAAGACTCATCTAGGTCTCCCTTCCATGCAATCTGTCCAGCTGTTAATTTGACAAATTATACTGCCCACCCAGTTCAAAACATTTGAATGTTTAGAGTGCCAGGCAATGTGCCAAGCATATTCTTTTATTTAATCCTTACAACCCTCAAGGCTAATGCTAACTAATGCCAGTTTACAGATGAGTTAACTTAAGGCACAAGTGTTACTGTACAGGATTCCATCAATGTCAGCAGAAGGCTGACAGATCCTTGGGCTGTCTCCTCCCAACACTCACCAGTAAAAAGTATAAAAAATTTCATCTGGCAACAAGATATGTTGCCTAACTCAGGGTGGGTGCCTTAAAAACCTGTAGATTTCCCTTTTTATTCCCAAATTGTTAAGATTTTTAATTTCTTGGCCCAGATATATTGCCCATGCCCAACTACACTTTCATTAAACTAAGAAAAGCTGTAATTTCCAGAACCTCATGTTATTTGTCGTGTTGGATTGTAGCCCCGTGTGAAGTTCCTGCACTGAAATGAAAGCACGCATGTAGCTCTTCAAACTTCTATGGGAAATGAAGGCAGCAGACAAGAGGGCTGGGAATGGGTGTTACACGGACCGTGCTGGAGTAAGTTTAAGATCTGGAGCTTCTCTTGATGCAACTGAACATTCTGAACCATATCTGAATTAAGAACATGGCTGAAGGCATGGGGTGGGGGACAATAAAACCCTTCCTTGTAGCCAGGAAATAAAGAATTCATATCTGAAATGGGAGACAAGGCCATCTGCGCGAACGGGAAAGGGTAGAGATAAGCTTGAGGAGCATGATTTTGTAAATGAAGGCTGGGAAGGAATGGTTATAGAAAAGAACAGTTGCATAGGGTTTCTGCTAGTTCTACTGAATCAGAGGTATGTTTACAGTGGTGCCAATCGGCAGATGTGTGTGATTTTTGATAATGCTCAGATCAGATGCGGAAGTGGAGAAAGCAGAGAGCTGAGCTGCTCCCAGTCTGGGTGTGTGCAGAGCAGGTACCACAAAAAAAGCAACATGTGACAAAGGTATTGGATGCAGGGAACGTAGTGATTGAAAGAGACACTGAAAAGCTCGCTAAGGATGGAAACCACAAGGGAAGGATTGAGGAGTTCAAGGAAACAATAGAAGAGACATGAAGTAGTATGAGGTTGTATAATAGGATTTCAAATTTCAGAAGTGGAGAAGTTCTGGAGCAATGACAAGTCTAAGTTGCAATTATGAGAAAGCAGCACTAAGAGTTAAAATCAAGTAAAAAGTTTTGAGGTTATAGTGAAATTAAGGACAGGTCATTCATTCACTTTTACATAGCTATCACCAGTATAATTTTCTTCAAAAGAGTTGGGATGGAGCATGTAAATTCTCAGCAAATATAGTGAAGGTCCAGGAGTACAGGAAACAGGAAAGGGTCCACAAAGATGTCCTCACTCTCACACAGGTAGGTCTGTCTGTGAGAGTCAGATTGAGGATCTGAAAGGTGCCAAGCCCACAGTGATCTCTGCTGTGGACAGTGTGAAAGACAGAACAAGCCCCAGCTGTGAGGGCTTCAGAGGGTTAGAGGCCCAGAGAATGTGGTGTGGTCTTTAGTAAGACAAGGAAGTCTGAGTTCTGTCAAGGGGCTAATAAATGACTTAGTTTAAGTGGAGTTTTAGAAGACACTATAAAAAGGCAGGGTCAGTTCATGTGATACTACTCCAAGGCAATGCCTCTGTATGACTTCTGACAACTTCTCTAGGCCTGTTTACTTAGATACAAAATAGGGACAATAATTGTTTCATATACCTTATGAGGTACTGAAGCTAAGCAGAAAAGTGAATGGACTTTATAAAATAAGAAATTACAGGGCTAGAATTTGGGCAAAATGTCATGTATTGTGTATGGGTTACCAACAGATACAGCTGCATGTGCATATTCTGTGATGCCTGTGTTTTATTCCATGTTGAATGCAAAACCTAAACCAAGGGAGATTAAAATAAGAGCAGTCGGGGCATCTGGGTGACTCAGTCAGTTAAGCATCCAGCATCAGCTCAGGTCATCTCACGGTTCATGGGTTCGAGCCCCGTGTAGGCTCTGTGCTGACAGCTCAGAGCCTGGGGCCTGCTTCAGATTCTGTCTCCCTCTCTCTGACCCTCCCCTGCTCACACTGTCTCTTTCAGAAATAAATAACATAAAAAAATTTTTTTTAATTAAATAAGAACAGTCAAGTGTGTCAAAAGTCCTAGAGATCATCAAAGCTCTTTGAGAACAGAAAAATAGACATGACAATTAGGTCACTGTGAACGTTGGAAGAAGCTAATTTTTCACTGTGACTTTCAAGGAATTTGACATGAATGTATAATGAAAAGTATTCTGGAGCTCACCAGTCAAGAGCTTTCACAGATGTTAATGCTTATGAGGTTGCCATTTATGGCTATTTGTAAATTTAGCCATGTTTCAAGGGTTTAACTGCCACATGTGATTACCGGCTACTGCACTGGATAGCACAAGTACAATCCATCATCACAGAAAATTCTATAGGACAGTGCTATTCTAGACAAAATCCAGTGCAGATAAAACTTGGGAGAAAAACTCCTTATAAGCATCTGGCTCTCAGGGTGCCTGCGTAGCCCAGTTGGTAGAACACCTGAATTGATTTTGATTAGGTCATGATCTAAGGCTGTGGGAGGGGGCCTTGTGTCAGGTTCTGCCCTGACAGCACAGAGCTTACTTGGGACTCTCCCTCCCCTTCTCTCAGAACAAAGTGTTTTTTATCTTATTTATTTCTAAGAGAGCATATATACCTCCTAAGTGGGAGTTTCTTTTGAATTAGTTGCAGGATCATTTACATTATGTTATCAATCACCATGGTACTTACTACTGAGTATAACTGGCCTAGAACACAGCAAGTTCAGTTGGTGTAGGAGACACAGAAGTAAATCAGCTCCCTAAACTCCATGTCTTCCCATCTTGATCTAGAATTTTTATAAGCTAAATGGTTACACTGTGTCTGAATACCACTAATTTCTACAGTTATCACCTTACAAAGGCATTACCTCTGGATTACCACAGGCCTTCTTTTGCTTTCCCAAATTGTTTCTGCAGGTTTCCCAACTTCTTTGCTTACATTTCTCCAATGGAAATTAAGATTAAATTACAAACTGCTTTGCCAGGCCTTGACAGGGTATCTAGTCATTCCCATCACCTTTGAAACCATTGACAAGGTCCCTTCCAGTTTCCTTATTGTCCCAGAGATAGCTTTAGCTTATCAGTTTCTTTTACTGAGAATTTCACCATCTCAGTAAACTGTCCAGGGCCTCTCTGAATATTTGGGCATGGACCATGTATGAAATAACTTGTACAAAAATTATACAATCGTATGCCATAGGACCATGACCAGAAGCCTGTTGTCTTATCCACATTTCGTATAAATGCTCTAGGGTTCATTCTGGCTAAAGAAACTCTAAGGATGAATTACTGAAGTGTTCTAGTTCAGGCTGTCCTAGAGGAATAAGTACACAATCTAATATTATGACTAGTAACACTGCTCCGTCAGTACTTAGGACTGTTGTACTTAAATTCTGGCATCAGTCATTAAATCAAGCACATTAGGAAAATCATGATCTGTGATTTTGTTTTTAATTATCTTAAGCCTTATCACATAATTTACAAATCTGTGATGATATATCTCCTCTACTTTAACCCTTCTAATGAGTTGGCAGAAGCACCATTACCAATCATACACATATGGTAATTCCACACTTGTATTTGTGAATAGCTGTTTAGAAGACAATCCTGAATTATAACATATCCACTGCTATAACTTACACACTGAATTTTAAAAGCATCTGACCTTATAGATCTGTAAAATGTGAGAAGTGTTAACATTCTTTATTTAGTATTATACAGAAACCACACTAAAATGCCTTTCATTAAGCAAAAGGCAACATTTTAAATGCAAGGAATTTTAATTAAATTGGCATATTTAAGACTAAAAAAAGATAAAGTGGACATTGCCAGCTTATCTTCAGCCCTTGCCTTTAACAGGCTAACAAACACAAGTTGAAACACAGCTGAGTCTTGCTGTTCTGATACCGTGAAGGGATTTCCTTAGTATTTAAATATATTAATGTAACCAGTTATATAAATCTAAATATAAAACCAATCTCCTATAAGTTTAGAGATGGCATTTATCATCTCTGTGAAAAGCTAAATATCTAATTAATTCCAATGATATTTTTTTGAAGGGGAAAACAGTGACAGCACTTGCTGAACCAGAATTACTATCAAAATTCAAAAAGCTAGTCATATTCATTTAACCACACGCCCAATCTTATTTAAATCAGAACCGTCCAAAAGAAATATTCAATCAGCCATTCATGATCTGAATTCTGGTGTATGAGATCAATTTAAATATGGTACACATAAAAAAAGTCATGAGACATTTTTGTTTTGTAATAAATAAGGCAAAAGCCAACTATTACTCCGTAGTAGCTTTTTTGAGATAAGCTATCAAGTCTGCTCTTTCCCCTGCCTTCTTAATGCCAGCGAAGATCATTTTTGTTCCAGGGATGTACTTCTTGGGATTCTCCAAATACTCCATCAGTGTCTCCTCTCCCCAGGTGATGCCTAAACAAGGAGGAATGCATTGTTAAGTGCTGATAAAGGTCTTATCATTGGTTACATTCAAGCAATTTGGGCTTCTGTCAATTTACAACTGTCCCCGCCTTACCTTTGTTTTTGTTGGCATCCGTGTAAGTAAATCCAGGGGCCTGACCCGTCTTTCGCCCAAATAAACCATGGAGATTCGGCCCAGTCTTGTGCTTGCCTCCCTTTTCCACGGTATGGCACTGGGCACACTTCTGAACAAAAATCTTCTTGCCCTTCTCAACATCACCCATTTTTAAATCTAAAAATGAAAAATTCAATTACTTCCTTCAAGTAAAAGTCCCATGGAAATCAGTAATCACTCTAGTGACTTAATTACTCATCCACTGCAAGTCTATGATAGATCTTAAGCTCCACGGTAAATCGTGTTTCAGTGATTAGTACACCTGCACCAGACTCTCTAGTACCAAAAACACTAGCTGGAAGGAGAACTTCCTTAAAAATACATCTATGTGTGTCTAAGTGACAGAATTAAAGCCCAAGTAAGCAAAGTGGGAACCTACTTCAAAAACCATTCCGCAAGTTGAGGTCAAGGTCAAAAAAGTCACACACCTAAGTTGAAAACCATGATTATAGTAAACCCAAACTACCAAAATTTCAACTTTTAAGAAAACCCAATTGTTTATTCATACTACATTCTGAAGCCACGTCTCAAGAGGAGAGAAAAAAATAGAAATCATGTTGATTCAGCCTGCTCAGCTCCCTATAAACTGCCTTGCTGTTGTGAGTGGGAGGGCAGCAAGGGGCTGCGAGGTCTCGCAGGGACCCCCGGCGATGAGATCCCCGGAAGCGACCACGAGGTCACCCAATCAGGCCGGTTTCAAGGAGACTGATGAAACCTACCTTCCCGAGATGCTTTCGTAAGTTAAGGGAAGAAGCGACAGGTTAAGAAAGAAGAAAAATGACCCCTTTTTGGAGGAGCAGCAGTTTTTCCTTTCCCTGAAGGAGAACGTGAGGCGCTGCGCATTGTCCCTCTCATTCCCGCCCTCATCTCGCGAAGTCCCGTCGTCCGCTTCTACAGCCTCTCAGCCCTGACTACGAGAGCTGGGGTCTCATTCGGATCCCCAACCAAGTCGCCTACGGGTTTTCAGGGTCCTGACCGAGCCCATTCCCCCACTTAGTTGGGGTTCCGCCCCATCTCGCACGGTAGCCCACCGGGTTCTGGCTGGCCAAAATCCGGGGTCTTCACTCCCAGGCCCGCTGGTCCCGCGTGGGCCCCACTCGCAGCACCCGGCCCCGCTCGTATACCCAGCAACACGACTGCGTGCCCCCATCGCTGAGCTTCCCGCCCGCTCCCGTGTCCCAGCTTTGCGCTCACCGCTCTTTGGTCGTACGCGAAGCGAAGGTGCCCGCTCACAAGCCGGACGTCCAGCTCTCTCAGTCCAAGGACACACCGGTACGCGCCTAAATACCGGTGTTGCTGCAACCGAACTCGTTTCGCCCCCTCGCGGCCCGAGTGCGGCTGCGCCGCCTGATGCGTAATGACGTCACCGCACCTCATTGGCTTCAGTTTCCAGGGCCTGCGCCAACGACCTGCACGTCTGCCGGCTAGCAGGGTAGGGTGCACCGCGCGAGTGCCCTTCTTGGGCTCCAGGCCTCTCTTGCCGGTAGTTACGACAGGCCCCTGGACGTACGACATCTAGGAGGTGCCGGGACGGCCTGACGTCACCGTCCGGCCTTTGTGGGCCGGCGTGTGCCCCCGGGGAGGGTGGAGCGGAGTCGCGTGGTGGACTGAGGGCGTTATCCTGCTAAGGTAACTGCTCTTGAGCTTGTCGACGTACTGCGGCTAGAGGGGGGCGTTTTGCCTGCCCAGAGGGGAACGCCCCACCTCTGTTGTACGCCGGGTTCTCCTGGCCACCGTGTCTTCAGCTGGCGACCTTTACCCAGCTTCTGTTGTGGTTTCACAGCTGGCGCCAGCCGCACCCGCAAAGAATAGCCTGGAACCAGGAATTCCAAGAGTTGGACCCGAGCTCCTGACGTGTTCTTGTTTCGCCTCCATTCTGATACTTTGAGCCCTTTCAGATCTCCCGTTGATGGATGCCCCAAGACTGAGGAATGGGGCAGGTGCTGCAGCTGCGGCAAAATCGAGATTGTAGCTCTGGCCGCTCACCTGCCTGCTTGCTCTCTGCCGGCACCCGTCTCTCCCTTGTGTCTATGTACAGCACAAGGAGGGCATGCAGGGAACATTAGGAAACATTTTTACGTGGTTAGAGAATTCTTGGAAATCTAGAGGGATTCACATCTCATTTAACCCAGGGTTGAATGTCATGTTCAAGTAAGATATGGGGTTGGGGGTCATATTAGAAATGCAGGTTTGATAACCCACTTTCCGGTTATACTTTTCCTCTCGAACTAGCTCCCCTTCCTGACATGCTCAATTCTGTCACTGAGAAGTTTCTTCTTGACTCCCGGACCCCTCTAATTCAGCCCCTGAGTTCTGAATGAATTTTTCCTCCTTTCTCATATTCTAGCACTGCCACGTTCATTCAGTCAGGTGTTTATTGAGTGCATATTAGGTACCTGGAGTAAATCACCGAGGATTCTTCCTCCTGCTCCCAATGTAAGCAATAGATGCTAGATTACCTTGCACTCCTTCCAAACCACTGGTACTGTGGTTTCCGCTCCAGAGCACCCATCTCCCTGTAGGGCTGGATTATTATTAGTTTTAAAATTGTTTTATGTGTCCTGACTTCCAGTTGCCCTCTCTCTAATTGCACACACTGCTGTCACGGAAGTGTGCTGTGAAATGGCAGAAATCACATTCAAGATCTTTTGCAGCTTTTGGAAGGGACCAAGATAGTGATCATTTAGGTTTATTCCTGAAGTAGGGTCATTTGGCTAACCAAGTATTTATTTACTTACTTTAAATAATCTTTTTTAAAAAAGATTTTATTTTTAACTAATCTCTTCACCCAATGTGGGGCTTGAACTCACAACCCTGAGATCAAGAGTAACATGCTCTACCAATTGAGCCAGTCAATGAGCACCCCATGGCTAACCAAGTTTTTAAAAGACCAAACCTAGCAACACCTTGCAAATTTAGCCTGTTCTTTTGAAGCCAAGTACTGATATCATCACCCATATTCCTCCAAGGAATATGTGGTCCTCAAATAGGTATAGTCCTATCAAAATCTGTTTTGTTCATGGTATCAGAAGTTATTAGTCTTTATTCATAGAGGAGTTGACTCATGGAGAATGTTGTGCTGATACTGCAGATCATATAGATGTAGCATTAAATCATTTGGCCAAATGAATTGATTGACATTTGAAATATATTCCTATGAAGGGGAGAATAGAAAACAGAAAGTTCTTAGTACTTTTTATTCAGGACATTGTAGATAAAGAGCCTTGTTTTTGAAAGTAATGGAAGATTAGGAAAAAGAACAACAGAAGCGAATGCTTGGCACATTCCTGTAATAAAGCAGATACTATAAATTACGTATTATACAATATCTGTGTATTTAAGTTTGAAAGAGACTCATAGTATGTACAGTTTACTCAGGATACCTGAGAGGATGTTGGGAACATTAATATTTTGCCATTGTTCACTTTTATATCCGTATGTTATATCTGTTCAGTCTATCTCCATCTTACCCCAGAGGATTGATAGTGGCTGGTAAGGAGTATAACTATTACAAAGCAAATGCCTTGGATTTTTCCCTCCAGCAATAGAATGAATGCCATACTTTTAAAATCCCTCCTGATGAAAAAGATCTAATAAAATACTGCCCTCCCCCAAATCAAATGATATACGAGGTCATAAGAAAGAAAGAAAGGGAAATCTCCTGGTTGGAGGCAGGGGTGGGGTGGGGAACAGTAATTGAGGAGGAGTGTGATAAGCTTAAGCTCACTTTAGGACCACCTAATGGACTTTTGCTGAAGTCAAAGAGCTTTAGGCTGTAGGAGCCGCTCGGCAGAATGGAAGTAAAGCTCAAAAAAATGTGACACTAGGGAGATGGAGAGGTAAGGTTGGCTGAGGCCCTGCATAATGCTGAGACACACCTGGAGGATAAAATACAGTCTGCTCCCTGGAAGAGGGGAGAACCAGGTTAGTCTTGTCTGGCTTGGCCTTGAGTACTGAGTGGGAGGAATAAGTATCCTTTGAGAATTCAAAACCACAGGTCAGCCCTCATGCAGGTTTGATTTTACTCTACCTGCATGGTCTGATTCCTCTAGCTGACAAATTAATACAGTAGTTGTGATGAGCAGTGTGTTCTGGTGTCTCACAGAAGAAAAACATAAATCGGCAGAGGAACGTTTCAGCCCAGGCCCTCAGGACTCCCGTGCTCTTAAGAAGTGCCAAGCACAAGATCATTATGAAAAACAACAAAGAGCAAAGTTATACCACAAATGGCCACAGGTGATGGAACTATTAGGTATCATTGGGGAAGTAAACATCTTAGAGAGAAAGCTATCTCCTCACATCAGTATATTAGGAAAGAAAATGTGCTCATTATTGAGTACGCACAATAAAATGGTTGTACATATGTAGTCTACAAGAAACTACCAGATCAGAATAAAATCTCACACAATTACAGCTAAATGAATTCCAGTCCTTTTATACCATGCAGTTTACAGCTAGCATAGAACATGAGGCTTTAGGATCCATAGTAACCTCTTTCCCTTTTTGGCAGCACAGTTATTGCTCATTATTTAGGTAAATGGTAACCCTGTTTCCGTAGGAGAACTTAACCAGTCTGTGGCCGGATCCTTCTTGGTTGAGGGTGTTTTTTTTTTTCCCATTCTTTTATCTTAAGATCACTCAGGAATTGGGAATAGCCATTTATATCCATTTAATTATATCCAAAAGAATAATAAAGCGTATTTTCCTGAGAAACAAATAGTTACGCCCACATTAAGCTCCTAAGGTGAAGCTCCATCGTCTTACATGTTTACCTACCATGAAGGATAAAACCCAGACCTCTGAGAGACTCTTTTACGTTCTTCAAGGCTAGAATGAGGACTCTGGCCCTTTAGATTTTCATAGGAAGAATTCTTAGAAGGGAGAATGAAGACAAATGGTCATATTTTCTTTTAAAAACAAAATTTTTACTTACCTTTACAATGTGTAATATGAAATGACATTTAACTTTAGACAAAAGCAGGGAATAAAAGCATTTGCAATGAACAGGAGACTATGCAAAACAACCAGGCCGATTTTAAAAAGAGCCAAAGCTAACTTGTAGAAATAAAAATGATAGTCATTGAAATAAATTACATATAGTCTGATAAGCAAGTATATATTATCTTACAGCTTCGCTGGAAGCAACTTATTTGGGTTCTGGCTCAGAGTTTCTTGTGAATTTGTAGTCACACTGTTAAACAGAGATACAGTTATCTGAGGGCTCAAATAGGACTGGGCTGAAGAATTCAATTCCAGTGCGATTCACATGGTAATCAGACCTCAGTTCCTTGTAGGCTTCTGGCTAGAGGCCTCTGGAGGGGGCTGCTTACCCCATGGAAGCTTGCTTCCCAGAAACAGAGACAGAAGCTAAGATAGATGCCAGTCCTTTATAACGTTTTATAAGTCTTAAAAGTGACATACCATCACTTCTGTTATTGGTCATGGATTGTGGTACAAGGTGAAAGGAGCCTTCACAAGGCTGTAAATACTAGGCTGCAGGGATCACTGGACACCCTATCAGTCCTTAGATATATTGCTCTCTGTATCTCTATGTAGAAATGTTGGTGTCTTCGGGCGCGTGGGTGGCTCAGTTGGTTAAGGATCTAACTCTTGGTTTTGGCTCTGGTCATGACCTCAGGGTTGTGAGATGGAGTCCTATGTAGGGGTAAGTGCTGGGCATGGAGCCGATTATGGTTCTCTATCTCCTTTTCCCTCTGCCCCTCCCCTGCTCCTGCATGCTAGCTCGTGCTCTCTCTCTCTCAAAAAAAAAAAAAAAAAAAGTGTATCTACAATATCAATTCAGGGCTTGCAGAGTTGTGGAACCTGGTACCTGGTAAACAACCCTAGCTTTAGGTCAGCATTTCAAAGGCCTGCAGCCTGGAAGCAAAGGTGAACTGGAAGAAACTGATCTTACAAGGTCCTCAGCCTGACTTCTTTAGTGGTTGGCCAAGGATACCTCAAATTTTGAACTTGGAATAAAGAATTCTGTTGCCTTCAGACACCTGGCAGAACCAAATGAAAATTCAGGAAGACAGTAATATCAGCTTAAATCTCAAATTGTTTCCACAACTATTTATTTATTTATTTTTAATGTATGTTTATTTTTGAGAGAAGGGGGAAGAGGGAAAGGGGTGGGGGAGAGAGAGGAGAGGGCAGAGAGAAAATCCCAAGAAGGCTTTCCATTATCATTTCCATTATCATTTCCATTATCAGCCTGATGGAGGGGGGGTGGCTTGAATGCAGGAATCATGAGATCATAACCTGAGCTAAAACCAAGAGTCAAATGCTTAACGGACTGAGCCACTCAGGTGCCCTTACAAATAAAGTTTTTAAAGTGTTCAGCAAAGGAAGAAAGATAATTAACTCCATAATATGAGTGAGAACTAGCAGAGGAATGAGGTCATAGGGATTCCAGATCTTAAAATTATCAACTGTAAAATATTTGTGTTCTAAATATAAAAGCCAGGCTTGCTTAAATATTTTAGAAGGGAACTGGAAAGTATACATATATATAGTAAAATGGCAGAGTTGAACAACTGTCAAATAGAAATTTTGGAACTGAAAAATAATCCAAATGAAAATACTAAGATAATGTATAATGTACTTAAATTTTTCTTTTTATGTTTATTTACTTTGAGACAGTGAGATAGAGCAGGAGCAGGGAAGTGGTAGTCAGAGAGGGAGACACAGAATCTGGAGAAGACTCCAAGCTTTAGGCTGTCAGCACAGAGCCAGACCCAGGTCTTGAATCCATGAACGAACCATTACCTGAGGTAAAGTCAGACACTTAACCGACTCAGCCACCCCTGTATAATGTACTTTTAAGTGGAGTCGCAGAAGGAGAGAAGAGAGAATGGGGTAGAAGCGATATTTGAGTGAAAGGTTATCAGTCTATAGATTTGAGAATTCCAATGATTCCTAATACAGTTTAAAAAAGAAAGACAATGTAAAAACAAAATTAGAAAAACACTGACATTCCAAGAACTCTTAGACTGACCACAGAGTTTTCTACAGCTACAACGGAAGCCAGGGGACTGTATATGGGGATCTTCAATATCCTGAAAGAAAGAACTGTCAAATTAAATTCTTTATCTGGCAAAATATTTCTTAGGAAAGAAAAAAAAGACATTTTAAACAAAAACTAAGTTTGTCACCAGCATATCCACAATGAAGGAAATTCTAAAGGGTGTTCTTTTTTTTTTTTTAAAATGTTTTTATTTAGTTTTGAGAGAGAAACAGAGCAAGTGGGAGATGGGCAGAGAGAGGGGGGAGACACAGAAAAGGGAGCAGACTCCGGGCTTTGAGCTGTCAGCACAAAGCCTGAGGGGGGCTTGAACTTATGAGCCATGAGAGCCATGAGATCATGACTTGAGCTGAAGTCAGATGCTCAACCGACTGAGCCACTGAGGTGCCCAAGGGTGTTCTTTTTACAAAAAGAGAATTCATTACAAATTAAGAGATCAAAGATGAAGAGAAAAAATAAAGAGCAACAACATAGGTAAATATGTGGTTGAATCTAAAGGAAAATTGTTTGGGGGCACCTGGGTGGCTCAGTCAGTTGGGCATCTGACTCTTGATTTCAGCCCAGGTCGTGATCTCACAGTCATAGGATTGAGCCCCGAGTCGGGCTTTATGCTCAGTGCTGAGCATGGAGCCTGCTTGGGATTCTCTCTCTCCCTCTCCTTTTTTCCCTCCCCTGCTTGTACACACATTTGCACAAATTCTCTCTCTCTCTCTAATAAACAGTAAAAAAAAAAATTGAACACTTAACTCACTGTCCCACCCAGGCAGCCCTAGTCCAGAATAGTTTGAGAAAAGGTATAATTAAATGACATGGTCATGAAATATAAAAGTAAAAAAGACATCTCAAAACACTCATAGAAATTCCTTATGAACTTTCATGATAAACTATGTCTAAAATGTGCCTGTTGGCACATTTAAATGAGTTGGCTTCCATTTGACAGTTAGCTAAACTCTTGGTAGACACTTTCCAAAAATGATATTTGGCTTTAGAGTAATTGATATCAAGCCATCTGCTATGGTGTCCATGTTTGTGTCCCCCCCAAACTTCATGTGTTGAAATCCTAACCCCTAAGGTTTATGAAAAGGTGGGACTTTTAGGAGGTGATTAGTCATGAAGACAGCCGTCATGAATGGGATTAGTATCCTAAAGGAGGCTCTGTAGTGGTCCCTTGTCCCCTTACACCAGGGGAGGTAAGAGTGAGAAGGTGGCTGTCAGTGAAGAAACAGACCCTTCCCAGGCTCCAAATCTGCCGGTGCTGTGACCTTAGCCTTCTAGCCACCAGCACTGAGAGAAATCAGTGCTGTTTATAAACCACCTGGTTTGTGGTGGTTTACCAGCCCAAGCAGACTAAGACACCATACTTTCTGGCCACAGTTAACTCACCAGTTACTAATTAAGGCCATTGCTAGATTATCACAGTAAAATCCTTTTTTTCTGCATTAAAAAAAAAAGTTATGTTTCTCTATCAGCAGATTAAAGGAAAAGAAACATCCAGCTTTGAATGTGTGCATGCATAGCATTTTGGGTTTCATTTTTTTCTGCTGACTTATTTTGTCCACATTTACATAAAAAAAGGGCCCATATATTTAGTTTATTAAGGTAATGTAGTTTATAGAGCTGCCCATCTCTCAATTAACTGGGCATTTGAGTTTTGTCGTTTGAATTTGATGTTAGTTTGTACAAACACTTACAGAAGGGGACAACGTCCACATTTGTTTTATTAAGGAACTACAGTTTGTACCTCTGTTAACTACTGGGCATTTGAATTTCAAATACTCATTTTTGGGAAACAATAATGTAAACTTTGTCATACACCTTGTTTTTCATGATTTTGGAAAATTACCTTGAAGTATACTTTCAAAATGAGATTAAAGACTATACATTTTTTTGGTTCTAATGTTTTATTGCCAAATTGTTAAACTTTTCAGGAAGTAAGAACATCCCCTTTTCTGGATTCCTCTAACTGGATACTAACTTAAATTCCTGAAAACATAAACTTCATAACAAGGTCATTATGGCTATTCTAGAAAGCAGAATCCAACAACATGGAACAAATTCTGTTAAATTTTTACTTTTCTTGCAAGAGGCTGGGTTTTGAAGGAAAGGATGAATATCTCAATTATAGAAATAATAGGAATTATGGCCATAGAATTGGTGTTTCATTCCTGAATGCTCCTTATCCCTGAGATCTTTATGGTCTTCTGAAATTGATTTATGGAAACGTTTTTGTGCACCAGATTTTGAAAAAGAGTTCTTAAGCCCTAGCAGGTCCGTCTGAGGCTTCGCCACTCCAGCTCTAGGAATCCAACCCAGAATGGGTCTCATTTCCT
>NC_043701.1:49713175-49734975 GCF_006229205.1 Suricata suricatta | reverse complement strand
AAATCAAAAGCTTCCAAGTCTGGTTTACTTTCTAAAACAGTAGGCTTGCTAAACCTAACAGAGTTTTGACACATAGTACACGGGCCACGTATGGCAGGTTTAAGATGCTCATACTGAATGTAATGGTTTGGGCTATAGCAAGATGTAGGTTGGGGTCTTAATGCCAGCTGTCTCCAGTACAGATCTTCTGTCTTTGTCGTATCCGTGATTTTTGGAAATGCTTTTATGTCGCAAAAGTTCGTCAGATCTCTTGTTGGGTAACAAGGTGAGGGTGCATAGGTAGATAGCAAGCTTAGTTCTGCCTTAATCTTGTCTTCAATTTCCTGTTTTTTATGGGTGACACCCGCCAGCGTGTTATCACTAAGTCCCATCATTTCTGTAGAACTGGGTACAAAGGTATGAAAATTGCACGAAACTCTGGGGGTACACTCCGGACAGGAATGTGGTCTTTGCTGAACAGTAGCCTCCAGGGGACGTCGGTCCTGAAGCAGCCGAGCAATTCGTCCTTCTAGGGGTCTTGGAGGTTTTAAGACAGGGTGGAATTTTTCTTGCTATAGTGGTGGGATAAAAAGGAGAAAATCAGGTAATAAATCTGGCATTGTAAGAGTATCGCCACAATGGCAGGTCAAATTTGTACCCATTTCACTGAGTAAGTGTAGAATGGGTGGAGGAGTGCACATTGCATTGTTCACTTATTTGTTTACTTATGTATTTATTTATTCAAAGACATTGACATTTGGGTCCTAATAAACACATTTTTCTCTTCTGTTGGTTTTTCGATAGGGAAAGGGGGTGTTTTTACTTGGCTATAGAAAAATTCCTCTGTGTAGGAACTCTGCTTTCAAATGTTCAAAGATGCAAAAGAATCACTGGCCAGAATTTCTGCCATCCCCAACAGATGATGTTGATGGTTATGTGTGGTTATTTAAATTTCAATGAAAGCCTTCCAATGCAAAGGCTTTCAATTGTCTGTTGAATTAGAATCAGCCTTCGAGCAGGGAGAAATGAGATTCCTAAGCTTGATTGACTGAGACTGTGATTCAGAGGTTCTGCAGTGGGGCTCAGAAATCTGCTTTTTTTTTTTTTTTTAAGTTTATTTATTTTGAGGGGAGGGAGAGAGAGAGAGAGTGCAGGCATACAACCTGGGTGAGGGGCTAAGAGAGGAGAGAGAGAATCCCAAGCAGGCTCCACACTGCCGGATGTGGGGCTTGAACTCGTGAACTGTGAGATCGTGACCTGAGCTGAAACCAAGGGACGGACGCTTAACTGGCCGAGTCACCCAGGTGCCATACAAATCTGCTTTTTAAACAAACATCTTGGGTGGTGCTGAGGCCAGTAATGTGCTGTGCTTAAATAGTGGTCTGCTTTTTGAGATATTTTACAAATATTATGAGTCATGCCTGGTAACTGCAAAAGTAGTGTATTTAAAAGTCAATTAATAGATATATGTCTGTGGGGGGACAGAAAGAAGAGGGAAGAGTTGATTAGAAACGGGCATGAGGACACTTTCTGGGATGATGGTAATATTTAACGTGCTGATAGGTGTTTGGGTTACAAAGGCGTATGTGTTTGTCAGAACTCAGTGAACATACACTTAAAATATATCCAATTCCATTGAATATGTGTTTTGCCTTAAAATAAAAGCTGTAACAGATTCAACTCTGTTTAATGATATGCATGCTGATTGTTTAAGGGTGAAGAATCCTAATGCCTGCAATTTCTCTGAAATGCATAAAACATAATAAAGTGTATTGACGGCTGGTGAGATGGATAGATTATGTGTTAAAGTAAGTATAGCAAAATGCTGATGGTTGAATCTAGGTGGTGGGTGTATGGATGTTAATTGTAAAATTATTTCAACATTCCATATCTATGAAGATTTTTAAGACCATATGTTGAAGAAAAACTGGAAAAGAATGGATGGATGGTGATGATGGAATTGATCACAGAGGCAATAAAAATGAGAGTGGTGAGAAAACAGTAACTGGAGTTTGGATGTAGAAAACAAAACAGACTCAGGAGTGTCTTCTTGGATCCTAATTTGTTCTGAGTTGGAATTTCCATCTATTATTAACAAATCTGTTATAAACTTTAGCTAATCAGGTTTGAGTAGATATGCCAGCTTTTTGAAATACTTTAATTTGTCATAAACAAAAAAAACCTAGGGTATGTCAGATCCTCCTTGGACAGGACCCCTTTACGCAAGAAGCAGTTTTTAGTATCTTTATTTCATTCTATGACAACAAAATACTTCATACACTTACTACCACTAAAACATACCTTCAGAGTCTGTTATTCATGTCTTAGAAACCAGCGAGAGTCAATAAAGCTTACTTTCATTTATTTTTTTAAAGTTATTTATTTTGAGAGATAGAGCACGTGCAAATATGCACAAGTGAAGGAGGGGCAGAGAGAGAGGGAGAGAGAGAGAGAGGAAGAGAGAGAATGGGAGAGGGAATCTCAAGCAGGCTCTCTGCTGTTAGTTTGGAGCCTGATGCAAGGATCGAACCCATGAACTGTGAGATCAGTCAATACCAGAGCCAAAACCAAGTTGGAAACCTAATCAACTGAGCCACCCGGGCACCCCTAAAACTTTTAAACTTTATGTTAGGCATATTTTATGTTATTATTAATAAAAATTTAGTTGATTTACTTGCACGATAATTTTGCATATAATATATGTGACAAACATCCTTTGTATAACTGTACATGTATTTCTTTGTAAAAAGGATAAAGCTGCTTCCTGAGGGGTTGGACTCTACTGGGTCAAATCTGTGAAAATCTGGATAGCTGTGAATACACTTGACAATGTCAGAATATATGTATAGTGCTTTCTAGCCTTAGAGAATATTTGTTGCAAGTGAAAAGTGGAAAAAAAAAAACCTTCAGGGAATGATAAAGTACAGTCTGTGTAACTACTTAAGGTATTATGAATTTTTATCACCTTGGGAAATACCAAAGCTAATATAACTGTGTTCAGTTCAGTCTAAAAAGTTCAGATTGAAATATCTTCCAGTTGTTTTCTATGCGTCTTTCCACAGTTCATGTCTTTGGAAATAACTAATTTTATTTTAAAACCTTTTTCCTTTAGAGGATAAAATCTAGGCCCCAAATAAAACAAGATATATGTATATTGTTATTTTATTTCATGTATATATAGGTAAGCCAACAGACTATAATTTCTGTCACTAAAGGGCTTAATCATTTCTTTCAGGTAATTTCACATAATCAATTAAGAAATTTGTATTAATATTTGCAGAGAATTTATTGACTTTCGATTGTAATTCAGCCAATTCTCAATCATTGTGGATATCAGGCTTTATCTCTTCAAAGCAGTGGTAATGTACAAGATATACAAGTATATAAATATTCATAGAATTTATTAAGAATCTCATTAAATTACAAGGTAACCCTTTGTAAACCTATTCCTTTGTAAATTTTAGCGAGAGTAGCATAGTAGAAAATCTTATAAAAAAAAAATCTCAGTGGGCACCTGGATGGCTCAGTTGAGTAAGCTTCCCACTCTTGATTTCAGCTCAGGTCATGATCTAACAGTTCATGGGTTCAAGCCCTGCATTGGCTGCACTGACAGTGCAGAGCCTGTTTGAGATTCTCTCTCTCTCCTTCTCTCTCTGTTCCTCACCTGTTCATGTGCTCTCGTGCTCTTTCTCCTAAAATAAAGAAATAAACTTAAAAAAAAACACAACAACCTCAAAACGCTGGCACTGGGAATAGGAAAAGAAACCTCGCTTGTTCTTTGAAATAGTGGGCAAATGTATTTAAATCAGTTCAAATCAATTTAAAACTAACTTCTATAATGAGTTAAATTTCCTCTTCGTTAGCTTGGTCACCAGTACTCTTGAAGCAAATAAAAAGTGGGTAAAGCAAGAAGGAGCCTAACACCTGGATACATTCCCCCTAAATAACTGAAAATTAATTGCAATTACTTACAGGGTCTGGGTCAAATCCTATCTGTCCAGTTAACTCTGCTACCTCCTTTTCATGGTAATCATCCAGTTCCAGGGGGTTCATGGGCCCCAGACCTTAATGGAAACATCACATCTTATTACTTTGTTAGTAGAAGTGAAGGATGGCTCTTAAATGACCTTTTATAGAAAAACTTACCCATTTCCCTGTGTAATATAATTAGGATGAATACATTGAAAACAGTTTTATCTCCCAGTTTCCCGCTAAGAAAAGCTTACCACTCAGCCTAATTTCTATTAGTCCTCAGGTTAAAACAAGGAAAAATATTAGAAGATGCGAGCTTGTAACAGCTTTTGTCAAATGTTCTAATTTTGTTCTTTTTACTTGTATTAAACTCATACCTGTAAAATCATGAGCGTATGAAGTGATCCAGTGGGACTTCTCAAGATTTCTTCGTATGTTGGCTTCTTTTAGAGAGCTAATCGTGTCCCACGAGTTTAAACAAGTGTTAGGAGCAAAGGTTTTAGGAGGTTTTGGGTAGAATACTGGCTTGTTCTTATCAACACATTTAGGGAACTAGAATATGAACATCAAAGTTTATTGTTATTAATGCCATCTAGTAGAATAAAGGCTATTCACTACCTTAGCAAGAAGGAGTATAAAGGAAATTCTAGGCTGACATCAGATATGATTTTTTCGTCATTAATCACTAATATTCTGCAACTTAATCATATTTAGAGTTAAATACAATATTTTATCAAAAGAATGATGAGCTCTTTTCTAAAAGTTTTTGCCTTAGCAGGGACTCTGTCTGATAACGTACCTTGGAGAAATGTCCCTGAGACTACTCTATCTCCAGTAAAATTTTATTAGAGATAAAAGGGTTCTGAGGTACTCCTTTGGGTAAGTTCAGCCAAAATTGTGTGTCTTCCACTTCTCTTTCCTCGCCTGAAATGGTACCATTTGATATATTTTATGGATTTCCGATGAAGTTTAAGTCACTCAAATTCAAATGAAAATTTTCCTTCTGTCAATATAACTGTTTACAATGGAATTTATTTTGTATTTTCAAAGGGAGATATATGAAAAAGTAAATGAATGAATAAGTTTCATTGCAGTCTGTTTGGCTATTTAGAAATTCACCTTTTTCTCAGATTGATGATACTCAATAAATATTTACTGAGCGCCTATATGTATAAGGTAGTGGCAGGGAACAGGGTTGGATCAGAAACAAGTCATCCAGGGATGTATTGGCTAAAAGGAGAGATAAGAGTGGATATAAGTGAGTATAAGATGGAAAGTAACTGTTATAAAAGAGGTTAAGAAAGAATTATTTCTAAGTTCTGAGGAGGGAGAGATTGATTCTATCTGAACAAGGAAGTAGGGCAGGGAGTAGAGAAGAATGGAGGAGACAAGAGCCCATGTTATGTCATGTGACAGAAAATAGGCCTTGAAGGACATGCAGAGATGGGGAGGCCGAAGGAACAGCAAGAGCAGAGGTATGGATGGTGGTGGAAAGCATGGAATTAGCTTGTGTAAGCACTATGCACTTGTCCTGAACGAGGCCTAGGCCTAGGTCCTAGGGCTATAGTGAGATCCTACATTCGATTAGTCAAAATAGTTTATTTTATTTTATTTTTATTTATTTATTTTGAGAGAGAGAGCGAGCAAGTGAGTATTCACATCTGTGCATTCAGGGGATGGGTAGAAAGAGATGGGGAAAGAGAATTCCAAGCAGGCTTCACGCTGCCAGTGTGGACCCCAATGCAGGGCTCAATCCCATGAACCTCAAGATCATGACCTGAGCAAAGATTAAGAGTTGGCCACTTAACTGAGCCACCCAGGCACTCCTAAATATTTTAATTTATAAATTAAGCAAATAAACTAAATGTGTTCCATTCTCCTACCTTGACAAAATACCTTCATGACAACTTGGAAGACCAAGTTCAAATTTAGACTTATTAGACTGTAGTGGGACATGGTGGTTCAGAAAGAGCTACTGCTGGCCCCTGGCCTCAATATCACTTGATGCTTTCTTCCTACCCCCAATTCCATCCCAAATGATGAAGTGCCTTATAGGTAAGGGTAGCCTGGTCCTCAAGCTCAAGCTCCAGTATACTGATTACTTCTGCTTTCAGCAGACAGCCATCACTTGGCAACCCCTTTGGCCTAGTACTGGCTTGGCAGCCCTGTCAACTCTGAGAGGACGGACCTGGGGAAGAGACCTCATGAAGGCCCTAGTACCTCATTCAAAGCCATTCTGCTAGGGAATCTGCAGTCTCACATCCGTCTGGGGTGGGAGCCTGGGGACCATGGGCTGTAGATGGACATATCCTCTTGTTCCCATAAACATCCTGTCCTATAAGGAGGGGGGTAGCCAGAGGATGGCCAGAGCTGGGCCCTAAAGGTGTGGGTCCTTCTAAAGCTCCTGGACCTAAGGATGATGCTGATTATAGCAACTCTGTGAGGTTGGAGGGATCCCCATGTTCCATATGTAGAATAGGCATGGTAAAAGGCACTTGTTAGAAAACTGTCTAAAGTATTCAATAACCACCTCTATAAACCTTTAACTAACATGCGGTTTGCTTATTCAGAGCTAAAGAAAGCCCTCTCTGTTCTCTTTATAATTTGCAAGGCCAACTAAGAGCTAAGGACTTTTTTCAAATATTGTTCTGAGGGGCTGGATTAATCTTGTGTCTTAATCTAGTTTACAGCCGCCTGGCTAGCTCAGTCGGTAGAGCATGAGACTCTTAATCTAGTGTACGTTAACAGCAGTGATCTACTGAAATGCAGGTAAGGGCACAGAGGAAGAAAATAGGGAAGGTGAAATTTTATTGTAACCTGTGATGTTATGGGAAGTGGAGAGTTGGCCAGGTTTCAGTATAGAGATGGAACTGTCCTAGGAATGGAGAATATATCTCTAGGAGGGGGATGGGCGCTTTAGATTAGAAAGATGGCAGGTGGTTCAAGAAGGAAAACTGCACTCCTCTGTGAGAATGATATAGGTGGGTCCTCTGCAAGGAAAGCCAAAGGTCTTTCCAAATACAGATACGGAAGACTGGATAGCAGGCTCAGTTAGGCTTTGAAAATGGTTTGTTAAAATATTTCCAAGGTTAGGGAAGTTTATGGCACTTGACCTCTGTGGTTATTATATTTCATGTTACTCAAAAGATGATTACAAAGTAGATGTTTTCCTAAGGAATATTTTCATATTGCAAATGCTAAGACCAGAAGCTTTAGCTCTTGAGAAATAGAACAAAAAAAATCTTTGGCCATTTGAGGAAGTGGCAAAAGCAGTCCAGAAAAGTCAAATATTTGAACCTATCTGTCTGCCATTTATAAAAGGAAAATGAATGTTCTGACTGGCATAATGGCTAGAGATGGCGAGTGAGCAGAGGTCACCGAGGAAAGAGAAAGGTAGCAGGAGAGACCATGGCTAGAGTAAGGACAGTGCAATGATTGGTGACTCTGGTGGGGAAAACAGGGCCAGGCCAAGGAGATCAAAAGGTAGGGCGGCTCTGGGGACTGGGTGGGAAAGAGGGACCTAGATTTCTGTGACTCTTGCGGCACAGGCTTCATATACGTGGAATGTGAAAGGATGAAAACAAAATGACATTTAAAATACTATTAAAATTAAGGCCCAGAACTTAATTTTTAAAAGGTTAAACTTTTATTTCGAATATTCCCCTTTCCAAGACCACCATTTCTTAATGTTCTATGTCAAAGTTTTATAATCATTGGAATAATAACATTGTCAGAAGCTTACACTTATTATAAGCCTGCTGTCTGCTAATATGATGCTGAGTGCTTCTACATGCATTTGATTCTCAAGACAACCCTAGGACGTAGAGATTATGATTATTTCTGTTCTATCTATGGGGAAACTGAGGTATTGAAGAATTAAATATATTATCCAGGGTTATATGATTGATCAAATTTATTTCCTGTTTTCTTTTTAAAAATTTTTTATTTTTTTAATGTTTATTATTATTATTATTGTTTTTGAGAGAGAGAGAGAGAGAGAGAGAGAGCGAGCGAGCGAGCATGAGGTGGAAAGGGGCAGAAAGAGAGGGAGCCACAGGATCTGAAGCAGATCCAGGCTCTGAGCTCTTAGCACAGGGACAGAAGCAAGTCTTGAGCTCAGAAACTGTGAGAAGTCACATTTAACTGTCTGAGCCACCCAGGCGCCCCAACAGTTGATAAATTTTAGAGCCAGGAGCTGAGCCACTTTAAAATTTATACTCTTTAGAAAACTTTATTGTAAGTTTATTTATTTTTGAGAGAGAGACAGAGTGAGTGAGCAGGGGAGGGGCAGAGAGAATCCCAAGCAGGCTCTACGCTGCCAGCACAGAGCCCGAAGTGGGGCTTGAACTTACAAACCGTGAGATCATGACCTGAGCTGAAACCAAGAGTTGGATGCTTACCCGACTGAGCCACCCAGGTGCCCCTGGAATTACTTAAGTTCTTAGTGTCCCTCTGCCTCCTCCTACCCTCAGAGAATGCTGATTATAATTATGTAATTGATTATAACGTGGGTCAGGTTCAGCCTGGCAACTGTTATTTCTAAAAACACCCCTGGCGATTCTAATGTGCAGCCAGGGTTGAGAACCACTGCTCCAACAATAGGAAAGGTAAATACTATACGAAATATTCTCCTTTACCAAAAAAAGAACATTGCAGATACAGTTGAAGCCTGCTTGGCCACTCTCCCCAGTGAAGGGGTGAAAGGCAGAGAAGGACAAGAAGAGGTATCATCCTAAAGGGGGAAAAATAGATGAGTCATGAGATACCTGCCATCAAGCCCAGGATCAATTTTATTTTTATTTATTTTTCTGCACAGTGAAGTGCCAAACTTGATTAGGATTAGGGATAAACCAGAAGAATGACTGAAAGTTTAAAATTAATATTCTAAGAGATTGGGGCGCCTGGGGGGCTCAGTCGGTTAAGCAGCCGGCTTCAGCTCAGGTCATGATCTCACAGTGTGTGGGTTCGAGCCCTGCATCGGGCTCTGTGCTGACAGCTCAGAGCCTGGAGCCTGCTTCGGATTCTGTGTCTCCCTCTCTCTCTGACCCTCCCCTGCTCATGCTGTCTCTGTCTCTCAAAAATAAATAAAAAACATTAAAAAAATTTTTTAAAAAGATTAGAAGAGATTAAGAAAGTTGGATTAAACATTGGAAGAAGAGTCAGATAAATCAGTCAAAAGTATTTACATACAAAGTGCTGTAGGGAATATAGATATAAAATATTCTGTTTTCAAAGAGCTTATAATTGAGTTGATAAGATAAAACACATGTAAAAAGTTAGTGGTTATAATAATTGTTGTAGAAACTCAAGAGGGGAAACCACTTCTGTTGGAATAATAATGCTTATAAATTATAGCACTTTCTATTTTTTGAAGTGCTTTCATAGCCTTCATATAATCCTCATATCCTGTGAAGTCTGTAGGACAGATTTTACTGAGATTTAC
The DNA here is from genome assembly GCF_006229205.1 of Suricata suricatta. Lineage (NCBI taxonomy): Eukaryota > Metazoa > Chordata > Mammalia > Carnivora > Herpestidae > Suricata > Suricata suricatta. The sequence goes on along the minus strand of NC_043701.1, from coordinate 49,725,581 downwards.
AGGTATATTTTATTAATGTAAGCTCAAAGAAGAGAAACAATATTTCTAATATCACCAAGAGAACAAGGTATAGAAATAACTAGAATGCAGGTCTCACTTTCTGCTCTGCAACAGCAACAACAAAAGTTGAGCCGACCCTTGAAGAATTAGCAAGTTTTGGATAGGCAGAGAGCCCGTGAAAGGAGAGCATTCCAAGAGTGGGAGGTGGTCATCTACACTGTCCACAGACCAGCGGGCTGAGCCCGGCTCCAGGAGGAAAGTAAGGCCAGCCTTGGGACTTACACTTAGGTAAAGGAGAGCTAGTCAGGATTGTTGCAGAGGGCTCTGATGAGGACTGCGGCATTTTCAGGAGCAGGAGGAAGTGAGGGAGACTGAAAGAAGAAAACTAAATCACAGAATTGGAGACTTGGGCCATAAGAACGTATAATGATGGAATGGTCTCTTGAATGACTTCTCTGATTTCTGGGTTACTTTGATAGCAATTTTTTTTTAGAGAGTTTTTTTTTAAGTTCATTTATTTTTGAGAGACAGAGAGAGACAGAATGTGAGTGGGGGAGGGCCAGAGAGAGAAGGAGACCCAGAATCGGAAGCAGGCTTCTGGCTTTGAGCTGTCAGCACAGAGCCTGACACAGGGCTTGAACTCACAAACCATGAGATCATGACCTGAGCCGAAGTCGGATGCTTAACCAACTGAGCCACTCAGGAGCCCCTACTTTGATACACATTTTGCTTGAAAGAATTAAAGAGGTCCAGTATGATAGATGATTCTCTAAGGATTTTTCCTGATGTATAACTTTACAAAAAACAAATAGGTAATTGTGTATTTCATAGATGACTGTGTGACACCACGGTGACCATACTCTGGCATGCCACAGTGGTTATCCCAAGTAAAATTCAAATGTCCCTAGCCTGGCATACTTATTTCTTGCCTACCTCATAAATTGTTAAATGCAAGCAGATAATATATGGGAAACACTTGGTACTGCCTCTCACAAATTGATTGGTCAATGAATGTTGGCTATTATAATTTTCAAATATGTACAGATCTTTTTCTCCGTGATTAAAATTTTTCTCTTCCTGCCCATGTGGAGTCATAGTACAGAGCTTAAGAGCAGACACTGGAGTCTGACAACCTTGAGTTCAATGATTATGAGACAGCTACACACTCTCTGAGCCCCGGCTTCCTCATCTATAAGATGGGGATGGTGATACCAACTGTTTTAAGTTACTGTAACGGAGGCTAAGTGAAGCACTGTATACCCAGGGTGGTCAGCGTGTAGCACGTTCTCAGTACACGGTGGCCACTGTTTTTTTTTAACCTTTGATTCTATGCAAATATAATGGTTGGGACAATAAATTGCAAATCTTTCTGAAAATTTTTCATTTACCCTGTATATATTTGGAGTTACTTAAATCACTGTGAATTATAAGAATAGAGTTGGGGGATGCACAGTGAGTGGAATGTAGCCCTCCGTCTTCTTTTGTGGGGAGGATTTTTTTGTTGTTTTGTTTTTTTGGTAATTGTGGAAATGTTACATAACTTCCCAAAGTATGTGATATCAGCTAAGAAAAAAAAATGTGAATCATGGTCAACATCTCAAATTTTTTAACCAGATAGAAAATAAAACAGTCCACCTTTTGGGTTTTCGTAAATGTATAGAGCAAAAACATTTGTCACTTTGTTTTAAACATATATTTAAAGATACTTACATCATAATATACACCCTGACCTGGCCAAATCAAGGCTTTCTTCTTTGAATCCATTGGAAGATCAAGCAGTTCATATCTGTAAGGATGACCTGAAAATTCCAGGAAGAGTGCTGTTATCCTGAATATGCAAGAACGGTTTTCTATGAAGGGGATTATGGGGTGCAATAAACAGAAACAAGGTGATCAGAGGTAGAGAGGAATGAGGCGCATTTTAGCTAGTGTAGTATAGCTTTGTTTGAATTCTTGCTCCTTTTAATGAGCAAGCAGCACGTGGGCCACACACAGCGACAATGAGCTCTAACCCAAGTGCTGTCAGCAGTATGAAGAGGCACTGCAGCTGCACCTTTCTTGTTGACAAAAGGCATTCTTAGGTAAGTTGTTAACTTTTATTTAAAAAATTTCCCGGATCTTTCTGGTCTCTGAAAGCTTAGCAAATACATTTCTTTCTATACTACTACTTGTTTTGGGCTTTCCCTGCCTAAATATCAAGAAGTAGCATTGCTTAGCAAAAAGGTACAGAAAGAGAACATTTTAAAGAATGCAGCTTCTTTGGTATTAGTGGTAGTTTGATCAGCTTTATCAAATATAGCATGGCTTTGTTATACCCAGATTTTAATATCGCCCCCAAAAAACCAGAGACCACCAGGGAGACCGAATCACGCATGCAAAAGCAAAGGGCTTTATTATGGGCTTATATAAGCACAGACTCACAGACTCCACCAACACACTGGGTCCATGTGGAGCAGCCTCGAACAAAGGTGGGGTAGGGCTTTTATGAATTTGGGAAGGGGGAGTTACAGGAAATTGTGACACAGGTACAGGGGTCCAATCATTATAGCATCACATCATTGGCAGTAACTTTAACCAATGACAGAGTGGACCCAGGACCCTCATGTAGGGGGTGACTAGCCTTCTAGGCTTGCCCTTAGAAATGTTAAGGGTGTTAGCTGGCCTTTCCTGATTGGGTGTTACAAGGGTGGTCCCTTTTGCCTTGGGCAATGTGTGCCCTTCTATTGTCTCATGGAGTCAGTTTCAGACCTGCATCCTTACAGCTTCCTCTGCTCCTATAGTAAGTCCCACATCACAGAATGCTCTGGGGCGCCGGGGTGTCTCAGTCAGTTATGTGTCTGACTCTAGATTTTGGCTCAGGTCATGATCTCCTGGTTTGTGAGTTCCACACTGGCAGTGTGGAGCCTGCTTGGGATTCTCTCTCTCTTGCTGTCTCCCCCCTCCCTCAGTTCACTCTCTCTCTAAGTAAACTTAAAAAAAAAATAAAAAGAATGCTCTGAATGTCCATCTTCATATGTAATAAGAACAAAGGCTGGCGTGTACTGGACATTTACTGTGAGCTAGTACTGTACTACATATTTTATACATACTCACATTACTATGAGGAAGGTACTAGTACTTCCACTTTAACAAATGAAGAAACTGAGGCACAAAAAATAAGCAATTTGCCTAAGATCACACAGCTAGTAAGCGGAATAATTCAAACTCAGGCGATCTGGTACTAGGACACTCTTAACCTATGTACTATGTCTTTCTATTGAAGAGTTAAAATAAGTGTAAAAAAAAAGCGCAGAAAACCTAATGTGGTAGTAGTTTTAGGAAAGGTATTTAAAAATTTTTTTTTAATGTTTTTTTATTTTTGAGAGAGAGAGAGCGCGCGCACGCGAGAGTGCAAGAGGATGAGAGAAGGTGGGGCAGAGAGAGGAGACCCAGAATAAGAAGCAGGCTCTAGGCTCTGAGCTGTCAGCACAGAGCCAAACACAGGGCTTGAACTCACCAACTGCGAGATCATGACCTGAACTGAAGTTGGAGGCTTAACCAACTGAGCCATCCAGGTGCCCCAATATACTCATCTTTTTAAAGTCCTGTAAGAGTGACTAACTGGTCAGGACAGGTAGATGCTTGGAAGAGTGGACAATTATGGTGGTAACATTTCTTTAGTCTGTGACCTACAGCTGCACTGAAAAGTGTTTAAAATTTTTTTAAACTTTTTTAATGTTTTTTATTTATTTTTGAGAGACAGAGAGAGACAGTATGAGCAGGGGAGGGTCAGAGAGAGAGGGAGGCACAGACTCTGAAGACAGGCTCCAGGCTCTGAGCTAGCTGTCAGCACAGAGCCCAACGCAGGGCTTGAACCCACAAACCGTGAAATCATGACCTGAGCTGAAGTTGGACACTTAACCAACTGAGCCACCCAGGTGCTCCTGAAAAGTGTTTTTATAATTCTGTACACATTTCTCTGATTTCTTGTTAACTCTACGCACTTCACGTAATTTAAGAAATTATCTAATTCAGGGATTGAAAAAATAAATTAACTTTGACACTTTGCCTAATAAGATCATACAAACTTCAACTGTTTGGCGTCCTATCTGGTAGTTCTTTTGCACAACTCTGCCCACCCCAACCTCCTCATGTATTTACATGTATATATGTATGTATATGTATCACTTAGCATTGAGTGTATGTATGTACGTATTTATATATCCATATATTTGATACAGATTTTACTACCTTTTATCAATGATTGGACTGAGAGGTAATGGAAAAATTCAGTATGTAGCACACATACTGGAATCATTATATGGATGCAGAGTAATAAAAGAGTGACTGCTAATACTTATCTCTGGTATCTATGAAGTAGGTGCTAATATTCCCATTTTACAGATTGGCAAGTGGAGATAGAGAAGTTAAACTTTTTTCTATGGTCCATGGGGAGTGAGTGGTAGAGTGGCAGAGCTAGAATTCTGCCCATGCCATCTGATGCCAAAGGCCATGCTTTAAACACTCCACTGTGATATCTCTCAAAATATTACTATCTTCTAGTAAGATACTGAGATTGATATAAATGAGGGCAAACATTTGGGTCCAAATATTTATGTACAGTGGAACTGCATTATAGGACATTTCTTAGGTCTTACCTACCTCACAGCCTAAATTCATTCAAGAAATGTTTTTCTCTGCCTAACATGCACCTTTCCTGTCACCTTCAGTTACCTCTTCTCTAGTATTTTCAGTCTTTCTCCATAGGTTTCTTCTCTGTTTTAAGAGAGCCTAACACATCTGGAAAGACCCCACTGATTGCATCTGGAAGAAAATGCCCCAAGGTATTAAGAGGTCCTAAACTGTCCCAATTACTTTCCGAGTCTTATTTCAATGACACTCTCTCAATTTCATCACAGCTACTACATCTATGTCTAGATCCTGATGCTCTGAACCAAATACTGTCCCTCATGCTGATTGCCTGAGCTAGGATGAAATTTTTAAAAGCTAGGCCATAAGAGAAAGCAGGAAGGAAATAAAAATAGAAAAAAACAGGTAGAATAAAAACAGCTAATTCCACAATGTTTGCTTTCTGCTTCTAGTATGGAAGGCTTTGTATAAAGAAGAAAAGTTAAGAGCACCTGCAGAAAATCTGACTTACTTGGTTTGTTCCAGATGATTCTAAAGCACAGCCACAGTTAAGAACAACTTTCATGATCTACTGGTGGGTCGCACTTTTGTGTCTTGAGTCCTTTGCCCTACTGTCTTTGATCTTATTAACTAAATAAAATTCAAATATGAGAAGAGTTAATACTGTTCTGATAACAAATCACATTTTACCTCTTGTTTTCAGAATCGTCGTATCATAAGGCTTTGTTGGCACAGTGGGAGGAAATGGCCGTTGGCTTCGGGCCTTAATGCCAGTGTAGAGATCCATAGGTGATGTGAAGGTCGGGAACATGGCGCCGCGTGAGATGTGTGTGTGGTAGGGGTGTCCGATTGGATATGGGGAGCAGGTTTCTCTGGGATCCAGTTGAGCAAACAAAACAGAATAGAAAGAAATGCAATTGAAAAAAAATTAATCATCAAATATTTATTGGGCTCCTTCTTTGTTCTGGTACTGCTCTCGTTCTAAGGGTACAACCGTGAGCCAAGGTCCCTGTGCTCCTGGAGTTAGCTTTCTGGTGGAATATATGGCATGAAACATGACATTGTCCTAATTTTGCTAGACAAAAATTAATTTTTTAAAATAAATCATAGCTGAACTCTTTATCTGTGAATAACTTTCACAACGAATGCAGAAGATATATGGAATCTGTAGTTTTTAGAATGCTACAGGCCGAATTTCTAGTCATTTTTGATTCCTGCCTCTTGTTTTAAGTGGATCCAGTGCTTTATTTATGGGATCATTTCTGAGCATTCAGCTTCAGTATGCAAAGTGATATCTAGCAGTCTTGCCTTGAACTTTGAACCTGGGTCATCTGTTTCTTTTAAGCAGTCAGTCAACAAAATATACTGCCTGTTTATGTACACAGTACTGTTCAGAAACCAAAAAGCCAAAAATAGCTGATAAACAGATGGGAAAAATAAAACCTAACAAGTTAAAAAGACCAGAGGGATATCATTTTACTATGATTGGAAAAACTAGCAGAGTTCCTAAAAGAACTAGCAGAGGTTTAAAAAACTGTGAGAGCTGGTAGCCAGCAAGCCCCGGCGACCCAGCCCCAGATCCGGGCGCGCTGATGCAAATCCGTACCGAACTCCGCAGGCTTGGCGTCGTGACGGGCTCTCCGAAATACCTAGCAGTCCAAGATTCTTAACAGCCTCCCGCTCTCTCACAGACACCACAAGAAGTTAAGGTTGATTTGTAAGAGAAAACGTCTAGACCTCAAGCAAAAGTCTTTTATGAAGGCCAGCTAGTTGTATGTTGTAGAAAGATTGGGTTTTCTTGCCCTTGTCACAAACTCCCTCAGCTGAACTCATTTTGGAATTGGCTGTGGCATCATCTTATTACGAATCCCTAAACACTTTCCTGATGTATTTACTTTGCTTAAAAAGCATCACATCAGTGGCTACAAGGCTTGGTACAAGACACGAGGTCATCAACTCCATGATGATGTTAGAACACAGAATCAAGACATTCGTCCCTGAATTGCAATGTCACACTAGCCTCGTAAGTGCTTTCAGGGAAGCAATATTGGCCATATACTTCATTTTATGTAAGACACAGTGATTTCTGTTTATTCTAAATAAACATTTCCATCATCCAGTTCAGTGGATTTTATAGTTAACTATCTCCCTCAAATTAACTTTCCCTTACAAATGTGCTTAAAAATAAGTGATCATTTATAGTTTGAGCAAGCTGTGAATAAAATAGGAGCGATCACATTGTTTGTTCCTGCAGAGTGTCCAGTCCACTTGTCAGGAGAGGAGGGAGTTTACTGAGGTCTAGTAAAAAGCCCGTGTTCTATGAGAAGTTCTTGTACATTCAGAGCCTTAGGGGTTGTCTCATTCACCTTCAGGTGGAGTAGTCAGGAAGGAGGGGACCTGGTTAAGAAAGACAGAGACCCTGGGGACAGTAAAGAATGAAATGAGAAAGTCCAGGGGGTCAAATACTGTGCAACAAAGACATTAGTCACAAATCGTACTAGAAAGAATGGCTGAGTAAATACAGTATAATGATTGTCTCAATCTGTGCTAATTAACTTATCTGGAGATAAGATTAATTTTGATTTTCTGGGATTTTTGCCAGTATGGTCCGATAGAGAAAATACGTAAGAACTGGTGGCAATGGGGAATCAGTGGGATTAATTTTTGAACTTCCAATGCCATGTCCCACAGACTTGATGCAGTTGAAGGAAATGGGGTATGAGTATTTCATAATATGGTCATGTCTGTCCACTGTCCTTAGAAAACATCTCAGTGGTTAATGTGGGAGGTCCTGGGACCTTGTAACTACTACAGGAGCAGGAATTATACTCAGAGGACATTGCCTTGAAATGTTGTTAACCATAAAGGTAACTAAAACAATAAAGCATTTAGGTTCCTGGCTTTGTGCTAACTGCTTTATCTCCCCTCCTTATCAGAGAAGCGGTCAGCAAGCTAAATGCTAGCATGCACCCAGAGGCCAGGGCAGGGTGGCCCTATTTGGTACTAATCTGATGTTGTTGAGGACTTCCTGACAAAGGCATTTGGTTTTCATTGTATCTTGTATCTTGTTCATCACAAAGGCATGACCAGAACATAGAGATTGACTTCTTAATTTAGAAAACAAATTCCAAAGGCCAAGATCTTATGTTAAATTACAAAAACAAAACCAAAAGAAATTCGTAAGCCATTTTTTCCCTAGGGGTTGGTCCCTCTAATAGGAAAGAAATTTGCAAAATGTGTATACATAGTTATTGGGTCCTTCTGGTTTTGTCTATGGCCAGGATTTTGCTTTGTGAAGAAGGGAAAAAAGGTGGAAGTTAGGAAGGCAGGGAGAGGCCCCAAATAATTCTGATCATTTGGGATTGAGGCAGAATTCTTTTCCCCCTAAGATTCTAGAAACGATTTCCTAGTTAATAGTATTAAGTTATATCTGGTAATGATTTAGCAAAACATATTTTACGCTAAAACTCGAAAGCTATGGACTCTGTGTCTTAAGTCTATGTACAATATGAGATTTTGTTCATTATCTTATATATATATTACAAAGGTTGTTTTTATTAAAAGATCTGATTAAAGTATGGATTTTAGTTAATAACAATGCATCTATATTGGCTCATGAATTTGTGTGTAACAAATACACCCTACTAATGTAAGAAATTGCTAATGGGGAAACTGGGTATCAGGTATATAGAAACTCTGTACTGTTTTTCAAATAATTCTGCAAATTTAAACTGTACTAAATTAAAAAGTTTATTAAGAAAGGATTAGCAGAGTATATAATTCCAGCCTGTTCTCCCACTTGTTAAAGTGTTTCATGAAAAGTCACATTTGTCCTCACATTGAGACATGGATTGCCAATGTTTTTTACTCGATTATGACAGGAAAGGAAAATGTGAAGTATATACTTACCGTACTGTTGAATTAGGTGGTTTGGGCATCCTAGAGTAAAAACAGGAAATAAATCCTAGTTTATATTAAGGACTTTTCAAAGCTTACATTGCTATTAGAAGTTTGCTTAAAAATAAACCCATATCCTATGTTCAAACTACAGTGTCTTTAAGATAACATTCTCAATTGACTTTCAGGAACATTGAATATTGACCAGTCAGGGAGATGATATCCTCATGTCTCAGTTCCGTTGATCAACCTAACGTCAGGCCTGCCACTCACCACCCATTTTGCATTTCCTATTTGCAGGAAGGTGCAGGACTGACCGCTTCTGATGATAACACGGCTCTCGTTCTTACTGACATTCACCCTCACAATCAGGCCGTAGCCAAGTACTTGGAGGCAGCCTGCCCCCGTGCATGTGGTGCAATTCCATGACCTAAAGTGTCCTCGATGTGGCCTGCTGGGACAAGATACAGAAGTACTGTGTGTGCTTTGTCCCTTTGCCCAGGATTGCTGATCTCTCATGATCGTTAAATGTTGCCCAGTTGACAGAAAGGCAGGAACGAACCTGAACACGTTTCCAGAGGCATGTTTTTTCTCAATCAGTTCATTTGAAAGTTGTGTCTTTACTAATTACTCTGAGCCCTGCCTGTCAAGAAGTAACACTGAAGCCCAGGAACAAAGTCCACGTTGGAGGACTGTCACCTACTTTTACTGGATTCAACAATTAGTTTCAGCCTCTGCAGATATTTCTCAAATATCCCAGGCATGAAAAGTGAGTAGAATGTTATCTGTTGATAGCGAAGGTCAGCAAAATCGAGTGTACCGTTTTACGTTTTGTATGTTTACTTAGAAAGTGGTATGTAAGCTATATTATGCATTGATTCTACAGTGTATTATCAACACATAATTCACATGCATCTTAACAGGTTTAGGTCTTTCTTTATTTGGACTCCAGTTGCAGGCATGGGACTGAAAAACAAAAAAAATTTGTCTTCCAGTTTACTTATGGTTGGTGTGGGGAAGGAGGGAGCAATGAATATTAATAATCCAAGGAATCCTGAGTTATTAGATTGGCTGTTATATATGAAACATTAAATCAGCATTTAAAATTTTTCTCATGTGACAAATTTAGTTATATTGACAAGTGTATAACCAATTGATTGGATTCAAAATGGAAAAAAAATTTTAATGGAAAAAATTTTAAAAAAAGGAAAGGTTTTTAGAGTTCACAGTTTGAAACAACAAAATGAAAATTAAAAATGCTCAGAGACCCAGTTCCTTGACTTAAACCAGTCCATTATTTTACTGCTGTGCTCTCTACATTTACTTTTCAATGTGTACTGATCTCAAAGGGATAAATAGGACCTAGCCACCAATTTCATGTCTTTTTGGCTCCCTCTTGTGGCTGAACTCTATATTAACTTCTTATCCGCACAGATTCCTCACAATTCTAATAGAGGTAAAGAAGTGATATTTTCATTGTTACTTCAGTGTTGTCAGTATTTTATTTTTACTAAAGCATGCTTTAGTAATATATATAGTAATAATATATATAACAAACTGTTGTATAGAGGAAAGATAATTTAATATTCTGGAAAATAATTCCTTTAAGCAAAGGATAAATTAAAAAATATTCCTTATCCGAAAAGGAGACTTAGGGAGTAACTTTATTCCAAATTATTTGTAGCTTGTCATAATGAACCTCTCCCCTCATAATATCCTGATGAAAAATTTTGCTGATGGCACTAGGGCATTTCCTATGAACCTTTTATGAAATTTAGCAGATTATTATTAGATTAACTAGGTAAAAGTCAGAGAAGTGGACCCAGATGACTTGTGTGAATTCTTTCAAACATTACTATTCCATATTTCATCCTTTTTCCCTACCTGTTTAAGTGCTACAAATTATAAGTGGGTTTTGGTTTATTTTTTAAAATTTTGTTTCTTGGCTTCTTTCATTGATGATCTCTCTTGGAAAAAAAAGAACACTTTTGTTTCCCTAAAAGTTCCCATTTGGGGGCTTTTTAAAAATTTCTATAATAACTCATTTTCACTTAAAAAAAGTTATGTGGGCCATTAGGAGGAAAAGAAACCCCAAACTTACAAAGAATCATTTCCATAGATGTCACTTTTTTTGTTCTGTGTCAAATAATAGAATTGTTCAATAGGAAGTTTTCTGAAAAGAAAAGATTAAATTGAACATATTTTAAAATTAATACAGTGATGATCAGATAGTAAAAAGATAGATTACTACAACCATATATATGTATATATGGAAATTAAGTATATGAAAAGGTAGCGTATTAAGTCAGTGGAAAAGGATTTACATTTCAATAAACAATGTAGGAAAAATCACTAGCCATTTGGAAAAAAAGTAAATTTCCATTTCATTCTATGCATAAAGATAAGTTCAGATGGATTAAAAATCTAAATAATTGGGAAAAACATACAAATATTAAAATAAAATATGTAAGAATGTATTGTTTTCCTTTGTGATGGGGAAAACATTTTAAATAAGATTTTTCTTTTAAATCCAAAACGAAATTTGATAATATCAGAAGAAAACCTTTGAAGACAGGATGGAATAGAAAAGCTGAAATGGGGTGTCTGAGTCGGTTAAGCGTCCGACTCTTGATTTCAGCCCAGGTCTTGGTCTCAAGGTTGTGAGTTCAAGCCCCACACTGGGCTCTATGCTGGGTGTGAAGCCTACTTAAAAAAAAGAAAAAAGAAAAAGCTCAAATAAAGCCAAGTTTGGAAGAAATTTTTGCAATAAAGAAATAAGGATACGTAAAGGATTACTATCTAGAATATAATTGTTGAGAACCGATAGCTAAGACAATAAAAATGGACAAAGGATAAGAACAGGAAAGGAAATGTAAATGACCATTCATAAGAAAACACAAACATAAGTACTCAACCAGAGAAATGCATTCTGATAATCAGATAACCTTTATACTTATTTGATGGGGCAAAAATTATACAGTTTGATAATATAACACAATTGGCCAAGAGTGTGGGTAAATAGATACTTTCACACACTACCATGAAAATATAAAGCATTTGGGCCATATCTCTAAAATTAAAAATATTCTTATATTGTGACCCATAACTTTCACTTAGGATTTTCTCTAGAGAAACATTTGTGCATGAGCTCAAGGAGGCCATACAACCGTACAAGAAGGATATTCATTACATATAGTTAATGTCAAAAAAAAGAGAAACAATATGAAAATGGCTATGTAATCTATGATGCATCTATATTGTTGAACACAACGAGAAATTAAAATGAATTAGATCTGTGTTTACAGTCCTTAGATTGTAGAGAGTAAAAAAGAACCAAGTTGCCTAATGCTATACATCTAGTGATTCCACACATAAACTATAAAATACATGTATGTTCAGTGGGTACATGTATAATTATATAAATGTGTGTAAAATATATAAATTATATACATGTATAGTTATATATATTATTATAAATATATAAATGAAAGGATGCATACCAAAATGATAGCAGTGGTTCCGTCTAGAAAGAAACTGGAATTGATGGGGCAGTGGTCAAAAGAGACTGAACCTTGTCTTTGATTATTTTAGAAAGTCATATTTTTAGAGCAGTTTTAGGTTCACAGCAAGGTTAAGAGGAGGTAGAGAGATTTCCCATATGCCCTTTATCCCCACACATGGCTTAGCCTTCCGCATTATTTCTGTTTCCCCCTGCAGTGGTACATTTGTTAGCAGTGATAACCTGCATGGACACATCATTATCACCTAAAGTTCACGGTTTATATTGGCCTTCTCTCGGTGCTTATAACTGTTTTGAGACACATTGTAGTGCTCACCTGTTGCTTGGGCTCCCAGCATCTTTTAAACACCCATCTTTTAT
>NC_043701.1:49617810-49713075 GCF_006229205.1 Suricata suricatta | reverse complement strand
CTTAGCCTTCCGCATTATTTCTGTTTCCCCCTGCAGTGGTACATTTGTTAGCAGTGATAACCTGCATGGACACATCATTATCACCTAAAGTTCACGGTTTATATTGGCCTTCTCTCGGTGCTTATAACTGTTTTGAGACACATTGTAGTGCTCACCTGTTGCTTGGGCTCCCAGCATCTTTTAAACACCCATCTTTTATCTCATCTACCCAAGATAGATCTAAAAAAGCAGCTTTCTCAGTCTTTGAGAATGGCCCTAGAGTAGTGAGGGTTATTTGTACCTCCACGAGAGTCCTAAGAGAGTCCTTCAGTTGAGGATGTGCTTTGTAATCAGGCAAACAAAGTGACCAACTCTGGGTTGTCAACAGGCTTTCTCCAGTCATCACGGTGCTTGCTCAGTGGCTTCATAAATTATCATGGAGGAGGACAGAGGTCATGGGTAGATTCAGCAACATGAACTTCTCATCAAACTGACCTGGCCACATTTGAGTTTGCCGCAGAAGTTACTAACCCTAAGTATTTCAAATGTTTGTTAGTTTATTTTGAGAGAGAGCAAGAAAGAGAGAGTGCCAGTGCCGGTGGGGCAGAGAGAGAGAGAGAGAGAGAGAGAAAATCCCAAGCAGGGCTCGAACTCCCAGTGGTGAGATCATGATCTGAGCCAAAATCAAGGGTCATACACTTAACGGACTGATCCATGCAGGTGCCCCAGCCCTAAGTATTTCATAGAGAAAACTCTCCCTGAGTGTACTAGTCAGCCCCTTGATGGGGGGTTGATTACATCGTGAAAGAGATGATTTATCCCCATGGGAGTAGACCCTTCTGATGATGGATTTCCCTTTCCTTCTCTATATACTTCTGCCAATTACATTGCCAGTGGACTTCCTGAATGCATTATTCACTGCATGCTATCTTTAAAAAATACTATATTTTTGATTAAGGAACTCAATTTACCTCAAAAGAAATAAGGCAGTGATTACATCTAAAGGATTTACTGGTCTTCTCAGATTTACAGAATGTAGAACAGCCTATTGATGATTTAGGGTGTCCTAAAGAGTGAGGTACATGCTCTGAACCAGTGACCAATAAGTGGTTTCTCTCATGGCCAGAATGGATGATCTAAAAAGCATAGGGTGGGAGTGGTACCTCTCACTGTTTTACTTACTGTTACACTTGAGAAAAATGTTACTTCCTTACCAGCCACCTTGAGTTTTGCTGGGTTTGAGATCAAGGGAGAAATGCTTCCGTCAGAAGACACAATGGTCCCACTGAATTGGAAGCTGAACTGATGATGTGGTAATTGGAGGCTCCTTATGACTAGGGAAAACAGGCAAGGAAGGATCATACCATGTGGACTGGGATGATTGACTCTGAATGTCAAGGACAAGAGGATGCTGCTATGCAATCATGGGGGAACTTGGATATGTATATAATTATATTACTATATATGTAACTCTATTACTTATATATATAATGCATTCTGTATACTATGATATGTTTTATATACTATAATATATAATTATAACAAAGATTATAACATTTATTATATTTATATATTAACTAATTGTATTTTTTCACTCACCCTTTTTCTTTATTTCCTTATTATTCTATATAGGGTGTTGGTGATGGTTTACTTCATTAAGTGCATAGCTGTGGACCATCAGGACAAGATTATGACTGACTAGATAGGAGAACATCACCCAAGGATCTTGGACTTGGAGCTGGAGGCAGGAATTAATGCGACTCGGCTTCCCTTTTGGGGAGGTGAGTGCGTTTTCATGAAAACATCCTACATTTTCTTACATTGGCAGCAGTTCTCAAACTTGGCTGCCTGTTAGAATTGCCTGAGGGATTGTGTTAAAATGCAGGTTCCGGCTCAGTCAGTCTGGGGCGTGGTCCAAGATTTTTCGTTTCCATTTCCTAGATCATACTTGATGCTGCTGGTGCATGGACCACATGTTGAATACAAAAGCTGTCACTGTTTTTGCCGCTATTATTTAGTGTGACAATTGACCGGCACAGGTGGCTAGCTTCTTTGAGATACCATCTCTATGTTTTGTCAGTTTTCCACATTTTAAACATCCTCCTTGCCCAGGAAGAATCCAGGAAATCCACTTTCCAGCCCCCTGAACAAGCAGGGTGCAAGTGTGTACCCCAAGTTGTGCCAGTTCTCCGTATCTGCACTAGACTTTGATTGGAATGTGAGTAGCCTAAAAACACAGGCTTCAAGAGGGGCATCTGTATTGCTAATAAGGTAGCGGCTGAGCCGCCTGGTTTTAGCAGAAGCTTTCCCCCTCCCGATGAGGCCAGTCTTGAGAAGGAGTCTGGCTATTATTCCTGGAAGCCTAGCAATTAGCCTCTTTCTCTAGCCCTCCCACAGTTTTGTGAGTTAACCTACTATCCTCTAGTAGATCCTCTTCTTACACTAGTCAGAACCGATTCTGTTTTTGCATCTGAAAATCTTGACACATACAAATGGATAACTTGTGAAATGAACATTTAATTTAAAAAAGAACAAATGTGGTTTTACTGTGAAAAAATCAAATATAATTTGATTTAAATGAGATAATGTCTATAAACACTCAGCACAATGTGTGGCCTGTACAAGTACTTGATTAATGCCATTGTTTAAAACAGAGACTGTTCTCTTGTTTTTATGGACATGGCACCATCCTCATTATAAAAGTTTGAGTAATCTACAAAGCAGTACATACAAATACTACCATGTAAAACATGATTGTAGATGTCTGTCTCTTTAAAAAGTAGATGCAAGGAAAGAAGAATGGAGGGATGGACAGCTCTAGTCAGAATGAAAGCTTCAAGAATAGGATGAATTCAATTTCTAGAAGAAGAATAAAATCTAAAAATTTAATTAGCATTTAACAGATGACAATGTAAAACTGCAGGAATTCCTCAACCATAAACATATCTCATCACTACATAGACCTAAATTTCTAAAAGATCTGTGTAAAAGGAAGAAAACATTTTCGAAACATTTAGGATGTTGGAGTCATTGTTATTGTTTAGGTAATCTTGACTCTCAGGTGTGAGGCCTTGTTTCGCTCGCTTCTGCTTTCTCTCCCTGATCTCTCCGTTTTGGTTGCTTAGTCACTCTGTAGTTGGCCAACGTTTAGAACATTAACCTGATTGTATGATGATAATTTTCCCTATCTTGTGAATGGCTTCAGGGCTCACCATTTAAAGTGCAGACATCTCATGTTTGAATGGAGTCAGTGCTCATCATCAACCCTTTTATGACAGTATCTCCGTTCTTGAGTCGTTTGATTAGTTTTTGGTTTGTTAAAATTCATTTTCAGATTTTTTTTTAAAAGAAGGGCTCATTGGGTGCTGTTGCTCTAAATTCTGTTAGGCTTGCGATGTCTGCCTGTATGTAGTCTTTACGCTTGATTGACAACTGTGCTGCAGTGTATTTGGGTTGTGTTTACTTTTACTCAGAACTTTGAAGATAGGGCTTCTGGAGTTGAATGCTGCTGGAGGGGCTCAAGGCCAGCCTCCTTTTCCTTCTTGTAGGTGTCTTGCTTTTCCTGCCTGAAGGTTGAGGGAACTCTTTCCTATGAATAAAATAATATTGGGGCTCCTGGGTGACTCAGGCGGTTGAGCCTCTGACTCTTGATTTCGGCTCAGGTCATGATCCCAGAATTATGGATCAAGCCCCCACATTGGGTTCTGTGCAGAGTGTGAAGCCTGCTTAGGATGCTTTCTCTCTCCCTCTACTCCTTTCCCCTGCTCACATTCTCTCTCTGTCTCTCTCTCCCTCTCACTTGCTAAAATAACCAGGTTGTTATCTCACTGTCAGTAATTCCCCTCCAGTTTTTGCTGTGATATGGTGCATCTTTTGATTTTCAGATTCAGTTCTCAATTTCAAGGGAATTTTCTTGAGTATCTCTGAGTACCTTTTTCTGTTAGATTTACTTATTATTTGTTTTACTTATTACATCCTCTACATTGGGACATCAGTTTGCCTTATGATAATTAATCATGCTTGTTTTTAGTGGCCATAACTTTTTGTTTTATTGCATTATCTTTTCCCTCTGCCTTCTCTATGATTTATTGTCTTTATAGCATTATGTCAATTTTAGTCACATCCATTCTGTTTCTTGCTGCTGCTTTTGTTTTTACTAGATTTGTGAGTGCTTTTGTGTACTTGTTTTTCTTATTTTTTCCCTTAGCTCTGTGGTCTTCAGTTTTATAATATCCTATTGTCTAATCATCCTGTCTTTTATTAGGTTCACATACTTATTTAGTCCCTTTATAGAGAATGTAGTTAAAAAAAAAAGAATTGACTTTTGTTTCCTGGGCTATGTTTTTTCTCAGACTAGTTTCTTAGTATGTTATATTATAATATATGTAATATTGACATATATGTAATATATACTACATATATGTCATATTTTTGATGTTCTCTTCCTGGTTTACAATATTGCCTCGTCTTTTCTTCTCATACTACATGTATTTAGTGGGACAGCCCTGTCTAAATGCAGCTATTTGCTCTGATCTATTGTGGGTGAATTCTTGATTCTGTCATCGTAAATAAGTTTGCCTTTCTGTCTGTGCTAAAAGCTTAATGACTGAATATTATTCTCTCCACATGTCTTTAGCCTGATGGGATGGGGGTAGCAGAGAGATTGTGTCAGATAGAATCCGAGCCTCTTGGGCACTACTGTCTAAGACCCTTTTAAATGTCCTCCATAAGGCTCATTCCTTTCATTTAGGAAAGTAGCCATACCTGTGGCTTCTGCTCATTCCCTCAAGTCAACACAGTATTCTGGAAGAGCACACATTCTGTGCAACTTCATCTCTATTGAGATCTTGGATTTTTTCTTTTGGTAATTTTTTTAATGTTTGATTTATTTTTGAGAGAGAGAGAGAAACAGAGCATGAGCAGGGGAGGGGCAGAGAGAGAGAGAGAGGGAGACAGAATCAGAAGCAGGCTCCAGGCTCTGAGCTGTCAGCACAGAGCCAGATATGGGACTCAAACTCTCGAACCATGAGATCATGACCTGAGCCGAAGTCAGACACTTAACAGACTGAGCCTCTCAGGTGCCCCAAGATCTTGTTGGTTTTAAAATAGGGGCTTCTACTCTTGAGGCTTTTTTCAGTTCTAAAAGGATTACCTGTTAGGATTGCTCAATCTTTCAATCTTCTCTTCAGATTGGAGAATGACCAGGATTTTGTTGACTCACCTTGTGTCAGTAAGCATTTGGAATGTAGGGATGGCGTTAGGTGTGATTTCTCTCGACCAATAATGTGTCTTCCCTCTGGACCTGCAGCACTTCCGGGGAGGGTCTGGAAGTATGTGTGGCTGGTTTTATTTTCGTTGTCACAAGGAATGAGACTGGTATTTACAGGTTAAGGGCCAGAGATGCTAAGTATCTTATAGCATGGATGGGATGAAGAACTGCCCTGCTCCAAAGGCCCTCTTGAGAAACAGGTAGTTAGGAACGGGAATAAACAACATAGAATTTTCTTTCCTTGGCACATTAAAATTAATGGCATAAATTTGTTCTCCTTTTAGTATTTGGGAGCTGCTGGTAAATTTCCTGTTTATTTCTGTTAGGTGAAAGGAGAGGGTAGTCTGTGATTTTGCTTCATAAGCATCGTCCTCAGGGCATTACCCCCACTGCTGCCACCACTACCACTATCATCATTAAAGGGGCTAGTTAGCAAGAGTTTCAAAGTATTCGTTAGTTCACAGAGCACTGTATATCTATTTAACAGCATTTTAACATTTGCCAGGTTGTTAGATTCATTTCCTTTTTCTTAAACATAGTAAAAGCTTTGCTCCTTTACCAAACTTATAAGAAATGTTTATGGAAGTGAAAACAAAGCTATACATTTTTATTTACTTTGTATCTTCATTCTAAGTGAATGGATGCTGAATTAGTTGATGACAACTTCACTGCAGCTTGGTTAAGTAGATATTGTAAAAGTTCCTTTAAAAGTGTTTTAATTAGGGGCACCTGGGTGGCTCAGTCGGTTAAGCATAGGGCTTTGGCTCAGGTCATGATCTCACGGTTCGTGGGTTCGAGCCCTGTGTGGGGCTCTGTGCTGACAGCTAGCTCAGAGCCTAGCGCCTGCTTCAGAGTCTGTGTCTCCCGCTCTCTCTGACTCTCCCCTGTTTGTGCTGTCTCTCTCTGTCTCTCAGAAAATCAATAAAAAACATTTTTAAAAAGTTTTAATTAGACATAGATTATGTCATGAAGTGTTAGAGGAAATACTGATGTTGACAGGGACATTACATTGGAACAAGCATATATAAATGTATGTGACAGGGGTGCCTGGGTGGCTCATTCGGTTAAGCCTCCGACTTCGGCTCAGGTCATGATCTCATATTTGTGGGTTCGAGCCCTATGTTGGGCTCTGTGCTGACAGCTCAGAGCCTGGAGCCTGTTTCTGAGTCTGTGTCTCCCTCTCTCTCTCTGCCCCTCCCCGCTCATGCTATGTCTTTCCCTGTCTCAAAAATAAACAAAACATAAAAATAAAATTTAAAAACGTAAGTGTATGTGACAATATATCCATTAGTAAACATGTTCTTTTAACTTCATATCCTCAGATGACATACCGTAGGACCTCTCACTAGACATTTTCCTAAGAAGTATGTACTTTCGGGGTGCTTGGGCAGCTCAGTGGGTTGTGTGTCCAACTCTTGATTTTGACTCAGGTTATGATCTCACAGAGTGAGATTGAGCCCCACGTCAGACTTCGTGCTGACAGTGTGGAGCCTGCTTGGGGTTCTGTCTCCCTCTCTTTCTATCCCTCCATCCCTCCTTTTCTCTCTCTTTCAAAATAAATAAGCTTAAACAAAAAAGAAGCTGGCACTTTACAAAGTCATATGAGCGGAGGGTTGGTGAGGCAAAGCGGTCACCCTGCTCCCCAGGAGGATGGGGGTGAATGTGGGCACCACAGCACCCACTAAAAATCTCCTTTAGGGAAGGTGGTATGGTGTGCCTGTTAGAGCAAGCTTTTAGGTGGACCGGGATGAGGCTTGACCCCTCAGAGAGCTGGAAAATATTGTTATTAAACAAAAGGTCCTTTTTGGGGAGAAAGGAAAATACTGTGACAGAAGTTATTTCCTATTAGGAAACAAGTAAAACCTATTCTGTGGTTGTTTGCTAAGTGATGTGCATTGTGTCAGAAAATAGGACTTTGTCCTAAATATATTTTTAAGAGATAAATATGCCAAAATGATAACATTTTACATAAAAGGTTGTGAAGAGAATAGAGTACAGGAATCTGCATTTCTGAGCCGGGGGGGATGGGCATTCTAATCGGAACAAGTACTTTATCTCCCAGTGGCCTTAGGGCTGCAATTCAGTGAGGCACCAAACACAAACTTCTCATTTCAAACTGGATTTCCCTTAAGAAACCTGTCTTTGGGTCTTCTTTTTACACTCTGGAATTCTGGAGTTCAGTTCTGATCCTTTTAGAATATTGTGCATTTTTTAAATATGTAAATTTTGAGGACAATAGATGTGGACTCCATCAAGAGCTATAACCCTAGTATCTAGAACAATGCTTGCTGTACTCAGAATTGCTGAGTGGCTGGAGTAAATGATGAACAGAATGGACAGATGAGAAGGACTTGGGCTTTGCAGCCAAATAAATCTGGACTCCAGTCCCTGTCCCACAGCATCATAGTTGTGTGATCCGGGGAGAGGTACTGAATCTTCTGGGTCTCCATGTTTTATAAAACCAGGATCACCGTGTGGCTACTGTACAAAGATATTATAAATTTACCTAATATATTATATTAGAGAGTAAGTTCCCTGAGAGTGGGGACTTGAAGAAATCTGTTGGATGAATTCACCATCTTGAGGTCCTCGCTGCCTGTAATATGCCAATATTTGCATCTTTCCACTGGGGCTGACAGGACTCTTCATTTGTCTGCTTTTTATTCAGTAAGGTCGTCAGCTGCCATATGCCATTATTGTTGCTGTTTCTTTTTCTACCTGCAGCTTGGCTTTCCTAATGTATTTTTTGAAACTGCTTTAAAACAAAAAACTAGTTAGCTAGATTGTGAGTAAAACAGGTAAGCAGGATTGTTTGCTAAAGCAGGAGTAGGTAGGCTCCGTGGCAAGGTTTGATAGATTTGAGCAGATTTCATAGTTTTTTATAAATCTCATATTTTTAGTAAATAGCTAATGTGACATTTAATTTGCTGCTCAAATTTTTTTTTTTTTTTTTTGCTTTCTCTTCAGTTTTAATGTTTTGAATAAAGTTGCTGACAGGGTGCCTTGAAGAGTTACAAATGATTGTTGAGCTATTTTATTACTTGAAAACAGTGCCCAGTAGATTCTAATGACTACAGATTGATGAACAGATTAAAAATCTAAAGTTCCCCAAATCAACAACATCTGTACAAATGAGGCCAGCTCTTTGCTCAAGCAAAAACATTTTAAATTTAATATCTCTCGGGAATATTCCCATTTAGTTTTAGATAAAATGTGATTAGCAAGGGAATTAATCAAAATTTCTGATCACAATTATTGAACATCTCTAAGGAGAGTAAAGACTTCCATAAACAGATTTTTTTTTTTACTGATTTCACAATTATAAGTTATACAATTAGTTTTTCCATCTGTGTCTTTTCATTAACAGTAAAAGAAATACGTTTGGAGGTAGATTTCCGTAACAAACAAGACCTACAGTGGAAACAAAGAAAAATGCAAAATAAAGATCTCTGTGTGAAGGGCAGCAAGTTTCCTTACCTCGACCAGGTCTCTCCACCAAATCCGTAATGCTGGTGCCCTTTGCCCAGGACAGGAGGAGGTTCACATTTTGGCCTGTGCTCCTCAGGGAGTGAAATGGGTATGACCCCACCATATTCTCGGTCAGCACCCCATGGAAGTCTACATTGTTGGAGCGACTCCCTTAATTCCTGATACCTGTGAGGACACAAGAGATTTTTGAAATCACTTCAGCATGGAATACTTTGGAATGCTATGGCCAGAATGTTTGTGTCCCCAAAACTCATGTGTTGAAATCCTCCTGCCCAATGTGACAGCATAAAGTGGGGCCTTTCCTAAGTCAAGAGTGGAGCCCTCATGAACGGGACTAATGCTCTTATATAAGAGACCTCAGAGTTTGCTCGCCCCTTCCTCCATGTGAAGATACAGCAAGAAGGTGCCAGCTACGAATCAGGAAGAAGACTTAGACTGGAAGGCAACCATGCTGGCACCATGGTCCTGGGCTTCAAACCACCAGAGAGATCCATGTTGCTTCGAAGAAGCCGTCCAGTCAGTGGTAGTTGTAGCAGCCTGAACACACGGAGACAAACAACTAAAATCCCTATAGCTTTAAAATTAGTTTTAGATTACATTTTTAAAACACAGAATTCTCAGAGTTGGGTAGGTTATGATGGTTGAGTAGGATATGATAGGATATAATACTGGTTACTTAGGCATCGTCGAATTGCCGAAGGAATGAGGTTAAAATCTTGAGGGCCCTGGGATGATGATTTGCAGTTGTAGTCCCCGTGCTTATTTCTTTTAAATATTGTTATCAAGATATAATTTACATACCATACAGTTCGTCCATTTAAAATGTACAATTAAATGGCTTTTAGTGTATTCACAAATATGTACAACCATCACCACAATAGTTTTAGAACATTTTCATTATCTCAGAAAGAAACCTTGTCCCCTTCAGCCACCATTTACTCCCCCCCCCCCCCTAGCCCTAAGCAACCACTAATCTACTTTCTATGTTCTCTTTGTTTTTCTACAGCCCTCCTAGTGCTTGTGAAGTAGTATCTCTTTGTGGTTTGGATTTGCATTTTCCTAATGGCAAATATATGATGCCCAGTATCTTTCATGGGCTTATTGGCCATTTTGTGTTTGTTCTTTGGAGAAATGTGTATTATTCAGATCCTTTGCCATTCTTAAATTGGGCTTTTTTTTATTAAAAATTTTTTTTTAACCTGTATTTATTTTTGAGAGAGAGACACACAGAGCACAAGCAGGGGAGGGGCAGAGAGAGAGGGAGACACAGAATCTGAAGCAGGCTCCAGGCTCTGAAGTTTCAGCACACAAACCTGGAGATCATGACCTGAGCCAAAGGGATGCTTAACCAACTGAGCCACTCAGGCACCCCGGGCTTCCTTTTTATTATTGAGGTCTAAAACTTATAGATAAAGCCCCTTTTCAGATACATGATTTACAAGTATTTTCTCCTATTCTACACGTTGTCTTTTTCTTTTCTTGATAATGTTCTTTGGGGCACAAGTGTTTTTAATATTCATGAAGTCCAGCTTATCAATTTTTTCTTTTATTTCTTGTGCTTTTTATGTCATATCTGAGAATATACTGCCAAATCCAAGGTCATGAAGGTTTAATCCTATTTTCTTTTAATAGTTTTTATGTTTTAGCTCTTGTCTTCAGCTCTCTGATCCATGTTGATTTGTTGTCAGTTTTTATACATGGTGTGAGATAAGGATACAGCTTCAGTTTTTTGCATGTGGATATCCAGTTGTCCCAGCACCATTTGTGGAAAAGAATATTCTTTCCCCATTGAACGGTTTTGGCTACAGATTATCTTTTGATTTTTAAAAATGGAGAGTCCTGCAAAGGTGCAGAAGCACTTGCTCCTAAGCTTTATCTAGAGCTCCTTTAATAGTGGTTCACAGTGTGGACCATGGACCAGCAGCATCAGCATCTCCCTAAAAGCTTGCTACAAATACAAATCTTCAGGCTCTGTCTCACCTAGGAATCAAAATTTCTGGAGGCAGGCCCTTGTAATCTGTTTTAATAAGCCCTCGAAATGACTATTATGTATTCTCAAGTTTTCTTGTACCTTATAACTGTGCCATTCAGTGGGCTGGAGATGTGGAAGTTTCATAAATCGGCTGGTAGAGTTTTCTGATCTTGAAAACTGGTAATTCACATGGATTTTTCTGCTCTTAACAAGGAAGTGAAGGGCAGGGACTCTAACAAGTTCACTCCTGTAACCATGCATTATAGGACATACTCAGTGAATGTCTGTTGAATGAGTGAATGCATGAGTGAAGCCAGAGAGCTGGATTTGTTTCCTGGACTGTAACCTATGCACAAGAATGGAAGTTTCTGCCTACAAGAAGGCCTCACAAAACAAGAATATGTGAACGAAAAATCTGCTTCCTAATTAGTAAGGATTTAATGACTTAAGTCTCCAGTAGTGGCAGTGTAGATTATTTGGAATATCCTACCCGATGAAACCAACCAACAGTGCCAAGAAGGGAGTTTTTGGGGTGGTGAATCCTTGGCAGTGTGGGGAGAGTGCTGCACTCAGCTTGGAAGCTCTGGGTGCCTTTCCACGTAGCTTGTCCTGTGCATCTCTGCCACTCAGCTGTTTCAGAGCTTTATCTTTTTATAATAAGCTGGTAATCTATTGCCAGGAGGTAAACAGTATAATGTTGCAGAGAACAAAGAACATTGATTCATCACAGTTTCCACAGTGCAGCAAACAGGACAAGTCACTGTGGACAAGGACTCTGCCATACTCACCACAGAGTCCCCAAGATACAGCATGGTGTCTTGCAAATATATGATGCCCAACAATATGCAAATGTATGATGTGCAACAAATATTTATTGACTAGGTGGTTTTCCTGGAGAGCAGACAATGACGTGAAAATACACTTTTGGGTTAAAGTTTCTTAGAGAACTTGAAATCTATTTCAGTCTGACCTTATTGATTTACCTGGAGGAGACAGACTAAAATAAAACAAAACAAATGCTTAAAAGAAAAATATCTTTTTAAAAGTGACTAGTTGTTAACAAGATAGGAAATACCACAGCTCCAAAGAGGGAAAATAGTAAGTATACACTTACATACACACATATACATGTATACATATACATACACACATAACTCAGCCATCAAAAAGAATGACATCTTACCATTTGCAATGATGTGGATGGAACTAGAGTATATTATGCTAAGTGAAATAAGTCAGAGACAAATACTATACAATTTCACTCATGTAGAATTTAAGACACATGAACATATGGGAATGAGGGAGAAAAGAGAGAGAGGGAAACAAACCATGAGAGACTCTTCAAGATAGAGAACAAACCGAGGGTTGATGGAGGGAGGTGGGTGGGGGATGGGTACTAAGGAGGGCACTTGTGATGAGCACTGAGTGTTGTATGTAAGTGGTGAATCACTGAATTCTACTCCTGAAACCAATACTCGCTATAGGTTAAATAACTGGAATTTAAATAAAAAATTGAAAGAAAAAAAAAGGGAAAAATAGGGCTCCTGAGAGGTAAACAAGCATAGGAGCCACTTTTGCCCTCAAGGCAGTGCCAGTTGTTGCCAATTTCATTTTTGTTTGAAGGGTGCTGCAGGGTGAGCGGTACAGAAACCAGTCAGGTGAGAAATCTAAAGGAGAGCATGTCCACAAGAAGCTCCAAAAGATTACTCTTTCAGATTAAAGCTGAGTTAGAAGTAAACCACCTCTCTTGTTGTCTTCTGCCCAAATTTGCATCTGCCTACCACCTGACCTTGGATTTCAGTGGTTCCAGGGGGTAGGCAGTATACCCCCAGGCACCTTGCAGGACCAACAAGATTCCTTTCTGGAGGAAGAGTTGTTGGGGGAATGTGTTCTAAAGGATGGATGAGTCAAACATTTGGGTGAGGGAAGGACATGTCAAAGGCCAAGAGGTTAAAAGGGTTATGGAAGTGAAAATTCCTGACAGCATTGGTTCTAGAACCCTTCTTAGAAAAGGATCTGTTTTGTTTGATAAAATGTTTTGTTAGGCCACTTGATACAGAGGTAGAGACTCTATGAGTATGGGTGTTGGTAAGATACCAGGCCACCTAAGACTGAGCTGCTCTGCCGTCGGAGGGATTTGGTGTTTTGCTCTTGTGAGAAGATGAGAGGTAAACTGAGTACAGGGAGATGAAGAATGGAGAAGCCAGCACGATAATTAGGAGGCTGGAAACTGCACTTCAGTGAAAAGCCAGTGAGGAGCCCTGGTGACAGCTGAGTTCAAGGACTTCTAAGAATCCAGAGGTTATGGCTAATGAGGGACTTTAAGTTGTGTGCTGTATGGTGTGATGTGATTCTTCCTCTTGACCCCTAACTGATCAGGGAAGTTTACTAGGCTCACAGATGCTCTGTGTGGATGAGTTTTTGGAGGAAACTGAAGAATGACTGTGTTTCATATCTGGGTCAAAGTGTTGTTGAACAGAAGCAGCATAAGTGGAACCAAAGGAAAAACCAAAGTCAGGAAGTCAGTTATGATCACCTCCACCCCCATCCTGGGAATTTGGAAAGTTTTGAGGAAGGCTTCCTGAAGGTTTGAGTGGAACTTACGTAGATCTTAAGGGCTGAGCAGATGGGAGCTGAAATTTGGGCCAAATCAGCAGAGCTGATACAGAATTCAGGAATTTGAAGCACAGTAGAGAAAAGCTATGGTAAGAGGCGAAGCATGAGAGGAAAACAAGAACCAGAGCCCTTGGGCCTTATAAGCCCTTTGGACTGTATTGTCTGAGCCAATTAGAAACAGGGAGCTCAGAGGGAGGGGTATGGACTGTGGAACTTCTTTGCATCAGTATGGCTCTTGGCTTAATGTAATCCCCTGTAAATAGCTGCTGAATGGAATGAAAAACTGACACTGTCTTTTATAAATGGAAGGCTTTATCTCATAAAGCACTAGATAGGGGTTGGCAAAACATGGCCTTTAGGCCAAATCCAACCTGCTGCCTGTTATTGTAAGTAGAATTCTGTTGGAATGCAGCCACAACCATTCATTATGTATTGCCTATTGTCTATGGGTGTTTTTTGGCTTGCAATAGCACAGTTAAGTAGTTGGACAGAGACTGTAAAGCCTAAAGTACCGTTGACCCTTGAATGACATGGGAGTTAGGGGTGCTGACCCCTCATATGGTTGGAAATCAGCATATGACTCTTGACTCCCCCCAAACCTAACTATTCAGTCTACTGTTGACCAAGAAACCTTACAGATAACATAAACAGTTGATTACACTATTTTGTAAGAGTGTACACATATTTGAACACATATATTTTGTATGTTATATGTGTTATGTACTGTATTCTTACAATAAAGTGAGCTAGAGAAAGGAAACTGTTATTTAAAAAAATTGTAAGGAAAAGAAAATACATTTATATTACCATACTGTATTTATTGGGAAAAAGCTGCATATAAGTGAATCCATGCAGTTCAAATCTGTGTTGTTCAATGGTCATCTGTATTTACTGTCTGGCCCTTCACAGAATAAGTCTGCCCATCGCTGTATTTGCTAGTCAAAGAGAATCTGAGCGACCATTGATTTAGGGTGCTGCAAAAGGATGGCGGAATTCAGCTCTCAGACCTCTGAGGCTTTCACCAGCTTTATGGCTTTGATCAGTAGACACGGCTTGGATGGCATGACAAATTAAAAATATTTAAATACATTTGATTAATGACAAGCTAAGCTTTAATATCTAAGTTTTTTAAAGTTATATTTAAATTAAATGAGTCAATTTCTCAATATCTGACCTCCATCTATTACATTGTCCTAGAAAGATGAGCCAGTAGAAAATATTAATCAGTCATTTGGGTTGGCATCAATCTAAAGCCAGTAAGTTGTAGGAATCCACTTAAAATAAAAGGCAAAGGCAAAAATAAGTCCTATTTCTCCCTTATTTTAGTGTCTCACATTTCCCCCTTTAGGTTTAATACTGACAGCATTTTATAAAAGGAACTAATTAACATAAATATTGAAGTTTAGGATTAAATAATGTGAACACTTTAATAATACATGTCTCCATAACAAAGAAAATAACAATCAATTAGTAGTACTGCAATCTGTGACCACATAAAATTAAATATTTACTGGTTTTTGAGAAAGATGTGTTTCCTAAGGATGAACCAGCATCTCGCTTTGGAGTCACTGTGGAGTTTTGAGTATTACATTCTACTTGGGGGAGCTGAATTTAGCCATTAATTATTGGAAGGAATGATTAAAGGAAGCTCAGAACAAACATTTTCTCGTTTTTTTGGTTGGCAGAGGCCTAGTAGTAACAACAGCAGCAACAAGTTCAAGAACTGAAAAGCAGTGGAATGAGTTCAGAGGCAAAATGAGAACCTATGATGGAGTCTTAAGCACTTCTCTAATTGATGTTTGT
The DNA here is from genome assembly GCF_006229205.1 of Suricata suricatta. Classification (NCBI taxonomy): domain Eukaryota; kingdom Metazoa; phylum Chordata; class Mammalia; order Carnivora; family Herpestidae; genus Suricata; species Suricata suricatta. Next base: position 49,697,947 of record NC_043701.1, on the reverse strand, counting down.
TTGCTTGATGAGGTAGAGAGCTGGCTAGAGATAAGGAGATGTCACCTGACATCTGTCATGATTCTGAATAACTGTATCAGCCATTCTTAGATTTTCAGTGGAAGAAATACAAAAGAATACCACCTGTTTATTAATATTTTTGAAGATCAAGTCAGAGTATATATAATAGTGGCTACTATGCTTCTTGTAAAAGACACCAGTGAAGAAAGTAACTGAAGTATAAAAAGTAATTTGCTTTCAGTCAGTGGGGAAGCTAGAACCATAGTCCTAGTTTTCTTACTGTTTTCAGTGCTTTCTGTTAGCCCAGTGGTTCTCAAAGTAAGCTGAAGAACTTCTAAAATTGTAGATTTCCTAGACTCACATCAACCTACTGAGCCAGAATATCTCCAGATCAAGCCCAGGACTCTCTATTTTTAGAAAGCTGCTCAGGTAGTTCTGTTGTGTCTTGTCTGCATGACAATGCTGGATAACACTGGAGCTAGGCTGCCTATTCTGAAAAGAAGAAAGTATGCTGTGATGATGTCATTTTGTATCGCTATTAAAATTGTGGAGTTCAGAATACACTATGATATTTTAAAAGGCATGCCCTTGGGGTGCCTGGGTGGCTCAGTCAGTTGAGCATCTGGCTCAGGTCATGATCTCATGGTGGTTCATGGGTTTGAGCCCCGCATTGGTCTCTGTGCTGACAGCTAGCTCAGAGCCTGGAGCCTGCTTCGGATTATGTGTGTCCCTCTCTCTCTGACCCTCCCCTGCTCACACTGTCTCTCTCTCTCTCTCTCAAAAATAAATAAAACATTGGGAAAAAATTAAAAGAAAGGCATTCCCTTAAGTACATCTAGGTTTAGAAAAGCAAACTGCTAAGAGCTAACATATGCTAGGACTCATGGTTAGCCTTATCATGTTGAAGGGTAATCCCTAAAGGCCAGGAGCTTTTTGTTGTATTTGGCTCTTGAGATACCTTGAGGTTTGAATTGGGAATCCTAGACCCTGAACTTCCTCTGAAGAAGGAAGCCTCAGCATTCATTTACAGAGTAGAGGTACCAATGTTACCGTGATGACACTTTTCAGAGCAGTTCAGGAGAAAAAGAGAATCTACTTCTGTATGCTGCCCAGCTGCTTTTTAAGAGGAGGGTTAAAAAGAGGGGTTCTAAGAATGCATGATAATTCCCACTTTCCCATCTGGGGACTATGATAGGGAAGAATTCACATGGAATCAAAGGGAAGGCAAGTTTTAGTTATTAGGAGTCAGGAACATGGTTATACCTACCTATTGTTTCAAGCAGAACCTTATTGTAGTTTGCAGGCAACTGAACATATGTTGTATTTAATTTTATAGGCAGTTAATAAAAAGCAATATTTTCTCAGAGCTGTGTCTCTCCTTTTTTTTTTTTTTAAAGTTTATTTATTTTGAGGCACACCCCGGTGGCTCAGTTGGTTAAGCGTCTCACAGTTCTTGGGTTCAAGTCCCGTGTCGGGCTCTGTGCTGACAGCTTGGACCTTGGAGCCTGCTTCAAATTATGTGTTTCTCTCTCTCTCTGCCCCTCCCCTGCTTATGCTCTGTCTCTCTGTCTGAAAAATAAATAAAACATTAACTTTTTTTAAAGATTTACTTATTTTTGAGAGAGAGAAGGAGAGAGAGCAAGGGAAGGGGAGAGAAAGAGAATCCAGAGCATGCTCTGCGTTGTCAGCACAACTCAGGGCTCAAACTCTCAAACTCTGGCATTATGACCTGAGCAAAAACCAAGAGTCAGATGCTTAACCAGCTGAGCTACCCAGGCACCCCTCAAAGATGTTTCTCTTAAATTTCATGCCAGTTAAAAGGTTTTAGAGCCAATTACTAACCAACCATAGGACCATTTAGGGCCTATTAGATAAAAATTTCAGTGAAAAACCTTGTATAAGTGCTTTTGAGGGGATAGTGAATTCAATCTGATATGACAGCCTTAAATCCCTACTCAGATCCCTTTTGGCCAAATATAAAATTTTATGTTGCTGCTTTTGAGCCAGGGGCAGTGTTTTATCCCCCAGATCATGTTCAATCTGTTAAGAGTTACCTCTGACTCAGGGAAGCCCTGCGTAATCTGATGACCTTGGGGCTGAGTAGGAACTTAGAGCCAATAGCCATTTTTGGGAATTGGGTAACAGTAGAGCAAGTGCAGCAAGGACTGACTCAGTGGAAGTGAGCTGAGTCCTTTTTCCCACAGATATAGAAGTATTCCTTTTCACTTAATGAAAATGTCAGTTTACAAAGAATATGTTGAATATGATCTTTAAATTAAAAAAAAAAGGAGAAGTCACATATCACGGTGTTAATGGTGGTTATTCTGGATAAAGGACAGACAGAGGTTTTCTCCCTTTTGTTTTAATTTCATAGCTTTTCTTTTTGTTAGAGAAGTGGAAAACTTGTTTTCTTTGTGGATTTCCATGATTTCTAAAGTATTTACAAGGAATGTGTTGATTTTATAATTAGGAAAAGAAATGCTTCTTTTTTCATAAAAGTGCATGTTTACAAACTGGACTAGATCCATGAAAGTCTGATCAAGATGGTGAAAGCCCAGATTCAAGAAGGAAGAGTAAAATTTTTTTTTAAATGTTTTATTTATTTTTGATACAGAGAGAGACAGAGCATGAGAGGAGGAGGGGTAGAGAGAGGAGACACAGAACCGGAAGCAGGCTCCAGGCTCTGAGCTAGCTGTCAGCACAGAGCCCGACGCGGGGCTCGAACCCAGGAACGTGAGATCTGACCTGAGCTGAAGTCGGAGGCTTAACCGACTGAGCCACCCAGGCGCCCCAAGGAAGAGTAAAATTTGTAGAGAACCAGTGTTTAATCTGGCAAAGAGAACTCTTACAGAGTCAAAAGGATCTTTGAACTCTTGAAGGGCTGCTGTCATGGAGATGATAGATTATTCTTATTTTGCATGACTTTGGAGAGAAGGACCAGGATCAGCACGCAGAAATTATGAGGAAAAATGTCCTCAGTAGAAAGAAATGATCTAATAATAATTAGCTTTCAAAATTGGGATGGACTGCCTGTGGGGCAGTGATGTCCCATTTTGGAAGTGTAAACTGAGGCTGGGTGGCTTTCTTGATTTCTTGAAGAAGGAATTCTTAAACAAGAGATTTGGCCAAGTGAAATCAAATATAAAACCAAACCAAATGAAACAAAATAACCATAAAGGGTATTTTTTTTTTTTTACTAAGTGTTTTGAGATTTTTTTCCCCCTCAAAATGATTCAAATAAATACAATACAGAAAGCTGGCACTAAGATCTTAGAAAATTACTTGTTTGTACCTGTTGCTTCATATGTAAAATGGTGATAATAATAGTGATAATAATAGTACTTATCTCATAGGGTTGTTGTGAGGATTAAAAGAATTGCCACAGTAATCAATCAATATATGTTAGATGCAATTTAAATAATAATTTGTAATTAATGTATTATGGAAACTTGCTAAAGCAAAGATTTACATAGCAGCCTTGAACACCAGATTCTGGAAGTGATTTTGAACAGATGGTGTTAGGGGATGATAGGGGACCGTTACACTACTCCTTATAAAATAAAAAGTTTTATTGAAACAGATTAATTTCCAAATTAAGGAAGTGATCATTCTGGAATTTTAGTATGTAGTAGGTGAAATTGATGTCTGCCTTGTAAAAATGCACACCAACTTCCTTTTGATCAAGTTCCTAACAGATGTGGACACTTGACAGTTTAGTTAATCATCATGTGACGCCATCCCTATGGCGTGATAAACAGAAGAGCCCCCATCTGAATGTTTTTTTCTCACATATAAAAATAAGCTGATATATTAAAGCCCTGTGTAATTATTTACATTCTCTAGTTTTTGTTTTACCTGTCCTCAGAGGCAGTTGGGCGAGAAGCTGTTTGTAACGGAGTGTGCAGTTCGTTAGAGTAAAATGTGTTTGACAGTAAGTCAGCTCCTTCAAGCTCTCTGCAACAGTAGGGTCTTCCATGAATTACCTCCATGTTTCTTGAAAGGCACAGACTGGAAAAGAAAAGGAGGGCACATGGTTCCAATAGTCAACTGACTTGGTCACTATCACACTGATCCTTCCTCACCAAGAGACCATCTGTGGAGCCTCACATATCATATCAGTAATAAATAGTAACTTACGTTCTATGGAAATGAATTTCAAGGGAGACAGACATCCACAAAGTAGAAGATGTTCTTAAGTGCAGTCTCAACACTAGTGAACAACTTGTAAGTCCATATCCATACAGGCCACTCCTCCACCGACATCGACTGAGATTAAGTTTACCATAACTATTCAAGAAAACTCAGCTGACCCACCACCCCATCCCCACCCCTTAATATTCCTATAAAGCAGACAGAATCATGCAGCAAAATCAGCAGCTGAGTTTCTGAAGGTTTCAGGGATCCTGAATAAGAGAAGAGCTTTGCAGACAGGAGAAGCAGTGGTACAGCTTGAGCAGGACCCCAAAAATCCCACTCCATCCCTCAGAATTGGCGGGGGGTGGGGGGGGTGGGGGGGGAGGGGAAGCCGAGGAGGCAACCTGGATAGGACCATGGGCCTCCCAGGCTATTAGTGTCCTGCCTAGCGGAGTGACTCGGGGTTCAGACGCACCTGGGACATCAGCCTGGGGGCGGCCCGGATCGCATTTCCCCTTGCCCTCCCCAGAGCTGGTGGGCCTCTGCGGGGCGTGGAATCCCGTGGTCCGCACCCGCAGGCCCAGGGAGCTTACTGGTTAAGGCAGGTGCAGGTGGGGAGAGAGAGCGCAGGGCAGGCCAGGGGTGGGGTTGAGGGTGCCTGTGACGGCGACTGTGACCATGGCACTAGGTAATGCATTCTTGCGGAGGGGCAGGCGGCCCAGGAACCCTGTGACCGGTAGTAACCTGAAGCGGGACTTTTAAGTGTAGAGAGTGGACAAGACGCCCAGTCTTGAGGTGAAAAGGGCTCTTCCGGTGCCCCAGGACCTCGGCCCTGCCCCCACGCCTCGTCCAACCCTGATTGATCATCCTCTGGTGGAGGATCAAGTTGTATTTCCTGATTGGCCTGTTGTAGGGTTTTCCTTTGGCCCAAGCTTTCCGGGATGTGGATTGGGCGGAGGATGGGCTCAGGGCCAGGATGGAGGGCCAGAGACCCTGGTGAGGTGAGAGCAGCCGGTTTATCTAACCCCTCTTCCTCCCATTGCTGGAATGGGGGTCTGCATCCACTTCGAAGGTGGCTTCTGCGCCACACTGCTCCTGGGATTGTCCCCTGTGGGAGCCTTGGCCCTTCCTTCCCCGGGTGGGTGTGGACGTGGCAAACGGGTAGGTCGGCCTGGGGCTGTCCTACCCAGTTCCTAAGGCCCTAGCCCCACCTGGATGACCTCAGTTACCCGCCTCCCTCCAAGCAGCCCTTTCCCCCTACAACCCAATGAGAACCACCTCCAGAGACAGGAGTTTCAGTGATGATTGAAAACTGTCCCCCGCCCAGGACAGGGATGTGGGAAGCTTACAATTTGGGAGAGGCTAGAACTGAGCTGTAGGAATCCAGAGGGATGTGGAGGTAGAGTGATCACCTCTGAGAAGGGAGTCATTCTCTGATTCTTTTAAAACAACTTTTTAATCAGCTGACCAGGGGGTATTCATTTTGTGCTGTGCTTTCTAGGTATTAGCTGACATGAGAGAAAGAAAGGTGCATTGGAGTCGGCAAGGTCGTAATTTCGTATTCTTGGTCAACTTCGTAGTGTCTGCACCTCTCTCCCAAGTCCACTAAGCTTGCAAAATAAACACTGCTGGAGACAGATTTGTGAATTAGGTGAAATTTTCCTTTATCTTTCACTGCTTTCTATATCTTTTCCTCACCAAAAAAACTTCTCATGGAAGTCCATCCTAATCTTATTTATTTATTTATTTATTTTGCCTTTTTGCTGCTCTGGGGTTTTCAGGATTTCTCTTTAAATTCCTTCCCATTAAATTCCCTGTCAACTTAGCCTATTTCATGTGCCCAGCCTTCCAGTAATTTCTATATTCCACCTTTCTCTTGTGCTTGACCTTTGTTCTGTTTCCTCATGGCTTGATTCTTGCTAGGTGATAATCGTTGAGCACAATAGATTTAATCAGGGGTGTCTGCTGAAGCTGCACACGAGCCACGGGTTTGTGTGCATGTGGATGGTCGCCATCCCAGAGAAGTCACAGCCACAATAGGACCAGGATGTGTGGTCCTCTGGTTCTAGTGGGTTTGAAATTTTATTTTCTGTCAGATGCGTGTAAAGAGTAGGAAAATAGCATTACTTATTTTTAACTTTGTTTTCTCCAAAGAAAACATATAGGCAAGAAAAAAAATTGTCAAATCTGTATAAAACAAGTGTTCTCTTTGAAAATGCTTCCCCATCTGAAAGGTTCTTGAGGTTGCCAGACCTGGGTCTTCTTGACCACGCTCCTTATTTTAGGGTTTTGTGACTTAGCTCACACTGCCTCAGCCATCAGGTAATGTATATGTGGCCCCAACAAAAAGTAAGCGCCCACCCTGAGGTGCTCAAAGTAACTGATTTCTTAGGTGTATCACCACCTTCTGTGGAGTCAGTAGCCTCAGATCACCTTTCTACTTCTGACATACTGTTCTCTCCTTCACCACTTCATTTACCTTAATGTCTTCTTTGCCTTACTAGTAATCCCGCCAGCAGAGAAGATGAAACTTGGGGATGAAAAAAATGTATGCATAGAATATTGTGTCTGGATTGACAAAAGTTCCAAACCACTAAAGTTAGGTCTTTCACATTGAAGGAGATAATATACAGGAGGTATATAATAATGTAAATTATTAGCTATACCCTATAACCTTTATTTTAAATCTGTTGTAGAGACTTTAAACTAAGTAGTATTTGATAATGAACCAAATAGTTTTGAGGGATCTTCTTGGCAGATATGAGCATTGAAAAAAATCCCCCCCCAGTTTTACTGATATAACTGACATATAAAATTGTATAAGTTTAAGATGTACAGCACAATGACTTCGTATATGTCTACATCATGAAATGACTGTTGCAGTGATTTTAGTTGTTACATCTATCCCCTCATATTGTTTCAAAAAAGATTTTGATTTCCCCTCGTGATGAAATCTTTTAGGATTTGCTTTCTTAGCAACTTCAAATATACCACACAGCATTGTTCACTGCAGTCTTCCTGGTGTGCACCGTATTCCTGTACTTATTCATCTCATAATCAGAAATTTGTACTTTTGGGCCACCTCTGCTTGACTCCCTTACCTCTCACCCTGTGCCTCTGGCAACCACAAATCTGATTTTTTTTCCTATAAGTTTGTTTTTTTAGATTCCATGTATAAGTAAGATCACACTGTATTTATCTTTTCTCTGCCTTACTTAGCATAATGCCCTCAAGATCCATACATGTTATCATGAATGCAGGATTAAAAAAAATTTTTTTTAATGTTTATTTACTTTTTTTGGGGGGGAAGATGGGCAGAGAGAGGGAGACAGAATTGGAAGCAGGCTCTAGGCTTCAAGCTGTCAGCACAGAGCCCGCTGTGGGGCTCGAACTCACGAACTGTGAGATCATGACCTGAGCTGAAGTCAGATGCTTTGCTGACTGAGCCACTGAGGCACTGCCAGGATTTCTTTTTTATGGCTGAGCACATGTGTACCATATTTCCTTTATCCACTCATCTGTTGATGGACACTTAGGTTGTTTCCATATCTTGGCTATTATATATAATGCTGCGGTGAACATGGGGTGTAGATATCTCTTTGTCATAGTGATTTCATGAGTATTTAAAACAATTTTAACATATTTTTGTAAAGTTTGTTTATTTTGAAAGAGACAGAGACAGCATGAGTAGGGGAGGGGCAGAGAGAGAGAGGGAGAGAAAGAGAGAGAGAGAGAGAGAGAGAGAGAGAGAGAATTCCAAGCAGACACCACACTGTCAGCACAGAGCCCTAGGCGGGGCTCAAACTCATGAAGCCACAAGATCATGACCTGAGCTGAAACTATGAGTTGGATGCTTAATAACTGACTGAGTAACAAATTTCATGAGTATTTTTTAAATGAAAAAAGTTTGAGTATTATTCCTTGCCTAGAAGATAGATTGGGAAGTCTCTTTCAGTGACTATAAAATATACATTAAAAAAGACTGCAAAACTTAAAACCTCATTGATTCCAATGTATATATCCTCCTTGCTAGGATAATTAAAAATACATATTCTGCTGGCTTTAAAATTAAACTAGTTACAAATGAATTTAATGACACTTTAATATTAAATTGAGGTTGTTTTTTTTTTTTTTTTTTGCTTTGAGTAGCTAAGGAACTGTATACTCAATGAAATGACGTAAGTGCAGATATTTATAAAATGTGCTTATTTAGTAAATAACCCCTAATTGCCCAGATTGTCCCAGTGCCTGAAGTCTCAATCAATGTGGTAGGTGCTGCATTGGGAAGCAAACACACTTGCACTTCTTGCCTCAGGAATTATGGAAATAAGTAATGCTGGCCTTCCTGGTCTATGTTAGACTAGGCTCTCAAGATGCCCCTCCACCCCCCGCCGACCTGGGACCTGGGGCTCCTGCTGTTGATGCTCCTGCGCAGTTCCCACCTCCATCTGTGGGCTGCTCTGTGTGTTAACCACCTGAATGCAGTAGAAGTGGACTCTGCCAATCCTAGACCTAGTCTATTTTTTTTTAATTTTTTAAATATTTATTTTTGAGACAGACAGATCATGAGCAGGAGAGGGACAGAGAGAGAGAGAGAGAGAGAGAGAGAGGGAGGGAGAGGGAGAGGGAGACGGAGACACAGAATCTGAACCAGGCTCCAGGCTCTGAGCGGCCAGCACAAAGCCCGAAGTGGGGCTTGAACCTGTGGACTGTGAGATTATGACCTGAGCCAAAGTTGGACGCTCAACCAACTGAGCCACCCAGGCCCCCCTGCCCCAAGTTTTTAAGAGGACTGGAAGCCTCTACTTTCTCACTCTTTGGACACCTACTCTAGAGAGGCCTGAACCACCATGAAATAACTCTGATTACCTTACCGGAGGGACCCTGTGGAAAGATTACCTGAAGAGGGAGAGAGACCTTGTTGTCATAATGTCCCCTTATCTGAAGAGATGTCTCCAGCCTCTCCTGTCATATGCCTGTAACCCCATGAAGAGGCCCCAGATGTGACCAGTGGAAGAGCTGCCCACATGATCTCAGACAACCTACAGAATCACCAGAGGTAATAAAATAGTTGTTCTTTAAAACCACCAAGTCCTGGTATGGTTTCCTGTGCAGCCATAGATAACCAAATACTTGTTATGTAATGTTTGTACACATTACACAATTTGTTTTCTTTCTTACCTTTCTAAATGTTAGAATGTTTTACTATTTTAATGTTAATTAGAATGGTGGCAGTTGACTTTACAATATAGTGTTTAGGATGCAGAATATTTTGGTGGCATTGTAACTAAACTAGGAGAGGAAATAACATCATCTAAAAATAGAAATGGTGACTGTTAGGACCTTCTGGGGAGGGGAGAACTGAGTGATAGGATAGTCATTTGTATGAAGAATAACTTCATCGTTAGGTGGCACACGCCATATTACTATTGCAGTGGTGTTTAAATACGGGCAGAAAGGGGTCTGTGGATACTGGAGAATCAAAGGAGTGGAGCATAGGCTAGTTGATGCCACAGTAACACATAACCACCAAATCTAAGTGGCCTAAAACCTCAGTGGCTTGTTTCTCCTTATGCTCCATAAACCAATACTGCAGGGGCCTCTGCACCTTGTCATTCAGGGGCCACTATCTCCTAACTCTGCCATTGCAACATGGGGCCTCAGGGTTTGCATCAGCAGAAGGGAGTGTAGATGATTAAGCACCAGCTCTTAACTGTTTCTACTTACCAGTGATTTGCAACAGTTTACAAACATTCCTGTGGCCAAAGGAAATTGCAGGGCATGGCCTGCGGTTTGTCATGTTCCTGTGTGCCTAGAAAAAGAGGGAACCGGCAATGGTAATGAATTCTAGTAATGTCGGTCACGGTGTTCTTCTAGTACCTTGCCTCCCTCCAAGTTGTACTGTCACCCTATCATTCTTTATACTACCACCTGGGAGATTTTTGTAAAATGCAATTCTGACATGTGTCTTGCTTGAAATACACTATGGACCCCTGTTATTCACAGCATGAAGGCTGACTTCTGATTTTGAAAAAAAATTCCTAATCTGTCTTTCTCAACCCCGTCCCACAGGCAGCCCACTCTTCAATTATATTGAGCCTCCTTGCAATTTTTTCACTTAGCCTTTTTCTGGTCTCCCTGCCTTTTCATCTGAAGTTCCCTAATATCAAGTTTCATTGTTTTTGGTAAACCACATCTGTAAGTCAGGGTTCAGTAAGGAGCAGAGACCAGGCTTATTATTTGAGCAGGGTAAATTTAATATAAAGGATTATTAACTAGTAGAAGCTGGTTAACTACTAAAAGAGGGTGATTTAAACTTCTTCAAAGACAGAGTGGCTATCACAGGTACACACAGCCTTCAGATGGAGATGAAACTTGCCAGAGATGTAAGTTAGCACTGTTCTCTAAAGTGGTCTGGTCTTAAAGGATGTGAGTTGGCCTGAACTGGCCTCGGAATTGGTCTGCCATGGCTGGACAGTATGGTATTGCTGCTGGTAGAGAGAGAGTGGTCTGATGGCACAGTTGGAATTCATCTAGGTGGATGCCAGGCTCTGGTGATGAATAATTATCATAAAGGATTAGTATCTGAAACACAAGTGTCTTACTATTATCATTGCCTTGCAGGGTCATCCAGTGCTCTCTATTGGTGAAACTTAAAATTCTGCCACCTGATAAAGGAGAAGCTTTTGCAGGATCCAAGTTCAGTATCACAAAGTGCAGGGCAAAGAAGAGTGGATTTGGAATGGAGAGACAATAAATTTATAACTTGCACACTTTAGTAATGGTAATTTATTTAATACATACTATGTACCAGGTGTGGTGATAGAAGTGTGTGTGTGTGTGTGTGTGTGTGTGTGTGTAGGTGTACATAATTTTAAAATCCCACAGCAGCTCTGTGAAGTAGATATCTTCATTTGACATATACAAAAAATGATCCATTTTTGTCTGGACATCACAGCTATGCTCTTCTCTGCCATCCTGATATTCCTTTCTTCTCTGTGGAAAGTTAAATATGCCCTTTTAGGCATCACAATCCCAGACTTTAACCTCTACTACAAAGCTGTAATCATCATGACAGTATGGTATTGGCACAAAAACAGACACATAGACAAATGGAATAGAATACAGAACCCAGAACTGGACCCACAAATGTAGGGCCAACTAATCTGTGACAAAGCAGGAAAGAGTATCCAATGGAAGAAAACCCATCTCTTTAGTAAATGGTGCTGGGAAAACTAGGACAGCAACATGCAGAAGAATGAAACTACTTCCTTACACCATTCAAAAAAATAAACTCAAAATGGATGAAAGACCTGACTGTGAGACACGAAACTATCAAAACCCTAGAGGAAATAGTAGGAAACAACCTCTTTGACCTCACCTGCAGCAATTTCTTCCTCGACACATCTCCAAAGGCAAGAGAATTAAAAGCAAAAATGAACTATTGAGACCTTATCAAGATGAAAAACTTCTGCACTGCAAAGGAAACAACCAAGAAAACAAATAGCAGAGAGGGAAGGAGGTAAACCACAAGTGACTCTTAAATACAGGGAACAAACCGAGGGTGGTTGAGGGGGGTGTGGTAGAGGGGAAAATGGGTGATGGACATTGAGGAGGGCACGTGTTGGGATGAGCACTGGGTGTTGTATGTAAGCCAATTTGACAATAAATTATATTTTAAAAATGTGCCCTCTTATCTTCCCCCTTAATACTTGGCTCTGTCTGTATTAGAGCACTTATATTGCAGCACCTTTGGTTATGTATCTACCTCTCTCAGTAATGTAGGGGACCTTAAAAAGCAGGGATCATATTTTTGTTTCACTTCGGGTTCCAAATGCCTACCTTTAGTACTTAGTACCTAACAGGCACTTAAATGCTCATGAAAATAATTATTTTGATGTCCCTTCCTTGAAACCAATGACAATGGGCTAAATAGCTCTGGAAACATAGGTAGGTGCTGAGTAAATCTGTTGAGTTGGGTTGAGTATTTGCTATTGGATTAAGCTAGTCAGGTCTTATTGAGTCTTGGGAATAGGGAAACCCTTTTTTGTTTTTATTTATAGTTTGGTTTATTAACACCATAGTGTGATAAGAAGCTCTCAGTTTAAAAATCTCTTTTATATGTTTGTATGTAGGAAAGCTTTGATTCCTAAAAAACAATTGCCCCACTGTATAATGGTTGCACTTTTAGTTCACAGACTTGGATATGTTCTGATGTTGGCCATTCCATTAAATCTCCATTAGGTTATCATTCTACCTCTGTCAGTTTTTCTTTCTTTTTTAAAGTTTACTTATTTATCTTGAGAGAGACTGAGACAGTGCAAGTGGAAGTAGGGCAGAGAGAGAGGGAGAAAGAATCTTAAGCAGGCTCTGCACTGGCACTGATGCAGACTTGAACCCACAAAACCATGAGATCATGACCTGAGCTGAAACCAACTTAACCAACTTGCTTAACCAACTCAGCCACTCAGGTGTCCCTACTTCCATCAGTTTTTCAAGTAAGACACTTTGGAATCATCCTTTAGATTATGTTATTGGTATTTAAAGAGTATTGAGTTTTATTCTAGCAGGAGTTAAATTACCAGCATACATGAGGCTTGGTTTTAGACTTTGTTAGGGTGGGTCTATTTTATTCCCCCACCCCTGACTCTTTATAAAATGGCCTTAGCTGAATGGCCAGACTGGTTCACCAATCTAAGTATAGAACAGTTTTAGGGTATGCTATTTGTTAGTAAATGAAAGAAAACTGTGTATTTTCTAAAAATTATCTATATATACGTATATGTATACACATAACATTTCTTATATATGCAAAGTACTTCTAGAAATATGCACAAGAACTTGGCCCCATTACGTTGGTTGACTTGGGGAAAGAGAACTAGTAACTGAAACTCAGTCGAGGGAGAGAGGTGTTTTATCATATTCCTTTTTGGTACCCTTTGACTTTTGAACATATCTCCTATTTGCTATAGATTAGGTTTTCTGGAAGCAGATGCTGAGAGGGACTTTGGGGTACAAGATGTCTGTTAAAGATCAACACCCGTGGAAGGGAGAAAGGAAGCAGGACTGTGCAGAGGGAGAAGTCTACGTTTTGAGCCTGATGAAACCTTGGCTAACCCTCTGGGGAGTTTTGGAGTACATATGGCCTGTCAATACTTTTCTTATCCTTGTATTTTGTTGAGAGTTTGGATGGATATAAAATCCCAACGGTGTGAAGGAAGAAAAGTTATTATTAGATTAGTAAGTCTTCAATCCTTCGAAGAATCTCTTTCAACTTGATTAAGTCAGTGATACCACCTACCTCATCCCTCTTTGAATTCAGAGGTACTTAAAATTTTTTGTTTTAACATTTATTTATTTTTAGGAGACAGAGACAGAGTGTGAGCAGGGGAGGGGCAGAGCGAGAGGGAGACACAGGATCCGAAGCAGGCTCCAGGCTCTGAGCGGTCAGCACAGAGCTCGATGCAGGGCTTGAGCCCTTGAACTGTAAGATCATGACCTGAGTTGAAGTCAGATACTTAACTGACTGAGCCACGCAGGTGCTCCCACAGGTACTTCTTGATGCAAATACTATAATCATACTTGTTTGTTTGTTTGGAAATTTGACAACACATAGAAAAAATCCTAAAGAAAATGAAAGTAGTTGCTTTTGAGGAATAGAAATTGGAAGTGCATGAGGTTGGGCTTGGGACAGTTATTTTTCATCCAGCTGGAGCCCTTTTATAGGTGAAAGGGGGGCACTATTAACACACTAGGATAATAAACCTAAATTAGAACTATCCATGGAAAACTGGGATGCAGTCACCTAAATCCTGTAGAATTCTTTTGACTTCTTAGTTTGTATACCTATTTCTTTCTAAACATACAATTAATCTTTAAAGAAGACTCATAAAGCTTGGACGCCAATTAGTATAACTTGACACTCAGTGCAGAAATGATGTCTGTGATATTCCTGGTGTTTAACCATCCAGTCTTTGCTCACACACTTTTCCACGGCGCATATGAATCAGATCCATTACTGGGCAGCTTATACTTGTTAGAAGCTTCTTTCACACTCACCAATTTGTAATTTCCACCAATAGGCACTACAGAAGCCTTTCTCTTCCCTGAGTAGCCTTGATTTTAGAAGTGCGTTGCTTTCATGAGTCTAAAGGAGGTGACACCTCCACCCTGCCCTACCCCTCAGCTTCTCTGTACCACTGTGCCAGGCTTATCAGGATTAGCGTGATCAGTGCCCATAGACCTGAAAAGTGGGGAGAGCAGGTTTGCTTAGAGTAAGAAACAAGGCTTCAGAAATGATTTAGTGTCTTGAGTAAGGTGATGCATAACGCTACAAGATAAAAGCCTTATCCGGTGTGATTGGCAAGTGAAAGGCTCATGCATCAGAGAAACTGCTGACTTGAGTGAAGTGTAAACCCTGGCCCCGTGCCTGCCCCATTCCTCTCTTGGGCTGCCACCATTGCCCTCCCGCCATCCTGTGCTGTAGGACATGGCCAAGATTGACAGAGAGGCAAGGTTGAAGGGGCAGTTATTAAAATGTCACCCACGCAGACTGAAAGCCAAATGGTTTAATTTAGCACGATGCATTTTAATTAATGAGAGTGAAAAAGTGAAGAGGTTGTAGTTTCTAATCAAACAAAGTAACGCTTTAGTTACTGAAATGCAAATGGCTTAAATGGGAGGGAAACAAAAGTTAATTAGATCAAAAGGATGTGTTAACAGGAGACTAAAAACATTCTTGCCAGAAGTCAGTCTACAATTGGTTTGTGCTCAAAGAAGGTACATATAGATATTAAGTTGTCTAATGTAACTATTTTAATATTTGATCTCTTTGGAATTTCAGTGACTATTTCAATTTTATAATAGATACAGCTTTTGCATTTCATTGGAGATATTTAAACATAGAATCTTGCTGATTCTCAGTGGGTGCTGTTTGTTGTTTTTAAAGTACTTTTCCTTAAGAATGTGCAGATTCTCTG
Source organism: Suricata suricatta (assembly GCF_006229205.1). NCBI lineage: Eukaryota > Metazoa > Chordata > Mammalia > Carnivora > Herpestidae > Suricata > Suricata suricatta. The sequence goes on along the minus strand of NC_043701.1, from coordinate 49,682,834 downwards.
TTGCTAATAACCCTTAACTCATAGCTAACCTGAGGCTGGAAAACTATTTACTGTGGCCTCCTAAAAACTGTGGAATTGAGGTGATTTACGTTAGGTTAAAGTTGTTAACTGAGCCTTAAGTGTACATATAAAACAGGAGGCTCTTAGGACTTTTTGTTGTGATGGTGATGGTGGTTATTGTTTTGGTGTAAGAATTTAAAATTAGTTAAGGGGCACCTGGGTCGCTCAGTCGGTCAAGCGTCTGACTCTTTATTTTGGCTCAGGTCATGATCTCATGCTTCCTAAGATCTAGCCCTGTGTTGGGCTCTGTGCTGACAGCATGAAGCCTGCTTGGGACTCGTTGTCTCTGTCTCTGCCTTCCCCACTCTGTCGCTCTCCCCTGCTGTCTCTCTCAAAAATAAATAAACTTTGTAAAATAAAATAAAATGACATGAAATTAGTTATGTACGATGTGGAGCATTTTCTGCCCTCTAGTGGTTAAAAGTAATTTTGCAGTATCAGTTATATTTTAGTGCTTTAAATTACATGAGAAAAGCTACACAATATTTCATAGTATTTTAAAAGTGGTTTGAAAATTATGTGAGTGCATCTTTGTAGCTAATTACTATAGTTGCATATTTTAAGGAGGAGAAACAATAATTTTCTGTTTTATTAACCACAATATACCAATTCCTGGAAATCTGGTGAGAAATAAATTTTGAGATAATTTTTTTTCACAATTAAAGTAATAATTCTCTACCTCTATGAAGAGAGTATTAATTTGGCATTAGTCTCATTATAGTTTAATTCCACTCCTGATTCTAACAGCAATTTTCCTGTTTTACTTCTTTCATAGTTCCTATATTAAGGAAGAGAATAATGGGTAATAATAGTTTCCACTTCCTAAGCATAGGATTGTACATATTAGCTTGGTGTTCTATTATCAGAGGAAAACTTCATGATATATGAAAGACAAAAATAGACTATTAGGAAGAATGTGCTAGAGCTCTGAGGTTCACAGAAAAGTGCTATAAAATAGCAAGCATATGAATGATTATTGACCATCTTCATTTCTTAGGATAATTAAATTAACTAAACTCTTCATTTTTTCATCATTTTCTGAAATAAGTGTCTGCTCATACCTGACTGCTAAAAGTGACATTTACTGTTTCAGGTATTTGCAGAAAAACACTAGTTCTGGCCCCAGATGAAACACATATACGTTCTGAGCTGGTGAAATGATAAAGTAGATCAGGAAGAAAAGAAAAGATTAGCAACAAATTCCCCCTTTCAAGACCAGCTTCTAGGGAATATAGAAAAAACTGAATGATCTGGTGAAAAATGTGACATTCCTAAATCACATAAGAGTTTGTCAGAGTTGGCATCTCTGAAAACATCAACCTTATTGTTATAGAATTTTGGGGGATAGGCACATCATACTAAAGCTTTGGATGTGGTGATTTAGGTATTAATAGTGTGAGTACAATTAGAGATTAGTGCCAGACTATCTAAAAAGACACATTTGAAATGTACTCAATGCCACGAACTTGTATACTTAAAGATGCTTAAAGTAGTAAATTTTATGTTGTGTACACTTTACCACAATAAGAATACATAAAAAAGGTTAAGTGAAATCTCCCTGATTAAAAAAATTTTTTTAAATGTTTATTCATTTTTGAGAGAGAGAGAGAGAAAGAGAAAGAGAAACAGAGCAGGAACAGGGAAGGAGCACAGAGAGAGAGAGACACAGAATCGGAAGCAGGCTCCAGGCTCTGCGCTGTCAGCACAGAACCCAGCGCAGGGCTCAAACCCACGAACCACGAGATCATGACCCAAGCCGAAGTCTGACGCTTAACCAACTGAGCCACCCTGGTGCCCCTAATACTTCTAACAACAATGAATAAATTTTGTAATATCTAATAAGCATTTTAGGAACTCAGGGCCAGATTAATACATAGTAAATCCAAATAAACATTGGATATAATAGAGAGAGACAGATTGTCACCACATAATATTTTCCTAGTTCCAGCCTGACTGCAAAAGGCAAAGTGGTTAGTGACAACCATCATCAGTCTAGGTGAGAGGAAGGGGAAGGCTTGTATCACCTGGATATACCTATGATTATGTTGGAGGGCTAGGGCAGACTTCCTTCTGATTTATTTTAATGCCTTTACTGCTTTGTCCCAGTTCATGAATGAGATCTGTGAGAGGCTGCAAATAGCCCAGGGAGTGAAAGGTCTCTCAGGATGGGTTTACCTACCAATACCTTTCTTCCCCGCTCCACTTGCCAGTGACTATGTATTTTAGCAGCTCTCTTGACCAGTTCCTTCTCCCACTGAAGCAGAAACAGGTAGTTGAGTTTCATCATCAACAATAGCACTCGGTCTGCTACAGGGAAAAAAGTGAATAATTAATGTTTCTTTAGAGTTTATTCTGCAATCTTTTTATCCTTTATAGTCATTCATTAGTGATGCAGTAGGCACCTCCTTACCTGTTCTTAAGGTAGATACTTACCTGTTCTTAAGGAACAATAAGTGAAAGCTGTCCAGAAATCTGTGGTCTTTTTTCCTTCCTTCCTTCTTTCCCTCCCTCCCTCTTTATAAACTCTGTATGTAAAACACTCTGGATTTGTTCCTGGGTTCCAGTGCGCTCATGTTTTCTTCTTTGAAGCTTAATTCTACACATGTTTCCTGAATGCTTACAATGTTTGGGGGCCGGACGGGAGGTGGTTGTGTAGTGGGGGTAGAGGAGGAAGAGCCCAAACTTTGAAGTCACCCAGGTCTCAGTTTTCCCACTTGGTAACTCATGCTTCTTCAGAAGGTTCTTTCTGAGCTTACTTCTCATGTATAAAAATGAGCATCTGGGCGCCTGGGTGGCTCAGTCGGGTAAGTGTCTGACTGGCTCAGCTCCCGATCTCATGGTTTGTTCAAGCCTCACATTGGGCTCTGTGCTGACACCTCAGAGCCTGGAGCTTGCTTCGGATTCTGTGTCTTCCTCTCTCTTTCTGCCCCTTCCCTGCTCATGATCTCTCTCTCTCTCTCTCTCTCAAAAGTAAATAAACAGTAGTTTTTTAAAAAAAATGAACATCACAGAAATAGTTAAAACAGCATTAAATGTTAAAACAGACATAGTTATAATAATAAATTGTCACTCTTATTATGCTGGGGGAGGTACAGAAACGTGAAAGTTTGTGTGTCTAGGAATAACAGGTAATTTGGATGTTCATTAAATAACAGGATAAGTTCCAAAGGAAGAGTAAGTGTCAAATAATGTCTGCTGGAGGAGCTTTAGGACAAAAAAAGAAAAAAAAACACACATGAAGTAAGTGGAGGCTGGTGCTCTCACCTTTCTTGCCTATTTCATTTTATCGGTCACACTTAGGTGAACACTGACCTTTCATTTTTCTCCCTGAGAAATTGGTCCCAGAGTCAGTACATTTTTTTCCTTTTTTTTTTATTTCTCAAGGTCATTGTCATAGTGTGATATATGAAATGTGGACCTCAGATCACATGGAAGTCACCTTCCATGAAAATCATTGATGTTGTCAACCCCAGCTTTCCCTGAAGTCCCCACACTTTGCTCTCTGTTACAAGCTGGCTGAGTCTTAGGTCAGGACCAATTCAAATGGAACATCCTTGGGGAAGAAGGGAAGTGTTGGAAGAGAGGAGGAGGGGCATAGAATGGGGGACATTTGGGGGATGTGCCTAGGAATTCACACTGAGGAGAAGAGCATAATTACCATGTCACGTCCACTTTATGCTGCTGTACAAAGTCAGAATTTGGAGAAAGATTCAGGTTAAACCACTTGAGTGATTCTGATTGTTTTGGCATTATGTCCTCAGCACTTAAATGTCCAATCAGATAACAGTATTCACTTATAAACTGAATTAGACATTAATTCAAGTAATTCTAGAAATAAAAATCTTCTATTGCAGTGATTCTTACACTTTATGGGGATCACAAAAACCATGGAGAGTCTATCCAAGAGCTTCAAACTCTTCTTCCAAAAAATGTACATATATGTGTCACGATTCAGAGAAAGTGTCATTTTTAGGAGCTGTAAGCATTCCTCCTAGGAGAGATTGACCCATCATTGTTGCAAAGGATGTCAAAAATGAAGTTTTAACCGCACACTGAAATCTAGCAGACGTAAAATTCCAAAGCAAGAGTGCCATTTGCAGACTCTGAAGGAAGCGGCTGGAAAGAGGTTCTACTAGTCCCCAGTTCTCTTACCCACTTACAGACTATATAGGGATAGGATTTGAGTTTATGAAGACATTTCTTTGGAGAGCTTTCTTACCTCATTGTGAATGCCCCCTACCCATGCCCAGGTGTCAGAGACTTCGTTTCTTATTCTTCAACGGTGGGAGTGAGAAGTGGAGTTCCATGTGGTTGAGAGAAGCAAAGGACTGGTCCTCAGCTCTAGGCCAAAGAGCTAAAGCTTCTGGAGAGAGGCGTGTTGGAGGGTTTGCAGCATGAGGGGTGAACTGTGTGTGACCAGACTTTGGTAAAGAGAGGTTTGAGAGAGCCATTTTGAGCTCTACTGAAAAGGACCCTCAGAGGAAAAATGGGCATGTGTAGTGGGTGCCTGTGTCCTAGGGCAAGAGCTGAGGCCAGCTTGGGGATTGGAACATATCATAGGACCAGAGAATTTGGAGGGAGAGGGCCAGCAATGGGTCCCAGAGGTGAGTCCATCCATCCCAGTAAGAACTGTCCCAACCCCTTGCTTCTCATCTCAAGTTGTCTTCTGTCACAGTCCAATCCAACAAAGCAGCCAGAGAGCAAGGAAGCAGGTGAGGCTGGAAGAGAAGCAGAAGTTGAGTACAATCCTGACCTTGAACTCAGGCCTCACACCGTAACAGTGGAGAATGAATGGGTGGATGGCCGAAAACAGACTGGAATGCTGACTACAATGGAATTGACTGCCTTTTTGACTTAGAGAGACCAAGGGACTGACATCACTTAAGAACTGTGAAGTTCTAATACATAGTAGCAAAATATTTACGAAAAAAAAAAGGGCTGTATGCCCTCTTTCCTGTCCCTTACATTTTATTTTATTTTATTTTTTGCTGATAGCTTTTTTTTTTTAATGTTTTTATTTATTTTTGAGAGACAGAGAGAAGCAGCGTGAGCAGGGGAGGGTCAGAGAGAGAGGGAGATACAGAATCTGAAGCAGCCTCCAGGCTCTGAGCTAGCTGTCAGCACAGAGCCCGATGCGGGGCTCAAACCCATGAACAACGAGATCATGACCTGAGCCAAAGCCGGCTGCTCAACCGACTGAGCCACCCAGGCGCCCCTGTCCCTTACATTTTAAAGCAAGTATGGGATGCAAAAATAAATTTTCATTTTTTTTTTAATTTTTTTTAATGTTTTATTTATTTTTGATACAGAGAGAGACAGATGAGAGGGGGAGGGACAGAGAGAGAAGGAGACACAGAACTGGAAGCAGGCTCCAGACTCTGAGCTACCTGTCAGCGCAGAGCCTGATGCGGGGCTCGAACCCACAAATGTGAGATCTGACCTGAGCTGAAGTCGGAGGTTTAACCGACTGAGCCACGCAGGCGCCCCATAAATTTTCATTTTGACCCTATCTCACAAGTTGTGCGGGTATATTGATACCCACTGTAGGACCTAAGTAGACCCACCAGGCCTGTGTGTCAGGCTGGCCCTTGGGTGTCATGTGGAAAATGGGAGCTGGTCTGATTAATAACACGGGGAGGGATTGAATATGAGGACTGTGGGAAGAAGAGCCAGAAGAGCCAGACAGGCTACATAATTTGAGCAGCCTGGTGCAAAATAAAAATAGAGGCCCCTTGTTTAAAATTATTATGAATTTCAAGTAGGCAACAACAGAGCATTTAACCAAGTGAGGGCCCTGTGTGACTGCATGTTGTATACCCATGAGGCTACCCTGGGGTGAGGAACAGAGATCAGAAGAGGAAAGGAACTTACTAATGTCCACGTGGGAGAAGAGACTTGTCTAATTGAGACTTTTTTAGTGAAATGCTCTGCAAAGTGATCCCTTTCTCAAGACCCCACAAATCCTTAGCAAAGTTGCACACTCCCTTATGTGACTGGTTTCTTGTGGAAGCTGGCAAAGGGGCTGGTGAGACGGAGTAAGCCAAGTAGGTAGGGGGACAGCTGATGGCTGGTTATTTGCCTAACACTTTTTTTATATTTCAAGGGTTTAGGTGAAGAACCCATGTTATAGTACAAGAGATTTCCCTATGTTATATAGTATCAAGGGATCAAATGGCCTTTTGTTTATTTCCTTATTAGTGTATCAGGATGTTGCACATATTTTCTCTGTTGCTCGGAATTAGTAACTAGGGACCAAACTTGGATGTATGTACAAAGGTGTTGCAAAATACCTAACATTGTAATGAAAAATGTGGATGGGGGACCAGATGCCCCTTAAGGGCTTACAAAGAGGTGGGTGGTGGAGCCATACCAGCCCCTGCATTGGCCCATGCCCCGCCCAGCTATGTATGAAAGGTTAGTCCGAAGGAGGCCTGCTGCTCCTCATCCTGAAGCCAAGGAAGAGAGGCTCCCGGAAAATTCCTTTATAGAGAGCAAGGTCACGAAGCGGACATTGGCAGTTTACTTCTGACTGGCTGTTTGCTTAGCAGTAGACTTACTGATGGGCCCCTGCCCCTCTTAAGCAGGGCAAAGAGGGTTGGGGACAAAGAGGGGCAGCAGTGGAACAGTCGAGGGCCAGTAGGCAGTCCAGCCCTTGGCCTTCGAGGATGGCGGCATTTTCTGTGGGTCCAGTGGACACTGGGAGGGTGGCTGGCTCCAGCCCTTCTGGCAGTAAGAAGCTGTGGGGAGTGCAGGTGAGATAACAGTAGTTGGAAGAGATCAAGTAGCATCCAGGACTCCAAGGTCAGTGACCTGGGCAGGTGAAGGTCCCTGCAGGGCTTCCTGAAGAACTCACTTGTAGAAGCAGTAACGTATAGAGAGGGCAGAATGGCTTCTCTTGATGTCCTACCCCCATCCCTCCTTTGCCCATCCAGACACCCTAGACAGAAGACAGGAGAGGAGATTGTTTTTCAGAGGGCTACCATTTTGCCTCTTACCACCTTACCTCTGAGATGAGGAAGGGGAGGAGGAGAGGAAGAGCAAAGAGATGCCCATTTCCTGCTTCAACCCAGCCAGCAGTGGGGGAAGGGAAACTTTGCTTTGGGTATGAGTTTGCTACCTTCAACTGGACTGAGTTTTTTTTTTTTCTCTTAATTCCAGTTATTTAACAGACAGTATAATATTAGTTTCAGGTAGACAGTTAAGTGATTCAACACTTCCATGCAACACTCGGCGCTCCTCACAAGTGCCCTCCTTAATCCCCTTCACCTATTTCACTCAACCCCTCCCCCACCTCCCTTCTTGTAACTATTGGTTCATTCTCTATAGTTAAGAGCCTGTTTCTTGTGGATTTGACTGAGTTTTTTAATATCAGGAAGTGACCAAGGAAGTTATAGACTCTGTCCAGGGTATCATTAAAGGATCACTACCCAGCAGGGAAAGGAGATTCAAATCAGCCCAGCTGGGGGCAGCATAGGAGAAAAATAATACTATTTCTTATTTGCACCCAATGGATTTGAGACTATTCAATAAACCAGCTATATCTGATTAAGGGCTTCATGTTCTATGACTAAAGTCAAATAATTGTGCATTTGTATGTGGTGTACTGTGTTTATAAGCTGTTAGTTTAGGAGTGACCAGATTTTTTCTGCAAATAAAAAACTTGAAATCTTAAATGAGGAGAAAAGAAACACACCAGAAGGCAAATTTCCAGATACAGATAGAGAGACACTTAAAGAGCTATTTAATAATTGCCTTTTTCATTTTAATCTCTCTTTTTAGAAAAATTTTAACTTGTTATAGAGTCACTAACAGTTGATGCAGTAGAAGAAAGGGGTGTATAAAAATGTATCTGTAAGTGATTTGTTATTCTAGTTCATCTGTCAACCGTGTTACTCTCTTAAATTATTTAAATTTCACAGTACTATTTGTCTGGTTACTCTTCTGTTTAATTTTTTACTTCTTTGTGGCTGTGTTCATGATATTTACGTAAGAGAGTGGTGTGGCTTCAGGCCCCCCCCCCCCGGCCCTCCCCTCTTTTCCCATTATCAGAGGCTTCTTAAGTGTTTGCAATGCTCTTTTTATTTACACAAAAATTACTTCATCTTTACATTACAGTATTCTTTAAAACATTTTAAATAACTTTTAAGATACTAGCTTTAGTGACAAGGAAACATTGTTGTCAGCGATAACCCATCAAAAGAGTACCATGACTCCTCATTCATTGTTGTCTTCGCTGTAGAGTTGTTTGCAGATTACAGCCACAGCTTTACATCATCTTTAGGGACAAGCTCTCCAGATTTCTTATTTTTCTTGTTTCAGTTCTGAATCATCTATTTTCTTGAATGCCAGTCTCCTAAAATGTAAGCAGGACAACATGTTCTCATCCATCATAACAGTAGCATAAGTGCATATAAAAATACAAGCCATGATCCTAATTGCTTAATTATACTTGAGTTGAAGTGCATTGCACTTCAAATGAGTGACATGGTGATGAGATCCTGAGTTCGTGTTGGGGTGCTCAGACTTACCAACTTACCCTGGACTCACTTCTCTCCCTCCTCACTGCTCCTCTCCCAACATCTGGTTATTTGCCAAATTCTACCCCCGAACGAGATCTCACAACCTCAGCAGAAACTTCAGTAGTTCTCCTTTCCTTTTCTAATGTTTACTTATTTTTGAGAGAGAGAGCAAGCATAAGCAGGGCAGGGGCAGAGAGAGAGGGAGACACAGAATGGGAAGCAGACTCCAAGCTCTGAGCTGTCAGCACAGAGCCCAACAAGGGGCTGGAACTCAGGAACTGCGTGATCATGACCTGAGCCGAAGTTGGAACTGACTGAGCCACCCAGGCGCCCCGTCCTTTTCTTGATGAATAACATCCAAAGTCCTTTACTTGGTGCTGAGTCTGCGCTGTCTGCTCTTACCTCAACTTTGTCGTCTTCTTTCCTCTCCTCTTTGCACCCCTGCCTCTCTCGCCAAACTGAACCTTAGCTGAGCTGGGCTCACCCTTGCTTTAGTACCATTGTTCACACTTCTCTCTTGGCCAGAAAGTATCTTCTATTTTCCTGACTGTCTCTGAATGTTCAAAACAGAACCTTCTTTCAAAGTCTAACTGATGAAACTTCCCAGATTGCAACATGTAAAAATACTCTTTTTCCCCCGTGGGCACTGTCCATGTGCCATGCAATGGACAAAAAGCATGGGATTTATGGACCCAAAATTCTAGTAAAGGAGAATGGACCCTAAAAATATGTCAGATGGGAATAAGAACCATGTAAAAAATAAACTAGGAATGTTCTGAAAAGGTCTCACTTATGAGGTGTCATGGCTTGCTGCTTGACTTTCTATAGGCCTTGAAGTGTCATGTTCTACTCTATATACATTTTTTGTTGTTGTTTTTATATATACTCTCTACTAGAAAATGAGAGGGATCCCTGGCTGGCTCAGTTGGCTGCATGTGTGACTTTGGCTCAGGTCACAATCTCCCGGTTTGTGGGGTCAAGCAGGGCCCTGGGCTGACAGCTTGGAGCTTGGAGGCTGCTTCAGATTCTGTGTCTCCCTCTCTCTCTGCCCCTCCCAACTCATGCTCTGTCTCTCTCAAAAATAAATAAACATTAAAAACATTAACAAAAAAGAAAATAAGAGGTTGCTTTCCTACTAATTTTATGACTCTTGTTTTTTGATTTGTACATAGTAGATACTTAATGAAAATACTTACTAATACAAACAATGATAGGAATAGAACTCATTTATAAAATGAGATCCAGAAAAAAGAAAAAAAATTGATTTAAAGTTGAGGAAGAAAACCTTCTGTTTTTGAGACCTGGTGTATTGAAATGGCATCCTCTGTGCTTGTAGGCAATTCCCTCATATGGGCCCTTTTACGTTAAAGAGATCAGATGTTGGACAGTATGTCATCGGCTTAAATCCCCAAGGCTGTCATTGAATTTCCCTACTCAGTGTGTGGCTATCGAGTGATAAGATTGATGCCCGCGAGTGGCTCAGGGAGAACCACCTCAGGACCCCTGTGGGCATGTTTATATCCGACCCGTCCATAGTTCTCAGTTCACGTATTCATTTCCCTGTCTCTTTACTTTCTCCCTTCTAAGAAACCTAACTTTCTCAGAAACTTTTGAAAAGAGGTCATCCTTTTTAATGTTTCTGGACCAGCTGTCTATAACGGCCCATGCATTCTAACTGGTTTTCAGGTATTTACCATGAGTGTTTTTGATCAGGATGCTGGATTTCTCGGGGCTGGCAGTTCATAGAGTAAAGTAACTCGTTGGCAGATGGGGAAAGCATGGATTGTTGGAGCAAATCACTCTGCGTCTTGGCAATGCTTTTGGCTGTTGTTCTCCCAAACCTTTGGGGCAGATTAGGAACATGTCCTGAGATACTTTCCTTTATTCTTCTTCCAAATCTCAGAGGCAGGTTGGCCGTTGCCCCGGTGCTTCTTTCTTCCTCCATGGTCCTCCCAAATCTCAATGGCAAATTGGCGGCGGAGTGTGGCATTTTGTTGACGGTGGGTGCACTCATCTTAATGATGGTTTTTGGACCCCAGTCTTGTAGTTCTTCAAAACTGAGACTCCTTTCCTTTTCTCCCTTAGGGTCTCCTTTAGGCTATGATTAGAAATGAGTATTAAAATAAGTTATTATTATCGGTAGCAGGTATAAACCCCAAACTGACTTACATCCAGACTTTGATTTGCAGAAGTGTTAAAGCTATAAACAAAGTTTCTGTTTTCATGTGCAAAATTTTTAAATAAAGGATTCGCATTAGGCTTCTTAAAGCAATCAAGTTTCTCTGTCCCTTGACTATTGTAAGACCACCATAAAATATTAATAAAAAACATATAGTGAATACAGCAATGTATTCGAGCAGCAGGAACATAATAAAGTATTGAAATGAGGCAACGGTTTATTTTCCTTGTTATTCTCCTTCAGTTTTTGATTCATGCTGTTTATGAGGTATTTCATATATTTTTATATTTTGAGTTTAGAGAAGCCTTCTACTGCACCTTCATGTCTCTTGCGTCTCCTCTTTTTAAATGCCAACGTGGTGGATGCATGAAACGAGGGGCAGATACATGAAGCCTGCTAGCCAGGTTTTGGGGAACAGTTGGAGGAAGCTCCATTGAATTGCTTTCTTACCTGCTCATATTCCGAGCTCCACTCTAAAAGCATTGCTCAAGAAACTGCTTGCATTTTTATTAGTATATAAACTACATTTTTATTAAAGCAGTGGTTGGTTTGCGGGTTACTGCACCACTAATACACCAACTTTAAAGGAACCGCTTAAGGGGTGCCTGGGTGGCTCAGTCACAATCTCACCATTTGTGAGTTCGAGCCCTGTGGTGGTCTCAGTGCTGACAGCTCAGAGCCTGGAGCCTGTTTCAGTTTCTGTATTTCCTTTTTTCTCTCCTCTCCCCCATTTGCACTCTGTCTCTCTCTCCAAACTAAATAAACATTAAAAAATTTTTTAAAGGAACCACTTAAAATACAACAAATATTTAATTAGATTTAGCTTTCTCATGAAAATTTGTCCCTAAGAAGATTAAAAAATTTTTTTTTAATGTTTACTTAGTTATGAGAGAGGGGGTGGGAGGGGCCAAGAAGGAGGGAGACACTGAATCCGAAGCAGGCTCCAGGCTCTGCGAGGTCAGGACAGAGCCCGGGGTGAACTCAGAAGCCATGAGATCATGACCTGTCTGAGCCACCCAGGTGCCCCGCTAAGATTTTTAAACGATTATTTTTCTGATTGTAAAAAGTAATATGTACTCATTTCAGCAAATTTGGAAAATATATAAAAGCATACAGAAGAAAATAAAAATAACTTGCAATTCCACCATCTAGGGATAACTATTTTACTTAGATGTAGATTTACCATAAACTTACCAGTTCATCATTGCTAAGTAGAAAATATAACCCTTATATTTTTGTTTGTTTTGTTTGTAGTTGAAGCCCATCCATATGTTCTGTGTATCCAGATCTTGTATCAGCAATTATTTATTACAACCCTGTACTTCTGAGTCCATTGAAAATTACTAATGCACCTTATACTTGTTATATAAATTGTATATAAATTTCACTCGGGAGGTCAGGCTGTTTGTTAAAAATTACAAACTGTATCAGTCCACTGTCATGGAAAGGCTTCAGTTAGACAAACAATAAAGCACAAACTTATTCCTTACTCTTTACAAAATACAAAAAAGCATTAGATTTAGGACATATATATAGTTAATGCTAGTCATGTTGGATAGTTAAAAGACTTACCTCAGAATATTCATCATAATTTTCCTTGCTGTGAAAACTGGACATCGTTAATTCATCTGTACAAAAGATGCTTGATGTTAACAAGCTTGAAGTGGCTAAAGTCAATAAAATAAAGCATTTTGATGAAATAACTTTCATTTTGTTCAGACTCTAGAATTAAGTTTCTGTGTGCAACCTGATGTCTACAAGATGTGGAATCGTGGTCTTTTTATACTGTCTAAAAACAAAGGAAAGATGGATTTATCAGTGAAACCAATCCCACATGTTTTAAGTCCTAATATTAATTAGAGTGTTTAACTGAACTATGTATTTAAGGAATGTGGGTAATTCATTCTGGAAAGACAGCTATGTTCCTGTTTACAAATTCATTAACTTTGAAAATAATTTTCCTCATTATGAAGGAGTTTCTAATTAGGTAAATTTGGGGCCATGGTAATTAAGATTCCAAAGAAACGGAATGCTTCATTTCTTTGAGCTCAAATGAAAAATATTTTGGTGTTTGCGTCAATTCTTCAGAAGGAAAAAAAATAATATTCAGTACATGCTAGCTATGTTAAACAAAATTTGTTTTTACCCTCACAAAAGAATGAGGCATAGTAATTTCAAAATGTCAAAGAAAATTAAGAATGTAAAAAGCATCTAAGTCACATAACATCCAAATAAAATGCCATTAATTAACTTTTTGTAAACTGCTGTTTGGTTATGAAAAAGCTTCAGGAGTAAATGTCAGCTGCGACGTGAAAGGTGGGCGTCAGACCACGTGCAGGCGTTTTGACAAACTGGCTGTCTCCGGAGAAGCTGGGGGAAAGTTCCATGCCTTTTGTATTTGCCCTGTGGGCCTTATTTGGCAAAACCATATAAATCACTGGGATTTTATTTCTATGCTGCTGCTCCATCCTACTTACCTTCTCAAAGCCCTTAAGAACCCTAGCAGTGGTTTGGTAAGTCACAGGCATGCTAATTTTGTTGGTCCCCTGGCCCATATTATTTAGGTAATCTCACATTGCCACAGGCATACTGACATCATGGCATAAGAGAAGAATTTATAGAAATAAGCTGCTATTTACTGAAATGCCAAAGTGAGTCTCTTTTGGAACATTTGACTGGTATTCTTAAAGACCTGTCTTATCAGGAGACTACCTAGATTCTAGAGAAATCATTACTTGTTCCTATCTGCCCATTCAACCCTCTCAAAGAAAAAAGACCTCATAGTGATTGATTTTAGCTACTTCTAGATACAGACACCTAGAGGTGAATACACAGAAGAGCAAATGATAAAAATCACATCTTTTTGTGTCACAGTTTGTACCATCTGGAGCCTCTTCCAGAACCTACCATGATTTGAGGTTTGTGATGGGCAGAAGTGAAGACCTTTTTCTATATTATATATCTCCAGGATGAATTAGGGAAACAACAATGGGCAAACTCTCCAGTACCCCAAGGTCACACTTGCCTGCAGCCACTCTTAAAGGCAGCTGACATCATTGGTCTCATTTGTTTTAGTCTGTGCTAGCCAAGAAGCCCCACAGTAGGAGGCAATTAATTCAATTCATAGTCTAAGGTTAATTTTGTAACACTGTTATTGGATTATTTGGGTTTAATTTCCCTGAGGATTTAATGCATTTCTCTTTCAAATTGTTCCTTTGCAAACTGCTGATGAACTTCCTTTTTTTGTGGTCAGTAGATCCAAACTTTTGAGAAATGGGTGAAGCAAGGAGCAAGTTATGTTGGCTGAGTTCACACCCTGGAAAAAGTGGAAAGAATCAGCCTGGGCCTCTTTCAAAGTATATTCTGTTAATCTGGTTGTTGGAAATGTTAGCAGTGCATCCGTTTTCAGTACTACTACTTGAGATTTTGACACATCTATTAGAGTTTTTCTGATTGCAGTCAGCATCTAGAGTAGCCAATATGACTAATTACTCCCCTGCTTCCACAAGGTTCATACTTCCAAGTTTGGAGTGTAATTAGAGTTATCTTACTAATATAGGGCTTGGCAGTTTTCAACCATACTTTCAGTTAGCTTTGAAAATGTTGCTATAAAACAACAGGACCTGACATACACAGTACGACATCACCATAAATCTTTAATGGAATGTGCCGCCACATACATAGTGTATTTGGGGATTCTTGCTGAGACAGATGAGCATTAAAAAAAATGAAAAAAAAAATCTATCCCCCAGACGTGGGGCATTTACATACATACTTCACTGACTAAGGCTTTAAAGACCTGACGGCTATTCACTTCTAAGCTTCTCTTTCCAACCTGGACACTTCTGAGCTTTAGACCCCCCAGATCCTTGGCTCCCGGACCAAACGGTTGGGATAGGGATGCCGCACAGGCATTTCCAGTGCTGTATGTCCAAACTGGAATTTATCTTTTTCGTACTGGTCTCTCCTCCTAGGTTTCCCATTTCAATGAAGAGTCTTCTTTCTGTCAGGGTCCAATCAGGGGATGGAAAATACATAGTAATTTGAGCAGTAATTTGGTTAATATAAAGAATTATTAATTAAAATGGGATTAACTATAAAAGGGTAAAGAATACACTAGAGCCAAGGCAGAGTATTCCAGGAAAGCGCAGGTTGATTGGGATTCAGACCATATTGGAGAAAGTATGTCTGGCAGAGAAGTTTGCTGGGTCACCCCAGGCCAGAGCCTGTCTCCAGTCACAAGTGGGAGGTACTCTTCCGGGCAGTAGGTGGGCCAAGCTGGGCAACTTCCGGGATATCTCTGAGACTCCCTGGGAATTAGCTCCGTGGGATGAGTGCCACCAGATGTCCCGAACATGCACCACTGGCAGCCATGTGTAGGAACAAAAAGAAGCAAATGGAAATTCATTTGAGCCAGAAAGAGAAACCCCTTCATCCCGTAGTACCTTCCTAACGCCTTTTACCGACAAAGCTTACAGTTGTTATAGCCACAAAAGATAAACGCTTACTGGGTCAGTTCTCTTATCTCAGAGCATGAAACGAGGATTGGATTTGGCGCCGAGAGGCAATAAATAGACAACTGGTTCAGTCATCTGCCCACTGGACCACTCTGTGAGCTCCATGACTCTTGCCACCCTCATCCTATCTACAGTTAGCGAACAACTGTTTCTAGTTTTGAGCTATTACACTCAGTAATAATAGAGAGTATTTTCTTGAGCACTTGCCACATGCCAAGAACTGTGCTAAGTACTTTAGGAATTAACTTGCTTATCTTTCATAATCACCTCATAAGCAGTTACCATTATCATTACTCCTACTTTTCAGAAAGGAGGACTAAACGCAGAAGGGTGGAGCAACTTTATAAATGGCAGGACCAGGATTTGAACCCAAGCATTCAAACACGTTCTCACTCTGCCTGTCCACCCAGTCAGGCCTGGTCTCTTCTAGCTTCTAATTAATCTGTTCACGTCTCTCCATCCCATTGCCATTACTCACTTCACCATTTTCTCTTGCCTAGACCTTTTTCTTGGTCCTGTCCAAGTCATCCTCCACAGAGTAATCACAAACATTTTTACAAAACAGAATATATTTATGATTTCTTTTTTAAAAACTTTTCAGTGGTTTGCCATTTTTCTTGGAATCACTTAGAAAGCCCACTGTTCATTACTAGTAGTCCTTTTACTTCTGCATTATCTCTCTCTCCACTCCCTACCACCTCTGTGCTTTATGATAAACTTCTTTTTTTTTTTAAGTTTATTTGTTTTGAGAGAGGTAGAGAGAGCACAAGTGGGGTAGGGGTGAAGAGGGAGAGGTGGAGAGAGAATTCCAAGCAGGCTCCATGCTGCCAGTGCAGAGCCTAATGCAGGGCTTGAACTCACAAATTGTGAAATCACGACCAGAGCCAAGATCAAGAATTGGGCGCTTAACCTACTGAGCCACCCAGGGGCCTCTATGATAAACTTCTTTTATTCTTCCAAATGGATGCAATTTCTCTTGTCTCCAGGCCTCTTGCTTATGATTTTCCTGTGCATGGAATATTCGTCCATTCCCCTCTTTCCTTCTTACACCTCCGCATAATTGGGTCTCAGCTGAGACATCACATGTGAGAAGCCTCTCCTGACTTCCAGCTCCAATAAAACACTCTTTGTTCTCCAGTTGTGGCCTTTTCACTCCGACTTGTCCTGTACTGTACCTTGGCCTCCCTCCCCCTGTACTGCTCTGGAAACTACGTGAGGGCAGAGCCTTGTTTTTGCAGATCACAGTGCTCTTTCCACTGTTCTGTTTCACAGATGCTCAGAGCATTTGATTTCTAAATGAATGAATACATGTTTCATTGGTATTAGGAATAGGAGTTAAAACTGAGGTGCTTGTTAATTGTTTTCCCCAGTTTTGGCTGCTTACCAGAGTTTCCTCTTTACTGTGACTTGTACATTATCAGAGCTTAAGTTTGTTGGCTTATACCGAAATCTTAACATCTTAACATTCTTCCAGTGAGGTTCACGTGTAAGGCTTTCCCAGGCTGAGACCCATACATGGACAGTCAGGCATAGGTAGGTTGAATGCAAGCATGTTTTATCCTGTTACAGTGCAGAATGAACTTGAAAAAGTTCAATATATTCTGACGGCTCTTGCTGTGTTAATGGGTCCAAACAGCAGGAAGGCTGTGAAAAGGGGCTACACAGCCCTAAGGAGGGCTTCCTGACCATGCTTCAGGGTCTGCCCTTAGGGGGACTTTATAGGCTCCACTGGCTGAGGGCAGAAAAGGGTTCTTTGATTACTTGTCACTTTTCCATGCCCAATAGATGTCCCTGACCTCTGACAGGCAGTTAGAGTAGGGGACAAATCATTTCTACCAATCAGGAACTGAATGAGTTTAGGACTTGTAGGTTCTGGTTTATCTGCACCTCTAGGAAAATATTTAAAATAAGGGGTTGTGGGGCACCTGGGTGGCTCAGTCGGTTAAGCCTCTGACTTTGGCTCAGGTCAGATCTCACGTTTGTGGGTTCGAGCCCTGTGTCAGGCTCTGTCCTGACAGCTAGCTCAGAGCCTGGAGCCTGCTTCCGGTTCTGTGTCTCCTTCTCTCTCTGCCCCTCCCCCTCTCATGCTCTGTCTCTCTCTGTATCAAAAATAAATAAAACATTTAAAATAAAATAAAATAAGGGGTTGTTTTTGTGCCATGGGCTGTAAGCTTTTATTTAAATTTTTAAATTTTTATGCAGAATAGCTACCTTCCTTCACATATTGATCCTTGCCCTCTGAGACTATGGTCACATCTACCAAAGAGGTATCGGATATTAATATCCAGAAGAATTTCGTTATAGAACCCTGTTCCTCATCCTCACTCAAGCAGTGTATTTCCAGGGCATTTATTTACCTTTTTACAGTTTCTTTCTTTTTTTCTATATGTGCATAGTCCAAGTGTCGTGCCATGCACAAGAATTTATGGGCATTATAGTCTTATTTTCATTGCACACTTGCAAAGTATTTTTTTTAGCCATTTGTTAATGAATTTCAGGCGCCCTTTAGAGGTGGGCGATGGTAGTGCTGTATAATACATCTCAGTATATTGTGTGCAAAGAGAAAGAAATACCTGCCTTGGTTCCAAATAAAACCATCCTATGCAAATTGTATAAAATTACTGTTTTAAAAATGTGTGGCGGTGCCTTTGTTTCAAGATTTATGAGTGGCTTGTTATAATGAGCTTGTCATATTTTGATGTCAGGATTGTATTTACTTCTGTGCTTTTTATTATGACAGATTACAGTGCCAGGGCCTTGGAAGGTGCTGATGTGAACGTGAGACAGAGATTATTCCTCCGTGTAGTAAAAGCAGTTGAAATTCAATTTCAGTTGGAGCAACTTAAAGAATCAGTTTGTACGATACAAGAATACACATTAAATAATTATAAAAATTAATTCAAATGATTTACTCTAGAAGGTTGATTAAATGGCAAGATCCCTATGTCTAAAGGATATATTTTAGAACAATATACTGAACAAACTTTTCAGTATTAAATCTTTCAAATGATAGGGAGTGGTAATGTTTTAAAGAATTTTTAAAGCAGTTGTGCAAGGCTGATTAGGAAGCAGCCTCTCTACAGCACGGCTTTCCAATTCAAGGTTTTATGCTTTTTAATGTTTCATTTTTATTGACATTTTTTTTCCTTGCAGGAAAAATGTGTGATTTTTACTGGCCTGGCAGGGGGTTATGGTACCTCTTGCCAAAGTGTCAAGAAAACTCAGAATTCTCTACATGAGGGACAAAGACCAGATGTTTAGTTAAAACAACACATAGCTTTTATACAAATATAGGTAATGGAAACCAAGACCTTTCCTGGGATTTTTTTTCCCCCTCTTTTTTGGGCCAGGTTTGCCTTTGATATTTTTAAAATAAGCAAGCAGCCATCTTGTTATTCCAAACTGAGCAGAATAATTTATTTTTTCACAAAGTGTGTGCCTTTTCAGTATCTTGTTTTTGTTTTGTTTAATCTCTGAAGGATTCTGCTCTAAAATGTGGAATGTGCTCTTCAAATAATGACTTGCTTTAATGAAGAGAAAAATCAAAACTTTTAATAGTTTTGGAAGGACCGAGCCTAATCCACTAGCCTGATTTTTCCACTAGCCTGGACACACCGTCACTGAGGAGGCAATTTTGTTACTTAAACCTACATTGATAGGAGTTTTGGAGGATATTTAAAAGTACAACTGTTTTCCCATCTCAAAACAGGAAGAAGGGCAGATGGGTAACTAATAAAAAGTGAGTGACATCACTAAACGTGGACCTTTCTTTCTGATTAAAAGAGATGATAAGGGAGCTACTTGAAATGTACATCATGTAAATGGGTTGTTGCCTGTTTCTTTTTTTTTTTCCTTTTTATTTTTTTCACATTTACTTTTGAGAGACAGAGAGAGACAGAGCATGAGCAGGGGAGGGGCAGAGAGAGAATGAGACACAGAATTCAAAGCAGGCTCCAGGCTCTGAGCTGTCAGCACAGAGCCCGACGCAGTGTTCAAACTCACAAACTGTGATATCATGACCTGAGCCAAAGTCAGATGCTCAACTGACTGAGCCACCCACGTGCTCCTACCTGTTTCTTTTTGATTAGGGATCCTGTATTTTCTGTGCTTCTCAGTACTATTGGTAGGAGTTTCTCAGAAACTGCACAGAAGCCGTGCCATTGCCGTTGTGAGGAAGGTGACCTGGCTCTGACCGCCTGTGCATTAACACACTGGTGCTTTGACTTTTTTCTTTTCTGTTACCAGTTGTTTGGCTTTGGCTATTCTGCCTGCCTTTATGTTCTAGATCTGAGTTCTTGTGGGTACATCATATCAGTGGGCACTTGTATCCCTTAGATCACAGGGGCTGGATTCCATTACTGAGGAGTGGTTTGCACTTTCCTTCGACACTGGTTTTATTGGGCCCTCAAAAGGATGTGTCCATGACATAGCCAGGAATTACAGCATGACAATTCTGCTGGCAAAGCTCAACCAATTCCATGATAAGTAAAACTCAACCAATTTCAAGCAAGTGAACAGAAAAAGCCCTCACTCGAAGAGTTGTCTTTGGAGAAGCACTTAAAAGTGTACTTTTAAACCTATAGTGACTTCGGGCATAAATTTAATTAAGAGAAGATTTTTTTCTGGCAATCCACTGATTCTAAAAGGTGAGATCTAAGCAGAAAATTCTGTACTTACTGAGATTCAATAAGCTAAATAAATGTTAATGTAAGTCTTTTAAATACCTAATGGATTTAATTTCATACTGGGTTTTACACCAGATGAGTTTAAGAAATCAGATATTTCCCCTTTGAGAAACAATAACAAAATAGACAAAGCTGGTAAAGGTTTTAGAACATATTTAACTGTGCAAGCAGGCATATTATATCTAGGGATAATAGTTTACTGTAAACACAGGCTTGAATGACCCAGAGCAATTTTATGATGGTGGAATTTGGCTTAAGGGCCCTGTTGGAGCACTCTCTGATTCACTAATACGGAGTAATCAATGATCCATGCTCTAGAAGCATCCAGCTAGGAGACTCATGTGGATCTTTCAGTGGATACCATCTCTGTCCATGCCCCATTCCCTAATCTCTAGAGCTGCCTTTCCAATACCTCTGTATTCTTTGGGTTAATTTGTTTGTTTAAATTTACCACTTCAAACCTTCCCTGAGTGAATATCTTAACCTGATCTAACTTGGATAAAAATAACCAGGGAGAAGGAGTCCTAGAATCCTGGGTGTGGTGAGAGAGGAAAAAGGAGAGAAATCACTGTTGGCTTGCTTTGGACCGCCCTGCGCATTGAGCAGTTTCCTATTCTTGTAAATGTTTTGTAGTTGAGGCTTTTCATATAGGTACAGCTGCAAAACTAGGCTCTCCTTTACCTGATGTATTACTCAGAGCCCCTTGGTTGCACATAACTGAAATTTCTAATGTGTTTAAGCAAAATGGAGAATTTATTATGAGGATATGGGGATGTCTTATGAATGGGATTGGGGCCTATAGAACATCTGGAGCCTAGGACTCAAATCACCTTTGGGGCTTCCTTCTGGATTTTCATTTCTTCTCTCAGTGCATCAGTTTCATTATTCCCTCATACTGCTGTCCTGATTTTTCCACCTCTCAGCCTGTTTGTTAATGCCTTCTGAGTTTACATATCCTCCATTTCAGCCACCTCATGAGAAACTGCTTTATTTCAGTTCCAGATTCAAAATAACCAGGGAAGGACTCTGATTGGCCCAATCTAGATAAAATGCCCCATCCTGAACCAATCGTTTGTGGCCAGGGGTGGGTCACATTGCACTAGCATGAAAGACACTGTTGCAGACCTGGGAAAGAGTTGGGGGTGGTGTTGCCCCTGGGAAGACGACATAGAAGTGTCTAATATGGATAGATAGAGTGTGAGGGGAGAATCTGGACTCTTCTCTTCCTGAAACCAGTTCCCCATGCAGAGGAAAACTGCTTGCCAAGCTGGTAAAAAACCTCGGTTCTGAGTTAGTCAGAGGACAACTTGACCATTCTACGGGTGGGCATTTCTCTGTTTTTCTTTAAAGGTGTGGATGAGGTCTATATCCTAGCTCGGCAGTACCAGTAGACTGTGCTTTCATCTGTGCCATCTGGGTCTTTGTTTTTGCAAGCAGGTGTTCTTGTGTGATATTTTGTGGCTCATGTGGGGCTTTGATGGTAAAAACAAAACAAAACAAATTCCAGATCTTCCTCCCCAGGGGCAGCTGAGGGCACAATTCCCAGCTATTTCTCCATATATCCATCAAAGGCAGTGCCAACTTTGAGAGCCTGTCAGACTCCCTTTCTCCCCTGGCAGGTGAGAGCCCTGGCTCAGGTGTTTCTCTTTGGCATTTGGAGGCGCTCCTGTTTCCACCATTATGCTCAGCACAAAATATGAAGCACTGTCCTGAGAATTTCAAGACCAGGTGGTTTGGTCCCTAAATGGGCCTAAATTCTTTTTAACTTGGGCCTCTTTCCTAAATGTTTCACACCCTTTATTTTGCTGTGGTGATACTGGCTTGCTTCATTTCTTCCCACTGAGTTTACTAAGGTTGAGTGAATCCTATGACCCAGAGTAGAGTGGTTCATTGCTTTTTGAGCAAGTAAGTTTATTTTTCTATTAGGTTGGCAGATTTGCCATTCTCTGTCTGACACTTGGGTAGTCTTTGGAAACACTCCAAAATTCCCTTAAATAATGAACTTTCCTTAAATAATTGATTGGTAAGGGTTAGTTCGGAAATAATAAAAACAAGACTCTTATTCCAAATATAAGCATATATTCTTTTGATAATTAGCTTCATTGTTCTATGTCAATATTTTGACAATATTTACATTAAATTAGAAGTAGTAATAATGGGACATCTTAGTTCGGTCCTTCAAATATATCTGTCTACAATAAAATATTTGCTTTCAGTGACAGAAAGTATTTTAGAAGTGTTCATTAGAACAATTTGATAACCGTGTATCCATTATTAATAACCTAAGACAGGGAATTACATGTTACATGACTCATGTAACTAATAAGGAAGCTGCCATTTCCATATTTATAAAGAATTCATACCACATCCATTTCACTGTTCTGTATCATTTGACCCATTTATGGCTCATTTTGAAAGAGTAAGTTTAAAAAATTTACAAAGTTTTTCGAATGAAGAACCTGCCAGGTAATTTCTCCTTTCCACTGCGTGCAATGGGTGCTCTCCATCTAAGAGGCTGGACCCTTTGGTCCCACAGCCCTCTCCTGTAACTACACACTAGTAAAGAAAGTGCAGGATGCTCTGGGTTATGCCGATCCTTCTTTGTCGCCCCCCTCCTGGAGGTCTTTGGAGGGGTGGATTGTGAAAAAAGTGGAGCCAGGAAGGATGGTGTGGGTTGGCCATGTTCTGGAACAAATGAAACGTGTGGGGTGAAGGGCAGCTAGTCAGTGTCCACGTGCTCTCTGTTCAGTTGCAGTTTCTGAATGGCTCATTTGGGGGAAAAAGTTGGACATATGCTCACCAGGGCTGGGCTGAGTCATCAGCTCCAAAAGTCCCTCCAAAATATTGGTTACCGATCACTGCTATCACTCTGCTTTTGTCCTTCCTATCCTCTAGAATGAATTGTGGGGTGGAAGACCGAGAAAGAGGGCTGCAGTGTGGGAGGGAGGAGAGCATACTTGGAAGGCTGGTAGAAGATGAACTTCTATCTTCAAGGGTTTTTTCTGGCACAGAAGAGAGAATCAGGCCTAATGAGTGATTCTGGGTCTATCATTTCGTTTTCCTTCACTGCCCCCTCCTATCCCAAATCTCAAAGTAGTTGAATTTGGAGCTTATTGTAATTGGGGTCAAGGAGACCCCCAGATTTATTTTATTTTATTTAAAAAAATGTTTACATTTATTTATTATTGAGAGAAAGAGAGAGGCAGAGCATGAATGGGGTAGGGGCTGAGAGAGAAGGAGACACAGAATCTGAAGCAGGCTTCAGGATCTGAGCTAGCTGTCAGCGCAGAGCCCGACACGGGGCCAAACCCGTGAAGTGTGAGATCATGACCTGAGCCGAAGTCAGTCACTCAACCGACTGAGCCACCCAGGCGCCCCATGGAGACCCCCAGATTTTTGTCACGCCTGAGAACCTGGGGCAGCGCTGTTCTTAACACAAGGCAAATTAGTACCAGGAGACTCCAGCCCCTTTCCCATGTGATCTGATTGCGTCACCTTCTCTTCCTTTGGTCAGGCCTGTGAACAACAGGTGCTGAAGTGATTTTGATGCAAAGTGACATTTGCAGACTGTGGCCACCGACCAAAGAATCCGAGCGAGGGTATCCAACATTTTACAGGCTGCAAAATCTAAGCTGGCCAGCATTTATTGCTAGTGCTAGCAGCTCGAGCCAACTTTCCTAAGCCTACAGAGCAGATGTCTTCCTGCTAATTTTACTATCAGCAAACAAATGGGAAATAGGAAATAATACAGAACAGTTGAATGAAAGCATTTGTGAGAGTGATACAGACTCAGGTGATCTGAAGAGAGAGCAGCTTTCCTAAAAAAAAACTCAATTTGCACAGAAATAAAATGGACAAAAAGAAAAAATAGTGTAGAAGTTTTAGCAGAGTTTCTGCACTGGTCTCCCAGGATGGCAATGATTAACATATTAAGACAGCCACCAGGGAAATGTTAAAAACTCTAGGGAAACTTCCAGTGTGATGGATAGAACTTTAATATTACTATAGGATTCATCACGATAATGTGAGTCATAGGTCTAAAGCTCCCTTCATCAACTGGATCAGCCCTTTCCCAGCCTATTACACAGTTGGTACATGCTGTAACTAGTGTCATGTAACAGGCCTGGGGCCTTTCTTTATCCGCAGAGTCAGAAGTTCTGTTCACAGAAATAGTGACCCAGTGAGCCATTCATCTTTTACTATATTATCAAGACTCTCTGCATTTCTCCCCCCTTGTCATAATATTTAGTATACATAGTTATTCTTTTTTTTCACAAATAGGAAAAGCATAATTCAACACATACCTGCAGTGAGTATGAAGGGAAGATTTGATTATTAATCTATTTGTTGATCTTTATACAAAGAAGAAAAGTGATTCCCGGTTGCTATTTGGTTTAGTTATTTCAGACATAATTACCAATCCCATTCATATGTATTATTCAGTCATTTTACTCTGGGGTTTGGGTCTTCTTCTGACACTGACACCAAACAAAATGGCGGCATAGCCTCTCTAGAATTCTAGAAGACAATGGCAGCCTTCAGCAGTGGGGATGATTGTAGTGTTGATCGTAGTCATAATAAATGTTAAGATTTGTCTGTCACTTTTCCCAACAGGGATTCGAGCATTCACTTGGGGAGCATACAATCATGAAAATAAATCCATCAGTATAGATTGTGAATATAGATATCAAGTGTATACACAGATATGTAGACCCTCAAATTATATGAAGAAAAGGGAGCTTTCTGGGGTGCCTGAGTGGCTCAGTCAGTTAAGCATCCAACTTTGTCTCAGTTCATGATCTCATGGCTTGTGAGCTCGGTGCTGACAGTGCAGAGCCTGGAGCCTGCTTCGGATTCTGTCTCCCTCTTTCTCTGCCCCTCCCCTGCTCAATCTCTCTGTCTCTGTCTCTCTCTCTCAAAAATAAACATCAAAAAATTTTTTTATTAAAAAAAAGAAAGGGGGGGCATTCCTTAAGCCTGGGAATCATTGAGTATTATGTCTCACCTTTCTAGATTCCTGTAACATTCACTGACTCCATGATCCCCCAGTTCTGTACCCATAGTGTTCACACTTGGGTGTATCATTTCATGTATTTTGTTGGCATAAATTTTGAGGTGTGTAAAGGTTCTGACAAGTCCTGCTATAAAGAAAACTTCCATGTTGTGCAATCCAGAATTTCTTAAACTTTCTTTTGACCATGGGATCTTTTTTTCCCCCTCCCAAATAAGATCTATAAACATATTGAGAAACACTGGCCTAATGGAGGTATTCATAAACTTGGCCTCTTCTATTTTCAGGCTTTGATTTTCATTGGAAAATTTGCAATGAACTTCAACTTCTCCCTAAGTCCTGGCTCAGGTATCACTTCCTCTGTGAAGATTTTTCCACACATATATAATTGTTCATTCCCTTTTGCCCCCTAGCCCCACAGGATTTTTTTTTTTCTGTCTGTGTGGAAAGTCTATGCTAATGTTTAGTTCATGAGCTAATCTATTTATTTTTTATTTTCTCCCTTCTAGTCTAGAGTATCCTTTATTTGAAGGAGTATGTTTTTATTCTTAGTGTCCTATAGAGCGCCTGGCTCATTGTATGAATTCAACAAATATCTGCTGAAGGAATGAATGAACAAGTAGAGTCTGGGAACTTAAGCAGAAAAATTATCTTTCTGGGTGTTGGTATGTGATTAATGAATGAACCCTTTTAAGTACTTTTCCCATTATAGTGACTAATTTCCATTGATTGGATTGAGATTGACTCAGATATGAAATGGTTAATCACTTAGCCTGACAAAATACAAGATTGACTGTTATTCCTTGTTTTCCTCCTTATGTAGACATGGGCAGTATATGTGAAAAGTTCTAGCACCCAGTCATAACAGAGACATTTTTCTTCTCTACTCACAATCAGCCCATAACTCAGAATTTTCCTATTTTTAACTGCTAAGGGAAAAAAATGGAATTTATAGACCTTTTCACCTTTCACTAGAAACCTAGCCTTATTTAAAGAATTATAGATTTGACTATATTAGGCCCATGAACTTTTTATTTGTAATATGTACTTCAAACATTTTTTTCTTGAGATACTCTCAGTTTCAGACTTACAAATTTTACTGTGGCTTAGGCTTGTTTTCCGCCAGTTTTTCCTTCCTTCATTTTTTCCCCCTCACCTTTTAAAAGATGTTACTAGAAGGAAGATAAACCCCTCCCTTTCTGGTCCTATTCCACTCCAGGTCCACACCCATGGAGTGATGAAGGTTAACACTTTAGTGTAATACTTCATGTATTTGGTTGGCATAAATTTTGGGGAGGGGCTAGGACTCAGGCCAGGATAGAGGTTAGAAGGCTACATTTATAACATTCTTTTCTACATTTCCTTGATCTCTTACAAATTGTTTTTTAACGTTTATTCAGTTTTGAGAGATAGAGACAGAATGTGAGTGGGGAAGGTGCAGAGAAAGGGAGACACAGAATCTGAAACAGGCCCCAGGCTCTGAGCTGTCAGCACAGAGCCTGACGCGGGGCTTGAACTCAAGGACTGTGAGAACATGACCTGAACCAAAGTCAGCCACTTAACTGACCGAGTCACCCAGGCGCTTCTCCTCGATCTCTTTTGAAGATGGTTCACATAGCCTCAGCGGGTAAGCATAGTAAGAGGAATTAATATGCCCAAGAAACTTAATCATGTTTCTGTCATGGAGATGAGGCTGGCAAAGTAGGTAAGGTTAAGTCAGCTCATTCTCCGGTATTGTCAGAATGTAAAAAAGAGGCAGCACACTTGATCGGAAGAGAAGGAAAACAGATTGTTAGCCTGGGGTCAGGAGCACCCACTGTTGGTCTCTCCTCCCCCTCCCCTTAATTATTTATTTATTTATTTATTTATTTATTTATTTATTTATTTTTAGTAATGAAGGCTATCACAGCAAATGCATGACACTCATGGGTACCCCTGGCACCCTGGAAAGACCTAAAACGAAATCAAAAGTGATGAGAATAGTTAGGAGATAGAGGAGGGGAGGGGAGAGAGGAAGACAGAGATAGAGGAAGGGGAAAGTGAGACAATGGTGTAATAGGAAAAGTACTTTATTTAGAAAGCAGATTTCAAAAAGCACTCCATTTTGAAAGCACTCAATTTAGAAAATTCTAGTTTCTGGCTTCTGTGTAACCTTGGGCAAATAGTTCATAGTTTTTTCACAGAAAAGTTTGTGGATTGCTGGATGATCACTAGAACTCTTTACCTCTAAAAGTCAATGTTGAGGGACATCTGAGTGGCTCAGTAGGTTAAGCATCTGACTTCAGCTCAGGTCATGATCTCGGGTTCATGAGTTTGCCCACATTGGGCTCTGTGCTGACAGCGCAGAGCTTGGAGCCTGCTTCAGATTCTGTGTCTCCCTTGCTCTCTGCCCCTCCCCTTCTTGAGCGTGCTCTCTCTCTCTCAAAAATAAATATTTAAAACAAATAAATAAATAAAAGTCAATGCTGATGATATGAGATAGATAATTTGAGAGAGCTGGAGAGAAGAAAAAGATGCACATGTATGTGATTGATAAACGTCACTCAAGTTAGATGCTCTGGAACTTGTCTGCTCAGGAGCAATTCTTGCTTCCTCAAATAAGGGGGACAGTTGATTAAATCTAGAAGTTTTTGTTCATTAGCTGGGGGCAAGATGAGAATCTGGCTAATAGAGAAGCCTGTTATATAAGCTGTTTTATATATAACCCCTGCCAGGAAGTAGATAGAGTCCTTGTTAGGCAGGTAAGTCTTGCACCTGCAGGTTTAGCCCAGGAAACCAAGCATGGAAATGGTGCCTGGGTCCTCGAGCTTTCACCATTAGATCGGGCAATTTTTGACAGAGCACAAACATTTTGGCTAAGAACCAAAGGTTCTTGGGAACCAATCTCTGTAGCAGGCGTTAATCTCAAGATTGTTTGAAGGCCAAAGCAAAGAGAACGAGTTTCGCATTTTCATGCAACTGCTCTGATGTTTGAGTTCCAAAGGTGCTTTAGAAACAGAGCTCAGACTTGAGCCTTTGACCATTATAGTTCTCCCGGTAGGCCATTTCAGGGTAAGCTTCGGGACAGTCAACTGTGGAATGTTAGGAGAGCAGAGACTAAGTCTCCAGGGCTGTGGGCTGTTAGTTGATTCCCAAGAAATTATTTCTGTGAAGCCATTCTTATTTTTACATATGGCAGAGCTGAAAAAGGGGTTATTCAGTGATTGCAACATATTTTGTTTTATGTGCCTCTGAAGGCAAGATATGTTTTGTCCTCCATCAAGTCTTAAAAAATATTTATCCTGGCATCTTCCCATTTTTCTTTCCACATGGAAACTCTGATATTTTTAAGACTAGTTGTGAAATCATTCCTAGGTATGCACATTATATGGAGATCTTAAAAAAGGTTTTAAGGAAAATGAATATAAGATGGTATTTCTTTTATGTGTCAGACATTACAAACCGTTCTTTTGTGGGGCTTTTCTTGATGAGCAAGATGTAATAAAATGATGTATATTCTCACCCTGTGGCAGATGCACTTTATCTAGTGGGACAGAATATTAAGAGCAGGATGGAAGGTTAAAAGAAAACCAGGACCATTTGAAAAAATATCCTCATGATAGCATCGTGAAAGCAATGCTATCTTCTGGTTAAATAAAGCATGAACAATAATTTTGGGTTCGGTATGTTCTTCAATTATGCATTTGATTTTGGTAATAAAAGACGCATGCTTTTCAATAATGTTTGGAATTTAAATACACTGTTCCTTTTTTCCAGTCTTCAGGAGAGCATTTACCAATGCAAAAGCTACCTCTAACCCATTCTTGTCCATTAAAAATTAAATGCTTCTACAGTAAATTATTAAAAGAGCTAGGTTGGCTGCAAATCATCAAAGGTACCATAAACCATTATGCAAGCAAGCAAGAAGTCTGATTAAATCTAAGGGATCAGAAGGCATATACATCCCTTGATATCCATCGCAAATTCTAAACTACAAAAGCAACCATAAAATGCTACATTAAATTACTTTTAAAAACTCTTTCAGGATTTTCAAAATTCAACCGTAACTTGCCTTTTCAATTAAGTATGAACTAAGAACCTTTACTACAAAGCACAGATAAACTACCATTTAGAGGTTATTTCCACTTTCTTTAAACCTGTTGCAAAATTAGCCTCATTTTTCAACTGATATCAGTCACTTAATGGAATTGAGGCATTCTACCAGTGTTTGCCAAAAAATTAGTTATTAATTAAGTCCTGTTTCCCTAAAGTGCTTTTATTATCTTTTGATTATATTGGAAAAGAAATGGAAGTGCCCTGAATGTTGCAAAATCATGTTGAAAATGTTGGAAGTATTTAAACAAGAGATGTCTAAAGAGGAAAAAAAGATAACTCATGGTTTTGGTTTAAATGAGATAATATGTAATGATTATAATTTATATTATATTATATTATATTATATTATATAATAATCAAATGTAAAATGCCTAGCTTAGTGCCTGGCACATAGGAGACACTCAATAGAGGCGTTCTTTTTGTTAAGCCCATTTTTTCACTTAAATAACTCAGGTTCCACCGTGGCTAACTTGTCCAGTGCTCCCTGGATGGTGTGAGCCCAGTACTGATTGATTTTGAAGCACATGCTCTTCTCTCTTTCACCCCAGTGCTATGGCCTTCTTAGCATTTCCCTTGTGCAGGCAACCATTGGGCTACAAATGTATGTATAAAATGGTCTACGGAAACAACTCCTCAACAAATATAAAAGATACAGGAGAGAGAAAAATATAAACATCGAGGTAACATTTGGCCAAATTGTGGTAACTGGGGAGAAGAGGAACAGCCGGAACAAGCATTTACATGTGAGTTTTAGAGCAGGGTCTGCTCCCATGGCTCCCACGCATTATTCTCCTCAGCCAGGTGGGGTGAGGAGAAATGATTCTGCAGTGTAGCTGGGATGGGTGTGGGTAGCTAGTACATCTGAATGAGTAAGGGAAAAGCAGACATTAGGGCTAAACAAGTGTCAATTGATTTCCTCTGTCAGTGGTTCGAAACTCCAGTGTACATTTGAATCCCTTGGAAAGCTTATTAAAACACAAGTGGAAGGGGGCACCCAGAATTTCTCCTTCTGTAGGTGTGGGTGGGTCCTGAGATTTTGGGTTTCTAACTGGCTGGCGGGGGATGCCAACGCCGCTGGCCGAAGGTCCTCACGTGGGAACCACTGTTTCGGTTATCTCATTTAATTGTCTCCACAACTGTGATGTACGTGGTGTTAGCTCCATCTTATAGGGGAGAAAACAGGAGTGGCGAGTTGGGGAAGCTTGTCAGAGTAACGGTTTATTTCCTGGTTGAAGAGAAGCTGAGAAATTGCCTCCAAAGAATCTTCAGATTTTCTTAATCACTATGGTAGGTGACAGAAATGCAGACTGTTCATTCCTACTTTCTTATCACCCTCTGGAGGCAACAAGGTCATTGGAATGAAACAAAAACTGTAATAGATACATGCCCAGCACTGAATAGCCTACAGATGACAATGAAAACTGAAGCCATTTTTTCCAAGATCCTTAAGCATTTTAGATGGAGAAGCTGTGGCATGGAAAGGTTGAATGATTTGTTGGGTTATTCAGTGTATGAGTGGTGGCTTTGGGGTATCATATGACCTGCAACCCAATCAAGATTTAATCATAAGAGGAAAAATTTGCAGCTTCCGCTTGCCAACTTGATTGGTATCTGCCATGCCCACATCCAAAATGTGGCTGAATACAGAGGCAGCATAATGAGATGGGATAGGTAATAAAACAGGACCCGGAATTCACTTATGTATTGTATATTTTTGACTCTCTTTCACATGCTATGCAGTGCTATAGGTGCTGGGGCTAAAAGGGTAAATAAGATAGATGAAATGTTTGTTTTTGCATTCAGAAGGCAGTAAGACAACTAATGAAGTAAAAAAGAAGAGAGAGATTTAGGAAATTTAAGGAGTAATAAATACGATGAATAAAATTAAAGTCAGATAATGTCAGAGAAAATGACCACAGACTCAGGGATTTATAAACATGGGTTTAATGGTTTCTTAAAGATTCAGGAAGAAATGCAGAGGATTGACTATGAGTCAGAGGCTGGGACTATCATACCCCAGTTCTCAACGTTTCAGTTTTGTGGGTTCTCTTTCATCTATGAGTATAACCCACGATCTCCCTTCCAAACTTCCCCAGAAATTATTTTAGGATCCTCAGATGAGAGAGACTCTTATACTTGCATGCAAATAAACTGCAAATATGTGCATCTAACAGAAAATTTAGGTATGCATTTCAATTTTTTTAATGTTTTTATTTATTTTTGAGAGACAGAGAGAGACAGTGCGAGCAGGGGAGGGGCAGAGAGAGAGGGAGACAGAATCTGAAGCAGGCTCCAGGCTCTGAGCTGTCAGTACAGAGCCCAACATGGAGCTCGAACTCACGAACCGTGAGATCATGACCTGAGCCGAAGCTGGATATGCTTAACCGACTGAGCCACCCAGGTGCCCCTCACCTATGCATTTCAAAGACAAGGGCAACAATCATAGTAATAATTGATTAAAGCAACAATGATCAGTGGATGGTCCAGCTCGTGTGTGTGCACATCTTTTCCCAACTTGGACTTGAGTGCTGTCACAGTGTAGCTTGCAGTCAGCCACATGTAGCATGCAGTCAAGTAGTATTTAAATCAGGAAATTGGCAAATGATGCAATGCAGAAATTTACTGAAAATTACTACCTTCCCCCGAGAGGGCTTGTTGTTATTGGGAAAAAACCCTCCGTAAGTCTCTCATGCTTCTATGTCTTGTTGGGTATGCCAAGAATGTAAGGCCTGATTTCTCTTTAACCAGTCTATTTCTCAGGGTTGTAGCTGAGCAATTTTGAAGATTAAAGTAATGTCTCTCTCTGGGAAAAAAGGTAGGTTTGCTTACTGCTTGCTGTAAAGTTGGTAGATTCTTGAAGATAAGGGTTTCTTTCCACAGTGCAATACGCTGCATATGCAGGTATCCATCTGGGTCCTCCTTGTTGTCCCCTTGGGGCCTGGGGGCAAGGGGAACCAGTGTAAGCATGCTGAAGCTCATGGTGCTCGTGATGGTTATTGTGCCATGAGTAATCAAGTCCATGGTCTGTGATACAAGCGTCTTGGGTTTTCTACAAGCATCCATGAAACACTAATAGGCTAACTTCATAGCTTGTAAAAGCAGGGTAAAATCAAACTGCAACTTTTACTGTTCTGGGGATGAGGATGGGATGCTAACAGAAATGCGACCTTCTTGAAGAAGAAGGTTTCATGAACTAGGTTCAGAGGGATGAGAACATTTCCTGTGATCTGGTTGTGAGTATTCTTGCCCAAGTAGTGGGGAGGAGGGGTGTGTGTGGAAGATGTGAGTGGAAAAAGGGTTTCCTACTGTCTTGTTAATGAACACAAGTTGAATTAATGCTTATCGGCTGAGCAACAAAAAGTAGGACTAAACAAACTGTCCAAATGCTGCCTGATTGTTGCTTATTCCTTCGTCTTCGTGGGCAGAGGAGGAAATCAAGAATCGGACACTTAACTGACTGAACGATCCAGGCACCGTGGAGGGGCTGATTATATCATCAGCAGTGGGAAAGAGGTTTTTAGAGGCTTTACACAGGATGATTGAGCAAAGCCTCTTTGATCTGAGTCCCAAAGGATGAGCAGGCAGCTTTGCACAGATGTGGGGATACTGACAAACTAAAAGATCCCAGGGGCTCTTTGGGCAAGATCTTGGTGCATGCAAGACTCTGCAAGAAGACCACGGAGGCTGCAGCACCTACATGCTACTCCTAGTTCTAATAGCTTGACTTTGAGCAAGTCATTTTACCAGTCTTGATGTTACTTTCCTCATCTCTGCTGTAGCCCAATCTGTCAGTACATTACAGTCCTGATAAATATATATTGACTGAATGAGCGGATGAATAAGTTAATCTGAAACAAGGGCAAGCTAGGATTATCTCTGAAGACCTTACAGCTCTAAAATTTTATGATTCATGTAACATTTACTGAATGTTTGCCGGATGCCTGTCATGGTGTCAAATGTTTGAAGTTGGAGGAAGATGGCATGAAAAACGCATGGTTCCTGCTTTTGCCATGTTTATAATCCAGAGAAGCGGGCATCCAGAAAAAGTGCTTCAAAATTTCGCACTAAAATAAATTTACTCAGGAGTCAGCTCTCTTCTCTGCTCTTGATAGGTGTATTTGTCCTCTTGGTATAAGTTAGTGTGCATTATTCTGGATGTGAAGATGTGAAGATTCAGAGCAAAATACATTTCTACCTGCTTTTTAGGTGAGGAGATCAAATTATATATTTCTTCAATGTAGGCAACTTTTTAGTTGAATTCATTGTGGGATTGATGGCTACAGGAAAGAATTGTCTCTGCAGTGAGAGAACGTTTAGTTCCTTTCTCACCAGGCCTGGAAAATACTGCTACTAATAATCACCTATGAAGGCTACTGTGTTCCAGGTTCTGGGCTATATGAGCCGTGTAATAGATATATTATCTGCATATAGATATATAGGTATATAGATATAGTATCTGCAAGACAGATATTATTATGTAGAGATTAAAGGAAAATGTTCAAAGATGTTAAGATTTTTGCCCAAGGTTTGGAGGTAGTAAGAAGCAGATTCAGGGTTCAGACCTAGATTTTCCTGATATGCCGCAGCATACACCTTTTCCATGACACAGTGCTTCCTAGGCAATTAAAAATGTTGCTACTGGCTCTGGCCCCTCATTACTCAAAGATGCTGTGGTTCTCAGAGTAGTGCCTCCAGGGTCAATCTGGAGCAGCAGATAGGAGCATATGGTAGGTGCTAGGGAGGTGGGTTGACCCGCTGTGTAATGTGATCTGCAATGAATCGATGAATTGTTGACTCCCATTTTAGACAGGGCTTCAGTCCCACAGGCATAGAGCACCGTGTTGTGTTGGGTAGAATGAAAGCGGATCTGTTGTAACAAGGAGGCCCTACAATACAGTGCTGAAGGAACGAAGAACTTTATTCTCATTCCCGGAGCAGCCCGGCATGGTTAGGAGGGTCCATTTGCTCTGTGCAGTCATTCAATGTCCCTTCCGCCTTGTTTCTTCCCACCTCTTAGGGCAGTGTCCTCCTCTACATGACTGAAGCTAGTTTGCAGGCATGTCCATGTTCCAGCTCTTAAGAATGGCTAAGAAAGTACTTGAGCACACATGCCATATTTTAAGACCTAACTGCAGAAGTGGCCCATATCTCTTCCCCTTCAGATTCCTGATGAAGAGAACTGAGTCACAGGACCATGCTTAGTTGTCCTGGAGGGAGTTCGGGGCAGTGGGGCTGGCTATATGCTCAGCTAAAACTCTATTAACATGGAAGAAGAATGGAACTGATTTTGGTTAACAGCTGTAAATCTTTGCCATGAGCACACCATGTAAATCTCAATCATAATATTTGTAGCATAGTTTTATTTATTTATCTTCCCCCACTAGCCTGTGAGCTCACAGAAGACTAAGGACCATGCTTTCACTTCTGAGCCCTCAGGACCTTGTTCACTGCCCCTCACATATGAAGCACTCATTATATTTTTGTTGAAGAATGAATGAGGTAAATTGAGTGTAGGTTTGGGGGGAGTAAGACCAGGGCAAAGATGAGCGATACTTCCATTGCCCAGTTGAGAAAGGAAAGCGCAGCCTACACTGCACTGCACGCCAAGTGTGTATGAAGCATTTGATGAAAAGCTTTGCCATGAAAAGAATGAAGTAATTCAGCTAAAAGAAAAACAAAGAGAAAATTCAAATGTGACACTCTGCAGCTCAGCTCAGAAGAAACAAGTGCCCGATTGTCACCAGGTGACCTCACTTTTCTCTGTAGTCATCAGCATGGGAAGATATAAAACAGGTGAACTTGTGAGTTTACACAACTTTTAAACAGAGGTAGAGGATGTAAAAGGAGTTTTGTGACGTACAGGAGGAGCTACATATACAAAGCCTGGTTTCACAGCCACTGGGTGAGATCAGAGCAGGGGCCAGGGACCTTCATTCTTTGTAGACCTCACCCTGCATTCATTGTAGAGGGAGCATTTCCAGCTGGGCTAAGTCGGCAGAACCAAGCAGGGCTACCCATCTTGGGCTCCTGGAGACAAGAACAGATGGCAGATAGGCAACGCAAATTAATCAAGCCACCAAATGCTCTCCAATTTGGCTTTCAAATTCACTAGGCTAGTTATACACGGCCACTGCTGTTATTGTGTGTCATATCTACTTGACAGCATTGTCCAGCCCCTAGATTTCTGTCACTGGCTCAAACTAAAGAACATGTGTATTGTGTTTCAATTAGCACTCTCCGCAGTTCAAGGGAATTCTGGGGCTAAAAACCCCAATATGCAGTAGTAATTCACATGCAAAGGCTGTTCTTGGGAGCTATTTCTGTTTAGCCTAAAAGGGCAAAGAATTGAGCTCAGTCTTTTTGAAACACAGGTTTTGAAAAAGTCCCTTGACCATGTTACAAGATACCCTGTTGGGATTCTTGTCCATCTGTCTGGAGGGGTCAGTCACAACTTTTAAGATCTCTTCCCACAGTCCTTGTGAGAACCTGGCTTATTATGGAGCAGACTATGGAACAGTCTAACCACCCATCCATCTCCTGTGGTACCTACTCCTCCACGTGAAAGGCTTTTGGCAGTAAGTAGTCAGCCGCATGTCAATATGGTACCAAATCCCAGGGGCAACACGAGTGTACACAGATGAATGTAGGGTATTTGTTCTGTTCATACAGCATCTGGATATGTTGTGTCACTCCTATAGGATATTTCTAAGATAAAAAAAAACAGCCTCCTGAGAAGAACTATCTAGAGGACAATCTGGTTATAGGCAGGGAGATAAGGAGACTGGGTAAAATCAGGGTATGGGGCTGGCCATGATGGGCACATCTCTAAGGACTGTAAAAATGTCCCAGAGACATTTTATGGTACATTCAGATAAAGAGACCTCCAGGCAGTGTGGCTTACTGGGCTGAGAGTTAGAAGATTCAGGCTCTGACTCCATCTCTCCTACTACCTCCTCGCATCTCTCTGGAGCAATTTCCTTTTTGTAAGATGAGAGGTAGGACTACCTAATTGATCCTTCATGGGCTGTATCTGCCCGGTGTGGCAAGTCTAAGCGAAAATTCATGAGGATGGAGACGGACAAAGAAGATGAACTGCAGACAGGGTCGACTCTGGGAGCCCCATTTTTTCTAATCAAAGGAGATATTTGACACAGACATGGCTGGCAAAACCTTAATCAGAATATTTTGTTTGCTGCCAGGAGAATGAAAACCAGGAAAACAGTTGCCATGATATTTTTGAATCAGGGCTGGTCTTGAAATGAATCAATACATTATTTGGTTTATACACCACTTTTCAGTTTACCAAGTGCTTTTAAGCCTTACTCTTTGGGAGTAAATGAAAATTATGAATTTATTCTGGAGATAAAGTTGTGTAGGTTCTGAGACCTACCAGCAGAGGGTAGACAGGTTAGAACTAGAGATGTAATTTAGAAGGCCAAAGCGCTCCTTGTCTGTCCCAGAAAATGTCCGTCAGCACTGCCAAAGTGCAAGAAATGCCTATTAATTAAACCTTTAGTGTGGACTAGTGATGAGACCAAATTCGTTAGCTGTCATATAATGAATGGCAAAATCCTGGAAAAATATAGCAGAGATGAGATAACATTTTGTTGAGTGGGAAGGTGGAAGGAAAGATCAAGATGCTCGTATAGTGCTCATGTGAGTAAGGTAAGTCCAGAGGGGAGCTTCATGGGAGACCCAGGAGGCTGTGCGAGTGCACTGATAAAGCTTCAGTACTGAGGCTTGGAGAGGGCTGCTTTGGGGAGGTCGGTACAAGGGCAGAAGTAGGTTTACAATGCACGGGTTTTGATACCTTAATTATTCCCTGGTTTTGTCTAAGGTAGGCCCTGCCTGGAGTACTGCATTTAGCACAGGAAAACAGAATAAATACTTGGAAGGAGGTTCTTAAATGTTAGCATGGGTAGGAATGGCTTTGATTGCTGCTTATACGTCTGTATTCCAAGGCTCTACCCCTGGCATCTTGACTGTGTAGGTCTGGGATGCTGCCTAGGAACCTGCCTTTTCAAATGATCATGCTAGACAATTCCAATTCAGTGGGTTGATTATTACACTTAGGTAAATACTCTTCTGGATTTTCATGCAAATGGACATGTGGCATAATATTTGGGTAGTAGTTAGGTCTTCCCTTACCTGTTGGTATTGTGTATACCATGTGTTACTGCTCCTGGGAGGGAGCAGTGCCAACCAAATCCAGAGGCCATGGGCAGGTGTTCTATGGTGCTTATCCCACTGCTATGAAAGAGGGATTTCCCCCACCACAATCCTGTGCCCAGGCCTTGGATTGAGAGGGTTATGGAGAGCTCCTTCTGCAGTTCCTCAGCAAAGATACATCTTAACCGCTTGTGCTTTTTGCCTCTGAGGCAGATTACGAAGTAGTTAGGGGGCTTCTTGGTGTGACTGGAAGGGAGTGGAAGCTAGAGAGGAAATGGGGAGAGTGAGCAGGAGCCCAAGCCCCCAATACCTCCATTAGAGAATGGAAAGAGCTGGCCAACTTTGAGTTATGGGGCCATAATTCCATCTCAGGATTCTGGCAATGGCATAAGTCATTTGAATTCTTCATTGTTAGTTTATGAATACTTCACCCTCCCTCCCCCCATCCCCCTCCTGCCTTGGAAGATTAATAGCTCTGTAAATTACATTGTATTAAAATATATGTATTATATCTCAACATGAGTCTTTCATATGGGTCTGAAAGTGCCCTCAACTTACATGTCCTTCCTTGGGTAACATGTCTTGCTCTGTGCACTAATGCGGTTTCAGTTTTGTTAAATAACAAGGGACTTCCAGACTGACATAAGCTCCACAAAAACTATGGGCCTCACCTCAGACCATTATGGGCTGGGAACCAGCAAAATGCAAAAGCATGAAGGCAAGAGACACAGGGACATTTGAGGACACACAGGAAGAGAAAAGTGGCAGAAGTAGAGACCTCGAGTAGGTTGAGATTATTTGTGTGTATGTTGTGGGGTAGAGAATCTGAATGTAGGAGGTATTTAGACTTTGAAGGCAATATACCTTTCAAGAGTAATACCTTTGAAGGTTTCTGTGTAGGGAGGTGGCCTGATGAAAATGATACCCGGGATGGACTGGTTGCTCAGGATGGTCCTTGGGATGACAGGCTGGTTGGATGGGCCATGATAGGAATAAACAGCTTTATTTTGCAGCCACATTTGCATAATGATATTGTTTTTAATTACCTATGTTGTGTGTTTTTTGGCGGCTTCCTGATTTGTGGGCGGACATGATGGGTAAGGTGCCCTTCTGCTTATTTTTGAAGAAGGCCGAGAAACCCACGTTGCCTTCCTGCCCCTCGATTCTATATGAAGGCCTACCTGTCGGTCCAGATTTCTTAGTTTTCATACAAACATATCACAATCATCATAATCCAGGGACAGGGTCAAGGCCTGCAACACCTGTGTTTCCTGATTTCTCATATAGTATCTGCTAAGCTTTCTACATGTCACAACATCACCCCTAAGGTGATTGTTATTTATTTATTGGAACAACATTGTCTAAATTTCTTAGATCAGAATCCACATTCTCTCCCCAGAAGGTCTGTATCAGTTTAGCCTTCATGACTGGGCTGCTAAATCATAATACCCTGGAAGGGTCTGGAAGGCAGGGAGGAGGGAAGAAGTAGATGCAAAGGAAAAGAAAGATAAAAGGAAGGAGAACAACAGTAAAAGGAGGGAGGAGGACAGAGGGAAGAGAAGCAGTAAAAAGCAGCTGAAAGGTAGGAAGGTGATCAAGGGCATGGGTTGCTACAAATACCCCCCTCAGCTGACCTAGAGCAAGGAGGCATCCAGAAAGAGCAGCCCCTTGCTTTCACCACGTGGGGGCAGACTCTGCTTACAGGAAAGAGACTCCAAGAGAACAGCTTTCCAAGTCAGCCCGGTGAAAGCCTTCCTCCTGGTTCAGAGAGGATTCAGTGTTGACCTAATCAGTTGCTCCCTGTGGCACTTGGGGTCCCTGGACAGCTATGACCCTATCTCTGGGCACAGTGCCTGGGTAATTAAAGAGACAAAAAAATCCAGCTTTCCTCAAACTCAGATTTTCACATAATGTGGAATACGGAATTACAGTTAATTAAACAGGTGCTACAAAGGACAAAACACTTTGACATCTCATCTTACCATTTAAAATATATGGGGCGCCTGGGTGACTCCGTCGATTCAGTGTCTGACTTCAGCTCAGGTCATGGTCTCTCAGCCTGTGAGTTTGAGCCCAGCATTGGGCTCTGTGCTGGCAGCTCAGAGCCTGGAGCCTGCTTCGGATTTTGTGTTTCCCTCTCTCTCTCTGCCCCTTTCCCACTTGCACTCTGTCTCTGTCTCTCTCTCTCTCTCTCTCAAAAATAAAATAAAAACATTTTTTAAAATGTACAATTACCCACACTTTATGCAACATTCTCTTTTCTGTATGTCTTTCTCTTTACCGCAGGGTTATTGTGTACATATTATATGTGCCTTATTGTTCTAGGCATTTCAAGAGGTTGGAAAGTGCTCTTAAGTTCTTCTAGCTCCTTCTCAGTCTTCACTTCTGTTATATTTTCAATATAACAGAGGGCAACGGACTGTGTAGGTCTGTTTCCAATAATTGTAATAAATAACAATTGACAGACTCTGAGCCTTTGTGTTAAAACGTATCTAGCTCAAATATGTTTATTTGGAGGATGGTTGAAAACAACCAAATTACTGCAGCGAGTTCTGTGGTGCTTAAAAAGCTATTGTCATCGCATGCATCCGATTGCATCTGAGCGTAATGTTACGAGCATAGTGATAGCGGAGGGAAGTCTGAGCTGAGATACTAAAGGGGAACTGCTTTCTCTACTTCGGTTGTTAAGGATTATTATCCCAGATAACTGCATTCCAATGTCCATGCTGTTTTCCTTCCGGGAGAATTTGCCCTTTTTTGAACCATATATATCGTTAACTCCAGTGAGTTTGTACGTTTTCTAAAATAGACTTCCTAAGTAACCAATTAAAAAAAAAGAATCTCTTAAAAATAAAAATCTTCTCTTTGAAATGGTGATTGGGCCTCTAAGATAAAGAATCCCATTTGCAGGTCTAAAAAGAGTAATAAGAACTTTCTCCTACCTACTAGTTGAGTAAGGGCTGAGGAAAATGCAACTTTGCTCTTCTATAAAAAATTAAAAAATAAAGGGAGAGCAAATTGATCAAACAATTGTGGGAAGTTTGGCTCCATTAGTCTCGTGCTTTTCAGTAGGCCCCAGCTAGCAATAAGATGCAGTTTATGTGAGTATGCGAGGCGATGATTTTATTTAAATTGTCTGTTAAATTTGGTGGCATAAGAAGAAACGAAGCAACGTTGCTGTTCTGTTGAAAAGCCTTGTGTCCCACCATCTCCTCATCCCTAGGTATAATGAGGAGAGCATTACCTCCCTGTAAGATTCACATAACTTTTTATGAAACATCATCACGCTAATTTAGTCAATGGCCCCTTTAACTTGTAATCCATTACAGGAGACTGGGAAATGATTATTTCTGGATGTGGTTTCCTTTCTCTCGTTCTGTTTTGCAAGCTGCATGTCGAAGTTACGGACTTCTTGCAAGAAAAAAAAAAAGGTCTTCTAAAATGATTTCTGGTTCTTGAAAAACAGGAGAACTGACTATAAAGAGTGATTTGCTATTTTGGTGTCTGTCTTTACAGCAGTGGAAAATTGGGAGGGGATCAAACATCCTCTCCAATTTGGCCACCACCTGCTCGGTTTAATAGTGTTTTTAAATGAAACCCCTGACACATCGTCATCAGGGCTATTTTCACCTTGCAGAAACATGATTCAAAATTTTCTAGAATATAGATCACGGATACGGTTTTATAAGGAAGAAACATAAGGACATCTGGAATTTTCTATGAAAGCTGATGTGCTCTCTTATCTGAAAATCCAAGGCTTTGACCCAAACTCTCAGATTTCCTCTCCAGGTTGATTAATGCAGGTAAAGAAAGTCTGATG
Organism: Suricata suricatta; assembly: GCF_006229205.1. Lineage (NCBI taxonomy): Eukaryota > Metazoa > Chordata > Mammalia > Carnivora > Herpestidae > Suricata > Suricata suricatta. The sequence goes on along the minus strand of NC_043701.1, from coordinate 49,641,779 downwards.
GATACAGAAGGGCTCACAAAATTTGTGAGCTCTGTTTTTTTGCACCTAAGTGTAGTGCCAAGATTTTGGCTTTCTCTTCTTTGAATCCATCCCCTGAGAGCCTTGTTTGTTTTTAGTACCTAATTTTATTGTTCATTCTTACTAACCTTCAAATCTCAGTACACTTTTAGAAGAAAGTAAACCAAAAGTAATTACTTGGGGAACACAAAGGCCATATCTATATATGAGATCAAACATTTCCAACCTTCCCTTGCTATTTACCTCTAAATAACTACTCGTTTTTTCTAGTGCTTTCTACTTGTTTTCGTGACAAGCAAACAGCAGGGAATGTCTTCAGGCTAATTATATAGGACCATTTTGGGATCCCACAGGGAGTAGGATGAAGTCGAACTCTATCTCCACTTTAGTTTCGTGGGGAAACGAAACCCCAAGGGAGGTCAGGCCTACGCTGACTTCTCAGATGACAGGGAATTGTGGTGTAGGCAGGCTTTCCCTCCACTAGGCAGAAGGACCCCGAGTATCCAGGGGATGACTGCTAAGCCATCCCATGGTGGCTTCAAGTGTCTAGTGTTGTCATATAACCACCAGCCCCTTCCCTCCCCGCATCCAGAAAGTTGAGTGTGGGTGTGAAAAGCAGGAGAAACTAAAAGGAGCAGAAAAGCTAACCGCAGTGCCTGGAAATACAGACGTCCCTTCTCTTTTGTAAAACAAATCTCAACATGAAATCTGATAGTGGCATTAAGAATTGTGAGAATGTCCCAGAAGATCCAGGGTTCTGCCCATGCTGCAACCCTAGCCCCAAGCACCTGCCGTGCCCTGCATGATCTTAGGAGCTGTGCACACTGGCCTCTAAGAGAAAGGGACTCTTTCAGCTGCAGACACCCAATTCTGACCTCTTTTAAAAGGAATTTCAGGGGTAGCTTCTTGCTTCAGGGATCAAATCATGTTTATGAATCTCTGACCCTTTCTGCATCTCTGACCTGTACTTGTTTCTGCCTGTTTATTTTTCAGGTGGGTAAGCAATATGGCTGCCAGATGCCTGAGACTTACAGTAAGCTACCTTAGCGACCCCAGCAGCCCGGGGAAGGAACACGAAGTCAGCTCTGGAGCCAGGGTGGTTGAGGGTAGCTCCACTCAAACCATAAGGAATGGGTTTTCTGCAGGAGAGATAGGTTTTATTACTAGAAGCATATAAGGAAGTCACTCGGGCACACAAACCCCGAAAATGTTCAATACACAGTCCTTATCTATGTACACTAAGAACGCCGCTGATCCAGGATCAGTACTATATTGCCATTGTGTTATAGTGTGGGTTGTGTCTCTTAGGGAAACTGTGTCACTGCTTTCTCTTCTTTTTGTGCTCCCGTGGGTCCAGTTTAAACCTGTACCTTGACTTGTGCCCATGACCTTTGGTTTCTGCCTCTATGCTCATGTGGGACGTCTATCACAGGGCATTATGCTTGCTCATCTTATCAATATTTCTTAACACTTGTAGATTCCTTAAGTGGTGCCTGATACTGCCTTTGGCTTCATCGTGGATACTCCCAGAATCCAATATCTGTCTTATAGAGCAGACATGGCTTTCTGTCCTTGCTCCACTGGTGACCCTTGCCTGGATGGAGCATTGTTCCTTATGCCTGTCCAGATTGGCCTGGTCCCTCTGTCTCACAGCCAGACCTGACCAGGTACTGACAGGGAGATGACTCGTTATACTGCAGAGAACCTGCCAACTTTGTTTGTGGACTGATCCCTGGCCAACATACTGATTTACTAGCTTGCAAATAAGGTCCTGGAGAAATGTAAGGGCATGAGCCTCTAGATGACAACATCGACCATGTGCAGTGGGTGCACTTTTCCCTTTCATGTGCATGGAAAGTATTAGGAGAGGAAATATTCCCCTCAGGACATATTTTACATTGGCAGTCATGTTTTCCTGGAAATTGATTTAACTTTTAACACTTCAGAAATGATCTGATGTAAAACACTTAATAGCAAGAGAGAAGGACTGTATTTCCTGTCTTTCAACACCACCATGGCTGTAAAATGCCTTTCTCCACTGACTAGGGTGTATTGTCCCACATATTATGATTACAACACACTTCATTCATTCATTCCCTCATTCATTCACAAGCATTTGAACAGCAGGCTCTTGGAAAGGTACCTAAAAATGCAAAATTGAGTAAGACCATGTCCCTACCCTCAAGGAGCTCTGCTCTCAGCAGTCAAAGTCCCAATGAATAAACCCAGAATTCAAACATGATGGGACATATACTCTTGGATGCATCTAGGACATCAAACATGTACTCACAGGAGATGATGTTGTAGGGTCATCTGGGGGTGGAGAAGCAAAGCCCACTGTAGAATGAGCAAGAATTCACTAGGTGAAACATGGAAAAGGAATGTTCCAGGAAGTGTATTCCAAGAAGGATCATATTGGATGCCACAGGGCTTGAACTAGCATGTAGGGTTGGAGAAAGAGTAATAGTTACAGCAGAGCTTAGGGTATAATAGGACAGTGAAGAGAGAGAAACAGTAGGATATAAGCTTGGGGTTATAGGCAGAGGCCAGGACATGAAAGGTTTTGCAAATTATAGTGAGGAGTTTATATTTTATCCAAGGATAGGAAGGAAAATTTAAGGATTTTAAGTAGAAGTCCATCATGATTAAACTTACATTTTAGAAGTTCACTGTAGCGTTAGTGATAGTGTTGCCTACCTAGCAAAGGGGAGAATGAGGCAGGAAGACCAACTAAGAGGCTATGACTCTAGTCCAGGCCTGGAATGATGAGAGCTTGAATTAGTGCAATCAAGGTGGGCATGCCTAACTGAGGCAAGGGAGCAGACCTAAAACACATTAAGCGGTGGGTGCCTGAGTGGCTTAGTTGGTTAAGCATCCAACTTCAGCTCAGGTCATGATCTCGTGATTTGTGGGTCAAACCCCGCTTTGGGCTCTGTGCTGACAGCTCAGAGCCTGGAGCTTGCTTCAGATTCTATGTTCTCCCTCTCTCTCTGCACCTTCCCCTCTTTCAATAATGAATAAACATTAACAAAAATTTTAAATAAAAAAATACATTAAGTGGTATCAGAAAGTGACAAAGATGCAGAATAAATGACTGGCTTTAGTGTTGGGTACTAAAGTATATGGTAAAGCCACTAAATAGGCCTGTGGAATATATAGACTTAATTTTGAAAATTAAAGTCTCAATTCAGTTTTAGATCTAACCAGTTAGAATTGAAAGAGGGACATCCCGATACAGATGTCTCATAGGTGGTTGATACATGAACCTACAGCTCAGGAGAGAAGTCTGAGCTAAAGATATAAAGTTGAGAGTTGTTTGCAATAGAAAGAGTGGCTAAACTGTTGGGAGTATGAAGTCATTTAGGGAGGACACACAATGCCAAGGGAAGAGGGCCAAGGACAAAGCCTCAGAGAACACTAACCTTCAGTGAGGAGCAGGGGGAACTGTCAGTGGATGGAGAGAGAGGTCCAGGGCAAATGAGGAGGTTGGGGAGTTCACAGAAAATTGGGACATAGTATATTTTAGTGAGAAAGGAATAGTAAACTGTGCCATGAGAAAGAAAGGCAAGATGATGACTGATGGATTGTCATTGGATTTGTTAATGAAAATTTCCCTGATGATTTCGCCTGAATACAAGATCAGCATATTTGAGAGGCAGGAGACTGATTGCAGAGAATTGAAAAGCCAATGGAAGGTGGGCAAGTAGGAATAGCGACTTTAGAGTATTTGTATTGCTGATTTAATTCTCAGTTCTCTCTCTTTGTAACTTCAGAGGGAGGAGGGGCAATGCTGATCTTGGTCAACATTATAACCCAGGTACTGAGTGCAGGGCCACATCCATAGAAGGCATTTTAACAAATATTTGGTGAATGATGAAAGAGAGATACAGTGGTAGATAAGGGGCATAAAATACCAGAGACACCTTTTATTTTCTTCCACTAAATTTGAGGAAAAAATAGATGAGCTTGAAAATACATGTGAAACAAGGTTTCAGAGAAAGTATAAAGAGACAGATTTCTGATGTATTATATAAAAAATTTGGCATTTTCTCTAGCTTTTTCTAGAAATCATCCCCAAACAAAAATGAACATAAGAAACAAAAATGTAAACTCCCAAACTCCAGTTTTGGTGAAATTAAGGAACTGTAAATTCCCAAAGCAAGGGTAATGGAGAAGGGAGGGGATAGTTTATAAGACTGGGGGGAGGGGATGTAGAGATTGCAGATCTCAAAGAGCTAGCAAGGTTAAATGGGTGCCCCCCTGAGGCACAAAACTCCAAACTTCATTGCAAAAGGATACATATATAGGGGGCCAGGGGTGCTCCTGGACTCTGTGCTTAAGAATCAGAGAAAGCAGAGCCAAGTAAGTCATGCAGGAAGTCTGTATAGAGGAAATGGACCCTCTCCACAGTATCAGGGGAGAAGATAAAGTTGCTATTGTGAGAAGGAACCACTGTTGCCAGTCATCACCACTCTTCTCACCCTGTAATGAGAAAATTTCAGTCCCTGGTCCTTTCCCAACATATACCTGCAAACAGTAGGTCCAGAAATTTTATGTCTTTCGGTAATGAGGAATCAAGAAGTAAGAATCCATATATATATGGACTGTAGAGAAAAGAAAGAAGGAACAGGAAAAAATGTTAAACAAAGGATACCCATGGGGAAAAAATGTTGTCTTAGAGTAGATGAATATAGCAATGAAACACATTGCATGGATTTTAAAAATAATCAATGAAACAGTTGTTCTTATGAAACGAGAGCTTCAAACAAAGATGTGAAAGCCCAGGGAAGAGATGGTACAGTGTAGGAGAAGATAAACTGTAAACTGGAAAAGCTCACAAAAGGAATGTAAGAAAGAAAGTAGTAAAATCATCCTAAGGATGGTGGCAAAATTGGAAGGGAAATGGTGAGAATAGATACTCTGAAACATAGTAAAGGATATAGAGAATTAACTAACAAGAAAAATAAAAAGTAAACAAAATGTTAAAAAAAAAGAATGAAAGAAAATGATATATGGAAAAAACAGGCAAAGAAGATTCAATGTATACAAAAACATTTAAATGACACTCAGCTTCCCTTATGTTGAGAAAGGCAAATCAAATATACACTGAGGTTAAGACTTCTATTTCTAGCAATATCACAAAGACACAAGTAGATTCTACTCAGGGACAACATGGATATTGGTTCATGGTTTGAAAAGAAAGAACATCTTTTTCTATGAGACTAGAGGGTAGGAAATGGAATTGGTTCAGATACCAGAACTTCAACTTCCTGCCTTCACAGACAGAGTTTCTCTGTGTAGAGACAGTCAAGCACATCTGCCAGGGGGAAGAGGGTGGGTGGAAAGGAAGGAAGAGGCATCAGAAGAGTACTGGAGATTTGGGAAAACATCTGTTGTGGGATGGAAGAGGGCTATTTGGAAGATGTAAAAGAATTGGGTGAAGAGTGTCTCTGAGTTGCAGTCTATACATCACCATCTCCTTCAGCACGGCGCAGCTGCCTGTTCAGGGCGTGAGGACGTCAGCAGCTGGAGGCTCCAGAGTAGATCAGGTGAAGAGATGAGGAGGCAAAAGTGCCTCAAAGAATGATTGAGGTGAAAATGGAGGGTGGAGATTTAGTGGATTTTTAGATTTTAGAAGTTGCGTATTCCAAGTCATGGGCCATGAGGGGAGGGGAGGTTCCCTTATGTCCTATGTCCCTTTACCCAAAGTGGGAGACATGCTAATCTTGGTCAGCTCCCAGGATATTAATTAGGCCATATTTACTCATGTTGAAGCCAATTTTTGAAAAGACGTCAGTTCATGGATGTGACTTCCTCTCTTCTTTCACCCAAGTAGCCAAAGTGGTTTTCTGACCAGGGCTTATTCCAGGGACCACTGCCCACCTTTTCTTTGCCTTCCTTGTCCACACAGCTTAAAGAGAGAAGCACCATGGAGTCACACCTTTGTCCTTTTCCTCCTTGCAGAAAGGAATGTGGAGAGAGCCAAGACACAGGTTTGGGCCTCATATCCTGCTTTAATCTAAACTTTCTTAGATTATAGGAAAAGGGTGCTCCTTATGGTCCAGGCCAACCCACTATGTTTGCTTTCCAGGGTGGGAGGTCCTTCGGGAAAAGCGTCTAAGACCAGAGACTCTTAGTAAATATCTTCTGTATAACATGGACAATCCCCTCTAACTTCTAGCAACAGGAGGAAAGAGTATCGGGGATGTTTGTGGGCACAGGGATCTGCTGTATGAGGGACTGAAGGCCACTGAAGCAGGAGAGCTAAAGCTCCATGTCTCGCGTTAGCCTTAGAAATGTCAGAAGCACTTTTGATTCAAGCTCATAGTAAAATGCTTTAGCAGGGAGTTGACAGTTCTAAAACAACCATCTCAAAACCAGAAGACATGTTGTGGCTTTTATAGTTGAAAAGAAAAGGCGTTTAGGACTAGGCAGGAAGTTACCACTGCTACTGCTGGTACTGCTGCTGCTACTAGAGTAATAATAATTTAATAGTAAGCGAGTGGGGACAGTGACACAGTAAATGAGAGCTAAATAGCAGTTCCTAAGCTATCACTATTTACAGCAGTGGACACAAATATTGATATGATTATTCACGTACATACAGAGGTTTATATTTCAGAAAAGTAAAGATAAGTCCCGTAGGAAAATAACTTGTCATGAGGGGGATCAAAATCTCTTTACAGGGAGATGTAACAGAAAATCTGCCATGTGTGATAGAACAGAGTGTTCGTTTATCTCACATGGGACCTTAACCTTCGTCTTCATTTGAGATTCCTAAAGCGTAACTGTGGCTTCTTTATTAACATTGATGGATTGATAGCGCCGTGTTTGAATAAGCAAAATACTTAATTTTAGAACCAAATAACATTTTTCTTTCACAAAAAAGTATTTTCCTGGGGAAAGGGACGGGGTTATCTTAAATCTTCCAGACTGGAATAGGATTGAAAAAATGCTAGCTTCTCAGTGAATGAGTCCCAAAGACTCCGTAGTTGGTACGTGGGATGAAATTTTTGGCTATAGAGAACGTGAATAAAGGTAATAACAGAAGTTAGACAATTTTTGTGCAATGTTTGTCTTTTAAATAAGCAGTCAACATATGTACGTGTTTTTAATAAAAGAATCAACTTCAGTGAAGGCACCAGGAGTCGAGTTGTGGAAGTTTTGGACAATTTAGTTTTCACCGATTTGGTGATTTGCGGTAGAGGAAGAGAAAGGCTCAAGTGCCTAGTAGTGACTTAGCTATTCTCACTAATCCGATTCTGAGACCCAACCAGCTCTGGATACTGGCCTTCAATACCTCTTACCTAAGTCCCTCTGTCTATCTTTCTCTCTCTATGTCTCTATCTACCTATCTATGTATCTATCTTTCTATCTATCATCTATCTATCATTTTTATACTGGCTATATTGAGATATAATTCACATGTCACAAAATTCACTCTTCTAAAGTGTACAATCCCATGATTTTTAATATTTCTCAGAGTTGTGCAACCATCACCTCAATCAATTTTAGAACATTTCCACTCCAGAAAGAAATCTGGACCGTAAGCAGTAGAAATCTGGACCTTATGCAGTCACCCTTTTATCCCCCCGTTACCCTCTCCCTCAGCCCTAGGCAACCACTAATCTGTTTCCTGTCTCTATAGATTAGTTTATACTGGACATTTTATATAAGGGGAATCTTAATTTATGTGTTTTTGTGACTAGCTTCTTGGACATAGCATAATGTTTCCAAGATTCATTCATGTTTTAACATGTATCAGTACTTCATTCCTTTATTATGGCCAAGTAATATTCCATCATAGGACTACACATTTTATTCATCCATGCATCACTTGGTGGACATTTGGGTTATTTATACATTTTGGCTCTTAGGAGTAATGTTGCTATGAACAGTGTACAAATTTTTGTGTAGACATATGTTTTCATTTCTCTTGAGTATATACGTAGGAGGGGAATTTCTGCGTCATATGGTAACTCTTTGTTTAAACTTTTGAGGAACTGCCAGACTATTTTCCAAAGTGGCTGTACCAGTTTACATCCCAGCCAGCATTGAAGGCAGGTTCTAATTTCTCCACATCCTTGCCAACACATTATTTTCTATTTTTTATTAGAACCATCCTAGTGAGTGTAAAGTGGTATCTCATTGTGGTTTTCATTTGCATTTCCCTGATGGTCACTGATACTGAGGATCTTTTCATGTGCTTATTGGCCATTTGTCCATCTTCTTTGGAGGCATGACTATTCAGATACTTTGCCCAATTGAAAATTGGATTATTTGTCTTTATATTATTGAGTTGGAAGCATTCTTATACATCCTAGATACAAGTTTTTAATAGGATATATCATTTGTAAATATTTTCTCCTTCTGGATTAATTTAGGTAACAGGTTTAGCTACTGTTAAAAGCCTTCTGAAAAGAATGAACAAAAAATTTCTAGGATACTACTTACATTTACGATGATTAGATGGTTCTAACCAGGGCCTTTTTTTTTTTTTTGAAGTTTATTTATTTATTTTGAGAGAGTGCCTGAGCAGGGAAGGGTCAGAGAGAGAGGGAGAAAAAGAGTCCCAAGCAGGCTCTGTGCTATCAGTGCAGAACCGGACACAGGACTTGATCTTACTGAATCATGACATCATGACCTGAGCTGAAATCAAAAGTCAGATGCTTAACCCACTGAGCCACACAGGTGCCCCTAACCTGGGGCTTTTTATATGTGGCTTTAGGTTTAGGGAGAATGGAAAAATGCACTCACTATATAAAGTTAGTCACAAATTTCCTTTCTCTTTCCTATTTGGTGAAAATACAAGAGGGAGACGAAATTTGTACCATATATAAGCTCCTAATATTCTATATTAGCTTTAGTAGTTTTCTTCATATTTAAAGTGCAGGGGCTGATTTAAAGTCACTCTGATGGAATAGCTAGATTTTGTGCTTTAGAATTGAAAGGAATTTGAAAGAATTGCATTCTTATATTCTTACATTTGCAAGATCTAACCTTTCCAAAGTTCACCTTTAACATCTTTTTAAAAGAATTAGAAGTCTTGTTTACTTTGGTTTTTCGATATATTCTCTCAGGGAAAATTTATTTGTTTCCAATTATTTAACATTGAGCTCCCCAAACAATCTCTTTATTTGTTGCTCTGTTTTAGCAGCATCACAACATAAGTTTTAGCCGTGCCAACCAAAATAGCTTTCTATGATTCACCTCTAACTGGATGGGCCATAGCAATTTGAATTCCATGTTAAGTTGCCATGGAGATTTATATACCCCAAATGTTGCCTGGTGCATATGGTTATTCGGCTGCTTTTTAGGATAGCTCTAGACTAACTACTAAGTACTAAGAACCATGGACTGTGGGAACTCAGCCTTAGAGATGGTTTAGTACAACTCCTCTTATGGGTTATAGTAACACCATACGAGGCACATGTGATCTTTTTTCTACTCTTCTGTATTTTCTAAGTGCTCTAAATCAGCATGTATTATTTTATAATTCAATATGCAATTCCTTCAAAACTTGATCTTTTATTATACAAGTATTACTTGCTTATTATAGAAAACATAGAATCTTCTTATCAATAAAAAAAGAGAAAAATAAATGCCACTTCTATAGCTACCCCACGGAGATGACCATTATTAACATTTTGGTGTGGTTTCTTCCAGAAAAAGACAAAACTGTTCTCTACTTTTTCTGCCAGCAGTATATTGTGAAAATCTTTGTGTTTAATAAACACATTACATATTTGGAGAAAATAACCTTGAAATCTGTGTCCACTTTTGCCAATTATATTAATCTTATGAACTAGTCAGGGAAAGTATGATTTTCTCTATTTTATGCATGAAGAGATAGAGGTGAAGAGAACTTAATTGACTTGTTCAAGTGCTCAAACTAAAAAATAACAGAAATGGGACTAATATTTGAATTTTGACTCAAAACCCAGTGTTCTTTTCACTTCTTTGTCATTAATAGGCTGATGACACTATAGACACTGAATTGTCACAGCAGGAAATCACAGCAGACCTTAATTAAGGGCATTCTTGAGTCTGAGTAAATAAAAAAAATATTGGATTGAATTATGAACTACTGTTGAAAGGAATTACATGGCTTTTTGTGCCTCATTAGCAGCTAATTAATTGCTACCATGTAAATACTTTAATTATGCAAACATCTTATGAATAAAGGAGAAAATAATTTATAAACAAGGGGAAGAACAGATGTGACTCCACACATTAGATAATAAGATGATTATCTGAAAAGTACTCAACTAGTTGGAGAGGTGAGCTGAATCTACCAAAATGATATGTAACATAGATGAAGGCACAGTTCACCACTTGGGACCTCCAAAGTCTGCTGCTGCATTATCTGTAGAACTCCTCCCTCATGAGGGACATCAACTTCTCTCCATGCTACGCTCAGTTATGGTGGCACCTGGGAAGACGTGTGGTGAGCTGAGAGTTGCTCTGTCAGGGCAGGAACTGGCAGCAGGATCCATTCTGCTTGATTCCAACATGCTCCTCCTTGCTGCACACACCGAGAGCTGGGGTGGGCTAAACTCTGCTCCTGTACCTGTATCCTTCTTTGTGCTCAGAAAGGCACTCAAATTAATATTCTGTTATTTAAGACATAGCTCAGTGGCAAGGATGACAAAAGACAGAACAGTGTGGTGAAGCTATTGAAAAAGTCCAGTGGGAATCTTTCCTTAGTATGAGAATATCATCTAAGCCAGAGGTCAGCAAAGTATGACCTATTGGTCAAATATAGACTGCCATCTGCTTTTGGAAAAACGTTTTTATTGATGCATAGCCATGTCCTTTCTTTGACATGGTCTACAATGGTAGAGTTGAATAATTGCATGGAGGCTGTATGCCTATAAAGCTGGAAAATATTTATTATTTGGCCCTTTATAGAAAACGTGTGCACATCCATGGTCTAGAACAAGGATAGGGGATATGGAGAGAAGTATAGCTCCAATGTCAACTTCAGGCATTGCAATTTAAAGAGATAGAGGTCAATTGAAGCATAGTATAGGTGGAAACTCATTGCCATAGTGCAGGAACTCAAAATTAAGTTTCATATGGGAGGATAAGGAGATTGAGATATTTTTAACCTAGAAAAGAGAAGCCTTGAAGTGGGGGAAGAGGAAGGGGATTGGAAGATCCTTACCTAAATTAAAATACTGAAATAAGAGGCACCTGGGTGGCTCAGTCAGTTGAGCGCCTAACTCAGGTCATGATCTCATGCTCTGTGGTATCCAGCCCCACGACAGGAACTGTGCTGACAGTGCAGAGTTTGCTTGGGATTCTCTCTCTCTGTTCCATTCTCTCTCTCTCTCTCTCAAAATAAATAAATAAACTTTTAAAAAATGCTGAAATAATGCTGAGTGGAAGGACTTTGTAGCCCCAACTAGGACCATGGATGACTGTTACAGAAAGACCATTGGTGGGCTTTCTAACAATGATGAATTAAAAAACATAACAGGCTGGACTGGGAGGTAGAGTTTCCTTGTCAGAGCTCAAAGTTCTCATGTCTATCTCTACTGTCTACCATCACCTCTATATACACATTGCTTCTCATTCTTATAAATGACTTCCTATTATTATAAACTCACTTCATGGATGAGTAAATAATTCAGAAAGAGTAAAACATTTGCCTAAGTTCACGATGTTAGCAAATGTCAGATCTACAGATAAATAGGCTGTTGGATAAGAGTTCTTTAGAAACTTTTTAAAAAGATTTTTTAAAAAAGTAGGCTTAAGACCAGGCAGAGCCCAATGCAGAGCTTAAACTCATAACCCTGAGATCAAGCCCTGAGCTGAGATTAAGGGTCAAGTGCTTAACCTACTGAGCTACCCAGGTGCTCTGAGATAATTTTAAAAACAGAAAAGGGCAAAGAATAACATAACTAACCTAGATAGTTCTACCACCTAGAATTTACAGTTATTAACAAGTATCAATTTTACATTGTGAAAATATATGTTTATTTCTAAGTTGGTAATATCAGTTATATAGTTATAATTACATAATTTTAAATAGTCTTTAAAATTATATAATTAATATGCACCCTGAGTTGTACTTTTAATAATATTTATAGACACTATCTCCTTTTAAAACAAGAATCACCACCAGGATCTCCTTGTGCCTGTTGTAGCTAATATTCTTCAGTTCTCCATGATACTATCTGATCACAAACTGGTTTGGGGGCCTAAATTATATGCATATTGCTTATTTTCATTGACAAGTTAATTATCCAATCATTGCTTCCCTTTGCATTTTCCTGATACCTCTTTGCATGGTCCCGATCTAACAGACTCCATAAAAGAACAAGGTCTTGCATTATTCAACAAGGTCCTCTTTTACAATCAAACATATCTTTTATTTAGGGTGCACAGAAAATTGGAAAGGACTGATTGAACATTTTTGCATCAAAATCTTAATTCATGTTTTTTTTCCCTCTTCTTATTTTACTTTACATTTTTCATCTTGCAATAGTTGTATGAGCTGCACTTGACTGGTAGTCAGCACAGCTGACTGAAGTTGTTCATGTTTTCTGAACCCACTTCCTTCCATTCTCTCTGTAATCCTGCCAAATTGCTGTGTACTCCAGACACAAAATGACTCCAGTTAACAACCTACCTTAATGATATGGAAAGTGAGAGCATGCTGCTGTTCTAAGATAAACAGAGCAATCCCAGTAGAGAACTCAAAGTTATGGGTCATTTTCTTAATGAAAATGTTGATCAGATTAAACTGGTTATTTCAGTGACTTTTGCTCTTCTTGTTCATGGGAGAAGTGTGCCTCCTGCTAGGTAATGGCCCCTAATGCAATCACAGGGGTCCTATGGGGTGGGGGTGGGGAGCTCTCATATGTATTCCCAGACAAATGGCAACCTCAGCTTTTCCTCTTTCATTCTGATGTCCTCCTTCTGGCGTTCTGCTGGGTCCCCCAAGCATCCCACTGTGCCAGCCAGTTCTATGTCGGGTTATGGCCCTGAGCCCCACTGCTGATGAAAGGAAGCTTGAGAGATGTCAGAGCTTACTATGTTTTGTGACACATCTGGGGGGGCCACTGACTCTTCGTGTCCTCTGTATTGGAATGATGCCAGTGCCCCTTGTGAGCAGTGCCCCACAGAGATTTTAGTAAAGCTGTTTGTGTCCATTTGCTGGGGCTGATGTAACAAGTACTACAAACTGGGCAACTTAACCAACAGAAACTTATTGTCTCACATTTCTGGAGGCTGGAGAGCTGAACCCAAGGTGTTGGTGGGATTGGTCCAGTTGGAGGGTTGTGAGGGAGCATCTGTCCTATGCCTTCTCCTAGCTTCTGGTAATTTGCTGGCAGTGTTCGGTGTTTCTGGCATCTAGTAGCATCACCCTTATCCTTATCTTCATGTTCGCATGATGTTTTCCCTATGTGTGTGTCTGTGTCCAAATCCTCCCTTTTCAAAAGGACATCCATCATTTTGGATTAAGGCCCCTTCTATTCTAGTATGACCTCAGCTTAACTAGTTACATCTGTATCCCAGGTCATGATCTCAAGGTTTGTGGGTTCGAGCATTGTGTCAAGTTCTGTGCTGACAGCTTGGAGCCTGGAGCCTACTTTGGTTTCTGTGTCTCCCTCTCTCTCTGCCCCCTCCCCCACTCATTCTCTCTCTCTCTCTCTCTCTCTCTCTCTCTCTCTCTCTCTCTCTCAAATCAATAAAAACTTTAAAATAAAAATAAAAAATGGAGAACACTAAAGAAAACTCTTCAAACCTCTCTTTCTGTAGTCATAGAAATATGGAGGTGGTTGCTTTATTTTTCCCCCATAGGAAGTTGTTGGTGTTATAAGGAAGCTGGTGTTGAACAAAGAGACACTTCTAGCACTCGTCTCCCTTCCAGAGGACTGCTTACTACCTTCCCCCCAAAGAAAATGAACCACAACAGCCTTTAATTCAACCTCTCTGTTGCTGGCATAGAGTGAGAGCACAATAAATGTTTTGGGCATACATGAGTGGAGATGAGGAAGGTATTTTTATATGATATGAGAGACTGTGGAGAAAGAAAAGGGAGTTGCTTATCTATCCCTTTTGACTTCCCAGGGTGATGAGGAGAAAATCAGATTATTCACTAAAAGCACTTTGAAAGCTGCTACACCTTTGGCCAGTTCTGTTAATACTTAGTCCTGAGGCTTGTAAAGAAAGAAGTTTCAAGGATTGATAGGTTTGGGAGGAGACAAACGTAGTTTCCTTGCCTCTGTTCTGAAGCAAAGATGGTCAAAACTCTGTACCTCCTTTTTGTTATCTCTTACTGGCACAGGCCTGCAAATTCAGTCTAGCCCTTTTAAGAGGAGAATTGACTTCTTTTTTGTAGCCTAACAAAATCTAAAGAGAAAAGACTTCTTCTCTTTTGTAGCCTAAAAAAATCAACCACAAATTAATAAAACCAAAAATCAAGGAAAACAAATTTGTAGTTGGTTGAAAAAAAAAATTTAACCCACCTGCTTAAATGCCAATTAAGTTAAAAAAATTATATTCATGCAATCATGTGTTCCATAAAGGTTTCCATGAAAGCTTCTGATTAATCTCATGGAAAAATAGAAGTATGGTCTGTTTCAAACAAGTGATTAAATATAGTTATCTATCGATTACTATAAAGTGTAATGCTGTTGTGTTAAGAATTCATTTCCAACACATGCCCCTTTAAAAACAAAATGTTTTCTTGAGTCTGTGTTGAGTCCAGGTCACTCATACCTGTTTTCCAAATCACTTGAAAATTGGGGTGGTTGAAAACAGATTAGCTTTGAAGGAAGGAATGTAGAATTAGTGGGCAATCTACTGAGTGGATTGTGGTCAAAGAAGTCATAGAAGTCAATAGTTAGTGATTCCTGAAAGTGAACTGGGAGTAGAGTAGAGCTTTTGGTAGAAAAAGAGAAGTTAATGGGGGGGGGATTAAAGATTCGAGAAAGAACAACATGTTGATGGAAGCCAGGAAAGGTGAACTTGGGTCTCAAAGGGAAGAGAGAGAGCTATAGATTGAAGGCGTTTCTTTTCATCTGAGTCAGGAAGAAGTGAAGGTGGGCAGAGAGTGTATCATTAGAATTTTACCTGGTACAAGTTTAGAGATCTCATCTTAACCTCGTTTTATGGAGGAGGAAACTGTCGTCCAGAGAGGTGAGGTGACCTAAGATCACTTTATGCAAGGTAAGTCCCAGGTGTATTACAGGTTACAGTGTTCCTTCTCTACTTCATCCTATCTGCCCTCACTTCCACCACCTTGCAATCACACTTTTTGTTTCTCTAGCATATTAAAGAGTTGTTTACTAGATGTGGTTGATGGCTGTGGAAAAGCAAAAGGGTAAGAAAAAAATAATCAAGGTAAATTCAGTTTAGATGAGAAATAATTTAAGTGCTTAATTGGTTGAAACAAGATCAAGAACCGGTGTTGCTCTAGTCTGCCTGGAATCTTCCAGTGAGAGTTTGTGTGTTATCTTGTATTCAAAATGAAAAATGTAGAAGCCTTTGAGTATAAAAGTACCACCTAGCATACAAAGTGTGGAGATTATATGAAGAAGTTCAATTTGGACTGGAGAGAACACTGAATTTTTAAGAAGTCGAGGCAGATTCCAACCCCACAGCTGATATTTACATGGATTCATATAGATTGTGTCAGTGGCCTTAGTCAAGTTTCCACGAAGTCACAAAATGGTGGCCTGGAAGAATGTGGCCACATGGCCACTTTTCTAACTGTGCTGCACCTTTGTTTGGACCACATTCTGCCACAGGTGAAACATTAATGGTGCCACATTTCTCACTTTGATTCCAAATCTATCTATGCTTCTTGTCAATGCTCTTTCATCAAAGACCCCCAGGAACACACTTGTATTTGAAAAGTGCTTATCACTTAGCCCAGTGAGGGAGAATGTACACCACGGGGAGCCACAGCATGTCTTCATAGGAGGGCATAGAAAGGACTTACTATAGGACTTGAGTTTGTTGGGTAATTCGCGGAGGATCTAAGGAAGCAGGGGTTGGTCCTGGATTGGGTGCTCTCTGAACTCAAGGACAATTCTATGACTCTCTCAGTAAATCTTACTGATTGAGATGGAGGCAAGGCTACAGATCTAATTGGGAAAGATGCACCAGTCACTCAGATTAGCTGGGCTTTTTGGTATTTTGTGGCTCAGACAATGTTTATGCTTTGTCTTTGTTTAGATATAGATTACTGAGTGGCTGTGTTTCTGTCTTGTTTCATTTGGTCACAGAGTGACCTTGTCTGATGTTGATTTTCTGTGAAATTGTTTATGAACAACAGGACAATATCAAGGGCTTGGATGTCAGGGGCTGATTTTCTCTTTCCCCTATGAATTTATTTAGAGAAGAAAGGGCAAAGTTTCATGGTGTAATTTTCAAAATTGAGTATATGGATATGTGTAATCATTACATCATCACATGCAACTGGTATGTCTTTTTTGGGTACGTTTACTAAGAGCACTGGAGCCCTTGTACTAACCACAGTCACTTTCCCACACAGACTCCTCCTTTTTTTCATCTATAGGACGTGCTCTGTGAATTTTGGGCTAAAGCAGCTGTAGAATGAGAATAAACAAATTAGCACCTGAAGACTGGACTAACCACATTAGCACAGTTGCCTAAACCAACTATGCTGACCAGCTCCAGACAGTACTGTGGTCTCCGGATTCTCAGATCTTTGTGACTTTTGTCTTTTTTTTTTAATGTTTACTTATTTTTTGAGAGAGAGACAGAGCCCGAGGCTAGGAGAGGCAAAGAGAGAGGGAGACACAGAATCCGAAGCAGGCTTCAGACTCTGAGGGCTCAAACTCATGAGCTGTGAGATCATGACCTGAGCTGAAGTTGGATGCCCAACCAACTGAGCCACCCAGGCGCCCCAGATCTTTGTGACTTCTAAATAGTTGGGAAGATGAAGAAATAATTCCAAAGTATCATTTCATAGTTTCATTTGCTGTGGTGGTATCTGAAGCTTCTATTTATGATTTGTAGCACTCTTCCAGGGCTTTAAAATTGTGAGAAGCCATAGGTATATAAAATCATTTTGTTCCTTGCCTCATGGACTGTCTTCCACAGTCCTGGAGTTATCCTCAAAATTTTGGGGGAGAAACATTGATTTGTGGCCTCTGCATAGAAGCAATTGCATGTGGTGTTGCCAATAATCACTTGCAAGCCAAAGGCCTTTGAAGAAATCATCAAGTAGCTTGTGTTAAGTAATAAACTTGGGATTTATCTGGTTTGGGCCCCAGAAAGTTGTGGGCTCCTTTAATGATGTAAAATGTCATATTTGGGCTCATCCAGAAGAAAAACGATTCAGAGGAGAGAATATAGTATATAGTCGATGTAAGGAAGCCTGGGTCTCAGTTCTGACTAGGGAACTATGCAGAAATTACATGATTTTGGGGGGTTTGTTTTTTTAATCTAAAATGGCCATCGTAATGCTTGCTTTTCCTATCTCAGAGTTACTAGGCCAGGTAAGATCAAGTTTGTTAATGAAAAAGAAAATTCTGTTTTAAATTCCACATGCCTCTAAAGAATTGGAGCCCCATAAAGAAAATATGGCAATCTGCTAGTGGTTCTCTCCATGAGGAAAACACTTTGATGGGTTTTAGAAACACAAAAGTGAGTCTGGTCATAGTTTGGGAATAGAGAATGAGAGAGCCAAATTGCTCTGGATAAGCTGGGTATGAACATAAAGTTGGACTGTTTAGAGGCAGTGAGGGAGAGAAACAGGAAGGAAGGAGGAAAAGGAATAATCAGCAAAAGGCAGGAGTCCAGAGATGTACTGGAACGTGCCTGATGGAATTTTCAAGAATAGTGATGGGTAATTTGTACTTAAATTTATTTGCAGTGCAGCATTATAATCTACCACTTAGGCCCTTCAGTAAAGGCTTTTTAAAACACAGGATCTTTATGTATGCACCTTGCTTAAAATGAAGGTGGGAAGGGACTGGGTTGGGGACAATCTAGGGAAGAATACCAACAGCTACAATGTGCAAAACAGAACAGAAATGACCATAGAATATAAGTTTCCTTAGAAACACTAAGTTCTAAGTCCTAAGTTTCCTTAGGAACACTAAAAGGTCTTGGGCAGGCATTCCAGAGAGTACAGAACAGAAGGTTGAACCAATCTGATAGATCTTGAAGGACTGGGTGATGGAAGGTGATATGTGGATGATGAATCTCAAAGAGTTGGGGGGGGAAATAAAGCAACACAGCATATGTTGTTGTCGTGATTTGAGGACTTAGGGCAATATCTAGGTAACTCAAACTAAAATAAGTTACAGGATTTCAACCCCTATGCTTCTAGTACATAGCTAATTTAGAAACAAGTTTAATTCTTAACTATCAGTCTTAATATTCCCAGTCAAGAAACAACTTTGTAGGACCTATATAAGGAAGCAAGCATGTACCTTCTTTTTTTGGTGTCAAAAAGACAACTAATTTGAAGTGATTCTGTGATAGTCATGAGTCTAAGGTCAGGTGCAACACTTTCAAACTCTGTTTTCAGTGTTTTCTATTTGCTAACAAACTGAGCTGATGTTTTAAACCTGAGATCATATTTGGAACTTAGTTTGCATATTCAAATTGGAAAATTTTAAGGTTCCCAAGGCTTTTCTTGAGGCTTGATTGGCATATATTCTCTAGTGCTTGAGTGAGGGGTTGAGGGAAAGAAAGAGAGCCAGAGAGAGAGAGAGAGAGAGAGAGAGAGAGAGAGAGAGAGAGAGAGAGAGAGAGAGAGAGAGATTGGAAAAGATAGGGGACTTGGGACCTTTGTTCTTTCTTCCTTTGAACACTGCCTGAAACAGGTAAAGGTCTCTCTATAGTAACCTCCATCCTTGCTACTTGATATAAGGTCTGAGGTCTGGCAGCATCAACATTACCTGAGAGTTTGTTAGAAATGCAGAATCTCAGAGACTCACAGAATTGGAATCTGCATTGTAACAAGATCCCTGGGGGAGATTTGCATGCACATTCACATTTGAGAAGCACTTATCTAGGAAGTGTTCTACAAATCTGTTTCTGGGGCACCTGGGTGGCTCAGTCAGTTAAGCATTCAACTTCTGCTCAGGTCATGATCTCACAGTTCATGAGTTCAAGGCCCGCATTGGGTTTTGTGCTGACAGCTCAGAGCCTGGAGCCTGTTTCAGACTCTGTGTCTCCTTCTCTGTCTGCCCCTCCCCTGCTCATTCATTCTCCCCCCGCCCCCCGTCTCTGTTCCTCTCTCTCTCAAAAATAAATAAACATTAAAAAAATTAAAAAATATATTTGTTTTTAGGTGATATGAGAATCCGCCTGTGGAAAAGAAAAAGGATGTCACTGCTGCCACTAGAGATTTCATTAGAGATTTGACTGTGAATTCAATGTGAATTTTGCAGCTTAGGGACAGAGAAGGGACAGATGGGTTGGCCACCCCGGGGTCCCCCTGTAAGAGCTTACAAAAAGGCATGGTTGCTTCTCAACATGCTCCTCCAACTGAAAAGAGACTAGCAATGACCTTCCAGGAAGGCAGGGATAGCTGATATTCACATTACTTTGAATAGGATTTTAAAGCCAGCAGAGATTTTGAGAAGTAATCTAGCTGTTATGTTCCTAGTGAAAAGGCTGAGAAAAAAAGTAACATTAGCTTCCGAGGTCACAAAAAGTGCCTTCTCTTTCCTTTGTATCATCTTAAGACTCCTGGTAGAGTGGGACCCTTGCAGAATGAGCACTCGATAAATGTCATTAACGGTGATTTGCACCACAGTGGTAATATTTTTAATGCAGCTCATTCCTACAAATGTTCCACTTCCCATGTTAACTTTTATATACCCAGCAACCAAAATGTACACTGCTGAGTGTACAGAATATTGGGCTCCCGCTAAGTGTGATTAGATATTGATTTCTGAGCCCCGCAAACATTTAGCAATGCAGAAACTCTTGAGCACTGGATCATTACAGACTGTGGGGCTGACATTGGCAGAATTCCAACAGTTACAATTTGTGGAAAAATCCTAGAGTTGCTGTAAGGCCCAGGCTATGCATTTGACCCCTGTGTGTGGCCCTGATCTGTGCCCTGGTCCACTGATTATCCTTCTCGTCCTGTCTTTGCAAATGTAAGCTTTTGTTCAGCAAGGGTACTAGGTAGAGAGAAGAGAGGTATAGTATAAACTCATCATGACTCCTGGGGAAAAAAATACAGCTCAGACTTACAGGTGATAAGCTTGCAGTGAAGAATAGCACAGCATTACTTTTTTGTATTTGTATCGTACATAGTATTGCTCTTTTTCATTTGCTGTGGGAGTTGCTATCAAAGAACTGTGAAAAAATATCTATTTAAAGCTCAGATATATGGTCTGGAGAATAAGAAAAGCTAATCTATTCATAGGTTGTGGAAAAGAAAGGTGGCTATAAATTTTTAACATTCCCCTCTCAAGAATTGGGGTCTATGTCTCCTCCAAATTTGGGCAGACTCTGTGACTGCTTTGATCAACAGAATATAATGAAAGTGATATTTGTCAGCTTCTGACCCTCAGACTTTGAGAAACTGGCATCTTCTTTTTTCTGCATTTTGGAACCCAGTCATCATACTCTGAGAAACCCAAGTCACATAAAGAGGCTCATGCAGGCATTCCAGTCAGTAGTCCTACCTGAGCTCCCAGATACTAGCCAGGATTTTTGAACCACCATGTGAGTGTGCCATTTTGGATGTTCAGTCCAGTTGAGCCTTCAGAGGACACCAGCCACTATCTGAACCACAACTGCATGAAAGGACCAAGGAAAAACCAGCCAGCTGAGTCAGGCAACCCATAAAATAATGAGAGAGATAAATAACTTGTTTTAAACCACTGCATATTTTTAGTGGTTTGTCGTATAGCAATAGAAAATTTACTTTATTTATCTCTATATTAGTAGGCTAGCCTGAAGCTCTATGAATCTGGTTTCACTCTTTCAGACATGATCCTAAGCCTCACCCTTAAAAGACTCTGGGTTGCCCAATGCAAACACTTGGCTCACCTGAGTTTGCAACATGATACCTTCTAAAATTTATGCTCTCAAAGGTGCCTTCTCATTGAAAAAATTTCCGTACTTGCTTAATTCAGTTGTCAACAGAGGCCATCAAAATGGTGAGGGCGTCAGGTGTTCCTGGTTCCGTTCTCAACCCTGTATCCAAAAGCAGCCTTTGTGCGTTTGTCTGCTTGTGATTCCATGTGGTTGGTTCCTCACCCATCTCCTCTGAGTGTCAGCTCTTCTGGCAGAGGGCCATCAGAGCACCAAATAGTGTCCATAAAGTTCCCATGTCACTGCCTCTTTACCTGATAAATGGAAGCTTCCCCAAGCCTGTGACTGTGTTGAAGTCAATATTTTATTTTGATCTCTCTATCTTACCTGTAGGGAATTGTGTGAATCTGTGAGTCATGCACGACACCGTGGGGGCTGGGGATTCTTACAGAGTTCTGGTACACACCTCCAAAGGCGAATGCCAGCCTCCATGTCTGCTCTGTTCTAGCTCAGGATTTTCAACCCTGGCTGTGCAATAGAATCATCTGGGGAGCGCTCAAAAAAACCAAACTACTCATGTCTGGGTCTCACCTTACATTGGTTAAATCAAAGTATCTGGGGCTTGGGGCACCAGCATTGATATTTTAAAAATTCTCGCCCGGTGTTTCATAGATGCAGATGCAGGGAAGGTTGAGAAGTACATATAGGCCAATAATTCAGTTGGCCTCTTGTTTGTGGTAGGAAAAAAAAGAATAGCGTATCTGTAGATCCAAATCTTACCTATTCTTTAAGGCTTAGTTCAAATATTATTCTCTTTATGGGGCCAAGTAGTCCCATAGTTGACATATTTTCTTCTTCTTTTGAACTAGTGGTGTTTTATTTTACAGGCGTTTTCAACCTGTTGTATATTTTACCAACTCTTTCCTTCTTCTTTGTACTCAAGCCATGTCTCTGGCACATATGTATACCCAGTGAGAGCTCAACAAATATTCATTAAATGAAGATATGGATGGATGTCGGGAAAGCCATCCCACTTTGTCATAGCCTTCCCTTGGACACCAATTTGCTTTTGTGTGGATGGAAATGGAGGTGTCTATGTACAGCTTTGGTCTATGCCCCTCAGTTAGAACCGCCTCACAGCCATCCCACACACTGTGGCAGAGCTGAGCCACTTTTGCTCTTAGATCTTTGTCTTTGGTTACTTCCTGTCCCTATCTCTCTTCTTACTATTCAGTTTTTTCTTTTTAACTTAAATGATTCTTCTTTGCAAAGGTCTAAATATCTACATTCTACTTTTGTACCCACGGATGGTCATCAGAGGGAAGACAGGTACTCCACATTGTGTTGCAGAATGAAAACGTTTTGGAAGTACCAAGACTGATAAGGCTGCCTGTTTATCTCCCCACAGGCGAAGGTCTAGCTATTTAGAGCTAAAATGATAAATATTCCAAGAGCAAGCTCTGAAGTCACCAAATCCCTTAGTACTCTTTACAGAGTCTCTGTAGTAGCTGTACTGATGAAGCCACTAGATGTGCATCTTAGCCAGCAAGAGCAGTAGATAATTGTTTTGGGTTTTAGGGCCTCAGCTGAAATGTTACTGATTTTCAAGTCTCCGGTAATCTTCTAACTGACTTCAAAGAGATGTCTCAGTGTGCTCCTTTTTCCCTTTTTGTGTGTAGCATTTTTTTTTTTGCATCCTGCTTTGTACTTATTCATTATTTTTTTTGCTCTGAAGCACAAAATTCATCTCATTTTTTTAATTTAAAATTTGGAATTTTAAGAGGTTACTAGAAAAGTCCTCAAATCTGCCTGTAATCAAAGAGTTTCTCTTTGAAGTTCAGATCTTTCTTAGCTCTAATTCGAGGGGGAGTTATGATTCTGTGATGGACTCATGGCATTTCTTATTGGGGATATAAAGGTCAGATTTTAATGCCTTCTTGTGATATATGCATCTGGCCCAAGATCAGGCAGTTTTGAATGATGGAATTTGATTGTAATTTAGTGAAGGGGTAAGAGATGAGAAATTATGGCCTTGCTGCACCGTCTGAGCTGTACACCATTTCCTTAGCACCCTGGGTAAGGGTTTGTAAGTTAGAGCGGCAGCTTAAAATAGCCTTTCAGGGACATCATGAAGATGCTCTGGGAGTAAAAGCAAATCTCATCTTGGCTCATGTTCCATTGATTACCCGACATCCTGCCTTGGGGAAAAAAAACCTGCCAAGGTATAAATCCTTATCTTCTGGACATTCAGATGGATATTTACCTATTACCTCCCGTTTTGTCCAACTGCCTCAAGATTCTTATGTTGTTACTTCCTCTATTCCTCAATAAGAATTTTTGAGTTGCAAAGATCTCTACCTACTTTCTTCCTTATTTGCATTTTAAAAATGCTTAATATCAAATGAACTGAATCAGAATTCTCTCTTCCCAATCTAAGAAAATCATTCCTTTCTTATATTTTACATGAATCAAAGAAATGATCCAACTAGTTGGCATTTATTAAGAACAGAGATAATGTGATGTGGTAGAAAAAGCCCTGGGACTGGATTGAAGTTCTCGGTCTTTAAGCCTTAGGTTCTCTGAATTTCAGTTTCCTCACCTGGAAATGACCTGCTAGCCTTGATTTTGTTACCTAGTAAATTGCTTTGAGATTTAAATAAAGCTGTAGTATCTTTAGAATGGTTCTATTATCTTGTTTTCTGAGGCATACTAATTATTATTTTTTATAATTGTTTATATATAATTTTATTTAAACCATATAGACTAATTATTTAGTTTATATATAACTTATTTTTAGTTATTCTTATTTCTTTTTTTATTTTTTTTAATATAACACAATTTATTTTTTAACATATGCAATTATTTTCCATCATTTACAATACAGTAGTTACAATGACACTTCAAACAGAAAAACAAAGTAAAAAATCAAAACCCCAACTTCTATTTCACATAATTAGACT
>NC_043701.1:49520042-49617710 GCF_006229205.1 Suricata suricatta | reverse complement strand
CTGAGCTAGCTGTCAGCACAGAGCCTGACACGGAGCTTGAACCCACCAACCGTGAGATCATGACCTGAGCCGAAGCCAGCCGCTCAACCGACTGAGCCACCCAGGTGCCCCTCCTCGAGGGTTTTGATGGTTTCCTGTCTCACATTCAGGTGCTTCAGCCATTTTGAGTTAATTTTTGTGTATGGTGTAAGAAAGTGGTCTAATTTCATTCTTCTGCATGTTGCTGTCCAGTTCTCCCAGCACCACCTGCTAAAGAGGCAGTCTTTTTTCCATCACATACTCTTTCCTACTTTGTCAAAAATTAATTGGCCATACATTTGTGGGCCCAGTTCTGGGTTCTCTATTCTATTCCATTGGTCTATGTGTCTGTTTTTGCGTGAGGCATGCTAATTATTGCTTGAGGTACCTGAAAATGTCCCTTTATAGTGAATTCTTTTCTCATGTGGTATTAATTTTCATGTGGGTTCATTCTCAGCTGGGATTATTTTTGGCCTGTTTAAATCCTCTGTGTTCTGCTTTGTGAGAGTGTCTTTACAGAGAAGTTTTATATTTCCTATGGCTGGGTGTCCCAAGATTTTCACTTGTCCAAGATGAATTTTCATAGTAATTTGTCAGTTTACTATTCATTCGGACTCCGTATCAAAATGTGTCACAGACTAGGGCTTCAGGGCCCATCACAGCTGATACTTTTTTGCTTTTTCTGCAGCCCCCCTGGAAGGTCTCCCGTTCCCCTCATACAAAGGGAATGGTGCTTACGGGGGCGTCTGTGTCCCGACATCACGTTCCTTATAGGTCCAAGACCTCACATCTTATTTTCATGGGGGTTTTATCACTCTAGGGCCCTGATATTTGTACCTGCAGCCAAGTCTGCTGTCCCTGAGGATTCTGGTGCATTTTCTCCTTTGCTTTGAGTTCCTTTGTGGGTTTTTTTTTTTTTTTTTGTAACTAGAAATTTCCCTTTCTGTCTTTTGAGTTTGGCTTTTTTTCCTGTTAAATTATTGTAGTTTACCCAGCATCTGTTTTATAAAGGGAAAGAGGATATTAACTCAATTTGCAATATTGCTGGAAAACCAGTGTATAATTAAAAATCAAATTTATAGTCTTTACAAGTATTTTTCCTTGCTTAACCACTTTATTTTATTTCATAAAGAAAGACACTTCTGTTCACTGGAAGAAGCCTTGCTTTTCAGATGCTGATGTGCATTGGAATCCTCTGGGGATATTGTTAAAATGCAGATTCTGTGGCTAAAATTAACAACACAAGAAACAACAGGTATTGTTGAAGATGCAGGGAAAGGAGAGCCCTCTTGCACTGTTGGTGGGAATGCAAACTGGTAAAGCTACTCTGGAGAACAGTATTGGGGCCCCTCAAAAAGCTGAAAATAGAACTACCCTATGATCTAGCTATTGTACTATTAGGTATTTACCCAAAGGATACAAAAATACAGAATTGAAGGAGTACATGCACCCCGATGTTGATAGCATTATCAACAACAGCCAAACTATGGAAAGAGCCCAAACATCCATCAACTGATGAATGGATAAAAAAGATATGATGTATATTCCCAATGGAATATTACTCAGTCATCAAAAAGAAAGAAATTTTGCCATTGCAGCAATGTGGATGGAGCTAGATGAAATAAGTCAGTCAGAGAAAGACAGATACCATATGATTTCACGCATCTGTAGAATTTAAGAAACAAAACAAATTAACATATGGGAAATATGGGGAAAAAAGAGAGGGAAACAAGCCACAAGAGACTCCTAATTATAGAGAACAAACTGGGTTGGTAGAGGGAGGTGGGTGGGATCTGGCTAGATGGGTGATAGATATTAAGGAGACACTTGTGATGGGCACTGGGTATTGTATATAAATGATGAATCATTGCATTCTACTCTTTCACCCAATATTGCACTGTATATTAACTACCTAAAATTGTAATTTAAAAATGTAGATTGTGATTTCTTTAGGTCTGGGGTCTAGGGATTCTGCATTTCTTAATTTTTTTTAATGTTTTTAAATTTATTTTTTGAGGGACAGAGAGAGACAGTGCCAGCAGGGGAGGGTCAGAGAGAGGGGGAGATACAGAATCTGAAGCAGGCTCCAGGCTCTGTGGTAGCTCTCAGCACAGAGCCTGACGTGGGGCTCGAACCCAAGTACCATTAGATCATGACCTGAGCCGAAGCTGGACGCTTAGCTGACTGAGCCACCCAGGAGCCGCATGAAATTCTGCATTTCTAACAAGTTCCCAGTTGATGCTGAAGCTCCTGACCACACCCAGAGTGGTGGGGGTTTGAAAGAGACCAGTGATGCCCACTTCCCAATTGCTAATTTATCACTTGCTGGAATTCATCTGGTGTGGTTGCTTGATAATATCTCCATTCATCTGGCTGCTCTCGTGAGTGAGATTTTGTGTGGAAAGCAGTCTGAAAATTGTAAAGGGCTATAAAATACTTCATTTGGAAAAAAATCCATAAATTGAAAATGGAAATAATTGTAACTTATCTTTAATGCCCTTGAAAGTACCTAGGAATCCCCATCAACTTTCCTAAAAGCTTTCTTCTACCTCCCATTTTCCTTTTATTAAACCTATTTTTCCTCAAGCTGAAATTCTGGGCCAATTAATAAAAGAATTAGCTCTCTAATTCAATTCAAGTTTTCTTTGTTTAGTTACTTATATTGTTAGTATTAGTATTGATTTCCTTTTTGTTGTAATTGTGTTGTATTATTCTGTAGGCTTTAGCCTGGAAATGTACTCGTTATGGTTAATATCAATCCTAGAGAAGAGAGTATATGAGTTCCAAATAATTGACATATTGGGCAAATCTTCAGAATATAAGAGATTATTTGTATGATCAAAGTTTTTAGTGAAGTTATAAGATTCTATTGTCCTAATGAAGAATGGAAAGCATTTTCCAAACTTTCTCCTTATGCCCTGAAATCTATAAAAGCAAATCAAAGGTTGATTGGCATCTTGACTGGTCTAACTTTGGCTTATTTACATCTAAATTTTGGACTTGATCTTAGGGACTAAAATTGGTGTGACCTTTAGAATTAGCCAAGAGCACACAGTGTGGTGTGAGGCATGTTAGCTTCCCTCACGTGGGCTTATAGAATGCTGAGGGTGACCTTACAACTGTGAGGCTCAGTGGAAGAGTGACACAATGGGAGGTGACAGCAAAGAGAGGCAGGGCTGGGGACAGGTCCCTGACTCTATGATGGCTGTGCATCATCTTACCTGTACCACCTGGACAAGGCACATCTCTTCTCAGATCTCTGTTACCTCATCAAGGACATGAGGGGTTGAACAAGGCCATTTATGACTCTTCCATCAAAAACTGTATACTTCCTATCACTTAGGCCCATGTGTCATCTGCAAACTAGTGAGTCACAGGACAGGAAGAAAACTGGTGTTACCATAGCTTCGAAGAGCGTGACCAGAGAGGCCACTAAGCAAGAATAGTAAAGGAATTTAGAGGGGAAAAAAAACGTGACACACGTTTTGTTTTACATGGGAAGAAAAAGTTTGAGACCTGCATGACCTGAATTGACTCTTTCAGGCGGCAAGAGGGTGTAATAGTCTGAACGATGGCCTCCCCAAAAGACATGTCCATGAGGACTCTGTGGATATGACCTTATTTGGAAAAAGGGTCTTGGCAGATATAATTAAGTTAAGGGTCTTGAGATGAGTTCATATTGGATTAGGATGGACACCTCAGTCCACTGACAATTGTCCTTATTGTCCAATTGTCCCAAGGAGAGAGGACACATAGGGGAGAATGTCTGAGGCCTTGGCAGGGATGAGAGAGATGCAGCTAAAAGTCAAGGAACACGAGGACTTGCCAGGGGCTGTCAGAAGCTAGAAGAAAGGCATAGAGTGGATTTTCCCCTGAAGACTACAGGAGGAGCCAACCCAATGGACATCTTGATTTTGAGCTTCTGCTTTCCAGATCTGTAAGAAAATAAATTTCTGTTGCTTTCAGCCACTTAGTCTGCAGGAGTTTGTTAACGCCAGCCACAGGAAAGTAATACCGAGCGTGTAGCTACGCCACTACTTACTGAATGTTTTAAATAAGTTTTACATTCATTCTTTTATTCCTCATGATCATTTTATGAAGTAGGTACTGTCATTATTGCCATTTTATAGGTTAGGAAATTTAGGCTCAGAGAGGTTAAGTAGCTGGCATGTGGTCACACAACTAATAAGTAGGGAGCACCACCTCCTCCTCTCTTTTTGTTTCATCTCTAAGGGCTGCCTCTCCCATGTCAGTAGTGTGCTGGTTATGGAACACACTCTGGCATTTTCTTCACTGGTCGGTGCCTCCATCACCTTGCTTTGATCTCAGCTGGCGATGCCACGGTCTTAAGGCTGCAATGCTAGAGCCTCTCACAAGTCCAGTGGCATAGAGGGTACAGCGTGCTCTCTTAGAGTAATTTTACCCAAAGGCAGTTTAAATCAGAAGGCTGTTCTCTCCCACATGGCAGAAGTGTAGGAGATGTGACAAAGCATTCTCCTTTCGAGAACACGATTCAGTGCCAAGTGTATCTTTGGGCAGAAGAACTTCTCCATTTCGTTGGCATTTTCCCAGGAAGTTAGTGCTGAGAGAAAAAAGTGGAAAATGTGAACGTGCAATCCAGTTCTTGAAGGGACAGGGGACTTCTTTTTTACATAAATAATGGGAAAACACTTAAGACCTTAACTACAGAACAGACACTCATTAAAATATGTTTCTACCAGAATACTCTGTTCTGGAAGCAAGCGCCGAGAGAGGCAAGGGGGCCTGGAACCCCTTTAAGATGCCCTTCCTTGCCTGAGGAGGCCTGTGGGAAGGAGCAGGTTTCCAGGGGTCTCTTCGTTCTGGGAAATTTTCCAGAGAGTAAGGCTTTCCTGGAAATATCTCCATGGGTGGGGGTGGGGGAGGGGTGTCAAAATTCAGGCATATTATTTGAATTACATCACTGCCTTATTGGGACGGGGAAGGAGAAAGCAACTTTCTAACCTTTATGTTGGCATTCATTTAGCTTGGAACCTTTTTTCAAATTTTGTGAAAGACAAAGCTGGTTTCTGAAAGATAGTGCTTGCATGCCTTGCTTTATGTTTGAGGCTACAGCGCTACTGCTAGGGATATCTCTGCTTGGTCAGGACTCAGCTATGGCTTGGGGACTTTATATTCGAATGTTCTTGGAAGGAATGGAACCATGATCGTAAGAAGAAGAAGGATATCTGTAAATCACTTTAGAGTTTAGCAGTTGCATTTGTCTCTATTACCTCATTTAATTTTCACAACAACCTTGTGATTTAACTATTGTTTCAGTGAAAACAGATCTGAAAATCAAAGCCTTCAAAAAAGAAAGTAGTCTGACCTGTTTGCTTACACTGGAAATATTACTAAGTGAGATTATATGTGGAAAGCACTAAGAATGTAGCTTGGCTTATATAAGTGTGAGTAAATGAAGCCACTGGTCATCATCCTGAGCCTCTTTATTATCCTTGTTATTTATTCATTACTACATGACAGAGTTGACACTGCAGACAATACTGCTGACCCCACACTGCAGACATTTTCTCAAACAGGAGGGTGTCACTTTCTACTTGACTACACTTCTTTTCTTTCTTTCTATTAAAAATTTTCTATTTTTTAAAATTCAAGTTAGTTAACATCCAGTGTAGTACTGGTTTCAGGAGTAGAACCCAGTGATTATCACTTACATATGACACCCAGTGCTCATCCCCAAAAGTGCATTCTTTAATGACCATCATCCATTAAGCCCACCCACCCCCCCTCCCGTCCAGCAACCTTCAGTTTGTTCTGTGTATTTAAGAGTCACTTATGGTTTGCTTCTCTCTCTGTTTCTATTTTATTTTTCCTTCCCTTCCCCTATGTTCATCTGTTGTATTTCGTAAATTCCACATACGAGTTAAATCTACTTAACTATATTTCTTTAGAGTTTTTTCTATTCTCTTTTTTAAGTTAAGAAAGTTGGCTAACAAGTAGATCCCACAGATTATGAGAGCAATCTGGGTGCAACATGTCATTTCATGGATTGCCCGGTTGATTGGAGTGATCTGGCTGGGCAGCACTTATTATATGTGGGTCAAAAAGGATGGTCCTTTCAGATAGAGGACTGAGGTCAAGTAGATTCAATAGAGGAAGCCTTCTAGGATGGTAGTTAAGACTTCCAGGGGCACCTGGGTGGCTCCATCAGTTAAGTGTCTGACTCTTGATTTCAGCTCAGGTTGTGATCTCACAGTTTGTGGGTTCAAGCCCCACATTGGGCTCTGCACTGACAACATGGAGACTGTTTGGGATTCTCTCTCTCTGTCTCTCTGTCTCTCTGTCTCTCTCAAAATAAATAAACTTAAAAATAAAAGAGTACCAAGAAACATGGGTATTTGACAAGCTTGCAGAGGAAGGATTTTCCTGCATGTGCAGTAGGCACATAGGTAAATTCCTTCATTTTCCCAGAAGCCTTAAATTTACACATAGCAGCTCTGGTTGGAGGGCTGTGTTGGAGAGTAGGGGGTGGTGTACGGTACCTTGGATTTGGGCTTGAGCATGAGCAGAGGCTTTTTGACTCTTGCCCACAATAATGAGAGAAGCTGGCTTGGAGAATGCCTTCTCTTTCTGGATGTTTCCACACAATGAGTTCTTGCTTTTTTCAGCTGTTAATGAAGAGGACAAGGATCCTCATTCCCCTGGGCTGTTGACCATAAGGATCAGTCTAACCTACAGATATTTATGGAGAGGGGGTGGAGTATGGAGTTTGTAGAAAAGACAGCTGGCCTGACCTAAACACTTAGGATGACAATCCTGGTGATCATGGATGGGGTGTTCTCACTGCCCACAGAGTAGGTGCCATTTTTCAGAGTCTCCAGAAAGTATAAGAACAGAGAAAAAGGGGAAGTATAAATTCAGCCAATTCACCTGGAAGAAAAAGAAGCCAATGCTAGTCTCAGAGAGGGTTGGGTCAGATTGCCTCTCCGAGCCAGATAGAAGGAATCTTCACTTTGATTTAGCTGACCCAAATAGCATACAAACAGTAAAAGCTCATGGTTATTAACCTACCAATGGTGTAGGGCAAACCAAAGTGGCTAAATGTCCAGTCTTCATTAATTAGTCAGCAGATGTTTGATGGGCTGTGTGTAGAGCATTGAATGCTAGACAAGGTTCCATGTTGTAGAGATTGAGTTTCAGGAACAAAGACCCCCCAGTATGGAGGAGGCAGCCTGAAGGGGTGGTAACAGCTGGGCCTGAGGTCAGGGGCAACTTGAGCAGCAGATTCCACCAGTTCTCTGGCCACCATGGCCCTGTGGTTGATGATGGCTCCTAGCCTCCTTATTTGGAAAAATGTGTATTTGTTTCTACAATATGCTACATGGCAATGCATTTGCTTTTTTATAACCACAAAATAAACTATGTGGCTCTATCATCTGGGCTGATAAACTTATTTTATTCACTGGACACATATTTAATTGAGTTAATACTATATGCAACATGCTTTAGTCATTTGGTTCAAGTAGTGTGAGGTGAGCCATGGATCAGCTCTGTAGGGCTCACCTAGCTTCATGAAGACTAAAGTTTTCAGTAGCCAGGGGCTGCTCCCTTGCTCACCAGGCACTCAGCAAGTGTATGCCGGGGTCACCAAAGAGATTTTACTTGTGTATAGATGAAGTCAATTGAAAACAGAGCAAAGAGGAGAGGAAGAATGGAAGTGGGTATTAGGAGACTGTGCTGGCTTGTCCACAAGGGATGTGACCTTGAAGATGTCACTTATGCTCTTCACTGCTCAGATTCCTTAGCTGTAAATGAGGAGTTTGGTTGAGATGGTCTACAGAGTTCTTTCAGCTCTAAACATTGTATAAATATAAACCCATCAACATGCCTAGAATAGACCCCAGCACACATGTTCTAGGACACATGTTTCTCATACAGGAGAAATAGCATGAGTGTTTGTGCTTGGATGTTCTTGGAGAGGGAAGACCCAAAGTCAACAGTCCACAGGTGATTGTCATCAGGTGATCCAGGAAGAGTAGAAGGCAATTCTTTTTTTTTTTAATTTTTTTAAATGTTGTGTTTATTTTTGATACAGAGAGAGACAGAGCATGAGAGGGGGAGGGGCAGAGAGAGAAGGAGACACAGAACCGAAAGCAGGCTCCAGGCTCTGAGCCAGCTGTCAGCACAGAGCCTGACGCGGGGCTCGAACCCACGAACATGAGATCTGACCTGAGCCGAAGCTGGAGACTTAACCGACTGAACCACCCAGGGGCTCCTAGAAGGCAATTCCTAACAGCTCCTAATTTGTAGTCTGCATCTTCAACTCTGAGATACATTAGCCCAGATCAGCCCTTAACAAATGAGGGATTTCCATCTCTGTTAGCCTCTGGTCGACAATATACCTGTGTGTGTCTCAATAATAGCTACTTACTTAGAAACAGCCAAGGTTTCATTCAGGTTTACTGTGGAAAATAGTGTCAATTTCGAATCTTCTACACGACCAACTGGAAAGAAGAAATGGCCATTGTTAGTAGCAATACATATGTGTAAAACAATATTTTCTTAGAAGAGACAGGATATTTTAAGGTATAATGGTGGAAATGGTCATGGGGATAGTGGAGGAGGTGGTGTTTTTTATTTTTCCAGAGAAAACAGAAGAATCCAGTTCTTTACGTTTCTGATGTTTTTCACAGATGTGACCTATTGGTTTCAACATCAGATGTTCATATGTCGGTTTGATTTATAGAGTGGCTAAATCTGAGGATGGGGAAATCAGGATGGAGATTTTGGAATATCAATCACAATCTTCATCTGCTTCCTTGTCTGGTATGGCTATAATTTGTAGGCTCTACATGTAAATTAGACATTTTTGTCTTCAACAAGGAAACTAGAAAAAGTAATGTGTGTGTGTGTGTGTGTGTGTGTGTGTGTGTATGTGTGTAAACAGCACTTGTATCTGCTTTAAGGAGAAATGATAGTTTTAACTTTTTGTCTGAAAAATGGGGATGATCTTTGTCTTCAGTTATTCATCCCTAGCTTCCAACAAATTTTGTTTAGACTAGAGGTTTTTCTCAATGTTTGAAAGAAGAATCAAATCTAGTCAACAAAACTTAGACCTCACTTTGATGTTTTGTGTTCTTTGCCTGTGTTTGGGAGTGAAGGGAGGTAAGAGGGCAGGTAGGCAAAGAGCAGTCCTTGTGCAATGATGAGAAAGGATGCAAAAGACACTGGACTGGGCTGCTGCCCTCCTTCTGTGACACCCACATCAAGAATTCACTTAGATCTGATATGGCCCAAAACAGCCAAAGCTCCCTGAGGAGGAACTTCTGGGTGGAGATGGTTGAGAGCAGAACCTGTAAGTTCTGGGCCTCTGGGGCTAAATTTTAACAAAGATTTCCCTTTCCTTTATTTATTTTTATAAATAGTATGCATGAAACTCACCAAATATGGGAGATCATTTAAATTTGGGTTATCCTGGTTGTCTTTTCCACTGTCCTAAGTTGAACAACCAAATCCATGTTTGTGTAATGCTGTTTGACTTTTGACAGTGGCTTCCTTTTTCAAACTATCACTCTGTGAGTCACTTCAGAAGGTTCAAAGACAGCCCAGCTGAGAGGGAGGAGGCCCTGAAGCTTGCTCAGAAGACCAGGCATGGAGACTTTCCTTATTATGTGGCCTTAACAATTCATTTGCATTTCAGTGACTCCTCTTCATCTGTGAGATGAAGATAAAATAATACTTGCCTACTTTGGAGGATGCTGTGAGTTGAGAATGTGCCATGCAAACAATAGATGTCAGAAAACATCACATCTCAATTCTCATTTATGTAGAGAGCTTGTTTTTCTTTTATTCCCAGTGGGGTTGTGAAGTGGCAGAGAATGGGTTGTGAAGTCCAGGGTGTAAGCCTGTCTGCAGGTGGCCATAACAGGGTTGATTGTTTTCCTGTTTGCCTGTGATTTAAACTCATCTACCATGTTTCTTCTTGCTGCCCTAATCCAGGATCATTTCCCTGTGACAGCTATGAGCATCTAATGTCCTGGGCATCAGCTGGCTGAATTCAGGTTGTAGGTCTTATTCTCCAGTGGTGGGTTTGCATAGCACATTCACAATTAGATCAAAATGGGACCTGCTTGGGGATGCCTAGCTACAAGGAATGTTTCCTCTCTAGTTCTATAAGTTTAAAGAGTACAGATCACTTTTGCAAGAAAATGCCCAGACTTTGTTAGTATCCATAAATTATATACATAGAACATCAGGCAGTGTTTAAGATCGGAAGTTTTGATCCAGAAGCCTACTTTCAAATTCTGTGTCCCTTAACTTTAAGCAGAGTTATCTTCAGTAACTCTCATCCCTGTCAGAGCTTGAGTTTCCTCATCTGAAAATGAAGATATGATAGTACTTACAGAGTAGGATAGAAAATGAAATAATTTGTATAAAAGCATGGTGCATGGCATCTGGTAAGATCGCACTATTGTTAGATATTATTATTCAATCTGGATGAAATTAGTGTTTACTGGAGCTTGAGTTGTAATTTTTGACAGATTGTGTAAGCTGAGCCACTAGATGAGAGGTTGGGAAACTATGGCTAGAAGGCTGAATCCAGTCCAGATCCTGTTTTTATAAATAAAGTTTTATCAGTACATAACCACACCCATTTTTTACGTGCTGCCTGCTTGCTTTTGCACTACGGTATAAGAGTCAAATAGGTATAATACGGTATAATAGTCAAGAGGCTATGTGGCCTGCCTAAAATATTGACTATTTGGCTCTTTACAAAAAAAGTTTGCCCATTCCTGCGTGAGACTATTGACTTATCTGAGTTCTAATTCCTCTTCTGTGCCTAACTTGCCGATCTTTGATATATTAGTAATTGCTTTGTTTTCCTCACATTTAAGAGAAACAGCCAAAGAAATCTGGTAGGACATTTGGCACATGTTAGCCCCTGAAAGTGCGGTGATTTGTGTTAGCAACACTGCTAACTTGGTAGGCAGGCCAGATCTCTAGTCTGTAATCATGCCTATGGGAATGTGACCCCGGGTGACTGAACATGTTATAGGATGCCTTTCATGAGGGCCAAAGCAGACATCACTATAAACTTCCTGCCTATTATGGCTTTAACTCACAATTCTATCTTTACCTAATGCATGTGCTTTGTAATTATTTTTAAAAGTAGAAAGAATTGCGGAAAAGATGAATTGAGCACATCGGCCATATCAAACAAAGGCTTATTTTATACCGCTGTTCTCAAGATTTGTACTAAGACTCCCAAGAACTGCAGACACAGACATCTTCTATACTTGACATTTTGAGACCGGAGCTGAATATAAAAAATGTGAGAATGCAGATTATCCTAAAAATGACATTTTTATGAGAAAAGTAATCTATTAAAAAGTCACATGAATGGCTATAGTCATTTGACGTTGTTAACAATATAATGATGTGTTAAAATGCTAGAGGAAGGCTTATGTCAGTGTTTGATGTTTTTATAAGTTGCTGCTATATAAAAATGTCAAATAAGAATAATCTTATACTTGACATTTTTCACTTGCTTTTCCTTCTCAAAATAGCTCTGTGAGTTCTGGTCACCTTTTTGCTCACACTTTTGATTTTTCGTTCCCTAAATAATTTTCTGTGCTCACCCATGTCACTACTTTATTTCCTGCTTATTAATAATTTTCTTCCTTTTCGGAGCTTTTGGTATTCTCTTATATTCCCTTACAATCCTCTCCAATTTCCTCTTAATATAAAAGAATGACTTTCTCGATTTTTTTGGGGGTCAGAATCCTGAAATAGTATCCCCCACATCCTTCTGGCCATGTTCACACAGTCTCTTTTCTTCACATAATCAGACAAACAGGAACATGAACTCTTCCACTTCAGGAAATAGACTTGTTCCGCCCCTCCTTTTGTAACATTGCTTTTTCCAAATTATTTAAAAATTTCTGGCCTTCCATAATTCATTTTATCTAAAAGGATCATTCCCAGGCTTATGCCGATGTGCCCTGGTTATGCAGACAGGCACTCCTGGTTTATGTTTATGACCTTACGTGCATTTTGGACAGTGAGGGGGGTACTCAGCTCCTTTCTGCTTGAGATGGGCAGGGGTTTTATGGAAAGAGACTTTCTGAAGAGGAAGGGGGGAATTGGGAAAAAGTCATAGGTGGGTGCTGTGAGCAATGCAACAAACAATGACACCCGGCATTGGAACGGGCTTGCATTTCTGCTATGCATGGGTGTGTGTGTGCGTGCGTGCGCGTGCGCGTGCGCGTGTTTGCCAGACTGCATGCACACATGTTTAGATAGTTTGGGATCTTTTATAGTATTTGACTCCCTCACAACATAACATGCACACAGATGCTCTGGATGCTCACAAAGAAAAATAATATGTTTTTATAATGAGTTCATACATTTAAGAAAAGTCAGAAGCTGAGTTTGCCTCTTGGTTTTATGATGCCACTGAAGGTCTTTGGGCCTTAGTTCTACCAACTTCTCTTCTTCAACTCTGCAGATTTTCTCTTCCTCTTTACAGATCCCACCCTTTCTTTCTTCCTAAATGCTTTACCTCTTGCTGAGCTCATTCCTTCGCCCATGTCTGTGAGCCCACTTTCTCAACACCCTGCCTGAACTCCTGCTCGTCAGGACTCACTTGTCTCCTGCATCTTTGGTTTTGCCTTCATTGGCTCAAACCCCCAAGTCCCCAGCTCTTTTCTGTCCTAAGAGATTCTGCCTTGATCCATCTGCGCTCAAGCCAACAAGTCCCTCCATCCCTTTTAGACTGTGTGTCTGCAGTTTCCACATCGTCATCCTCTACTCACTCCTCACATCCCTGCAGCCTCGTTGTGGCCCCTGCCGGTCCCAAGCTGATTTCCTCAAGGGTCCAGTGAGTTCTGACTCCCAAATCCAGCCATCTGTTCTTGCGCCCGCCTTTCCTGAGTTGTCTCCCCTACTTGGGACTCTTGCATCTCCGTCTCTTCTGCACCTTACGTGCTAGCCTCAGCTTCTTTGTCCCTCGGTGGTCTGCTTTGCTGACACCCCTTCCTCAGGAGGGCTGCACCATAGCAGATCCTGACAGTTCTGTCTTCACCGTTGTAAGCTTATCTCCTCTCATCTCCAGAGACAGTTACGTCTCTCCCTCCAGGACTCAGGGTTGCCAGGCTAACGCTGATCTCCTTTTCTCAGTGGGGTATATTGATCATCTCTTAAACGACCCTTAATGTGTGCAGAGAAAAGTCAATCACTTAAAAATTGCCTTATTTGGGGGGCGCCTGGGTGGCTCAGTCGGTTAAGTATCCTTTGGCTCAGGTCAGATCTCACAGTTCGTGGGTTCGAGCCCCGCGTCGGGCTCTGTGCTGACAGCTAGCTCAGAGCCTGGAGCCTGTTTCAGATTCTGTATCTCCCTCTCTCTCTGACCCTCCCCTGCTCTAGCTGTCTCTCTCTGTCTCTCAAAAATAAATTTAAAAAAAGCTTTAAAAAATTGCTTTATTTGGGACATACTATTTCTGTGACCTTACATAAATCAAATGTTGTTTCTTTTCTTTTTTTTTAATTTGCTGAGGTTTTTTTCCCTTGCTGTTTTATAAACAGGATGTCCTGAGAATTCTCCTTTCAGCAGGTTCCAAACACAAACTTGCATTACTATTCTTACAATATAATAAACAGCTTTGGGCTATAAAACCTTTCAAATTGTTTTTTCACAGAAGGGATTTGCATGCTGACTCATTCCTACTATATTTATAACCCATCGCCAAACTACTGCAAAGGCAAGATTTCTAATAAAGCTATGGAAATTACATGCATCGCAATGGGGCTGAATACATTTACGTTTGTAGTATTTTAACATTTCCAAATTTATTGCAGATTACCTTGTTTGTGCATGTCTGTGCTTTAATGGTTTTTTATAGCAGAAAATAGTGGTTTATGATTGTATTCCCAGTAGAAATTTATTATGAATCCACCATATGGAGTGTTATATAAAACTAGACTCCTAACACGGGTGGTTTTATTATTGCTAAGCAAGATCTACTGTACATTATTGAAAATTAGTGATAATAGAAATGTCAAAGAAGGGAAGTTGGTTTATGAGGGCAGTCTTCATTTTATGCTTAAATTGTCACAAAGATTTTGGAGCTTATTTCACAATGAAAGGTCTGTCTTTGACAGTTAGGATACAAATAATATAATTGTGTAGTCCCTCTTCCTTCTCCTGCTCCTAGGATTCCTCATGCGGATGTTTGCTAAAGCAGGAGAGGGACAGAAAGACAGTACCCATATTAACCTCATGCATATGTCCAGTTCTGATAAGAACTGATGGCACGCATTTCTAGCCATCCCTGACAACCACAAGCCATTAGAACTTTCCATGAGCAGAGGTCATGGCAGCTGTTGCTGAAGCACATGTAATCTTTTTTCTTTTGCTTCTTACTTTGCATTTGTTGGACATCCTAATTGGAGGACTTAGGGTACTTATTTCTGTTGGTGTTTGGAGCTCAGAGAAAGTTTAAGGGTGAGGATGAAAGAAGATTCGTATTTATGTCCATCAACATTTTGCATGGAAGTCTCCCAGGGACTTTATTTTCGGCTAGTTTCTAAATGCTTGCATGATGGATGGAGTAAAAAATGTACCTACACGCATTTTTTTTTTACAAGAGCATGAGATTAGAAAAAAATACCTTGTATTTTTCATGAAGATCTATAATTATTTCATGGCCAGGAGAGACTCTAATAAACATAATAACAACATTAGAATGTAAAAACATTGTACATGACACCTTCCTTTACTATCTTTTATGGGTAAGAAACTTCTTATGGAAGTTTTTTCATTATTCTCACTAACCATCGTGCCAGGGAGGACTGATGTCACAGGCACAACCCTCTGGAGATCAGGAGAGAGTGGAAGGAAGCACAAGTTTTCAGTGCCCTCGGATTTTCCAGAATGTGCCATTGTGCTGTGTGGTCAAGAAAGGCAGAACTGAGTCTAAGAATTTGAATATTTGAATCCTCTCCTTGTACATGGACAGGCCTGAGCATCTGTCCACATACAAGGTTTATTACAAATGAATTAACGTTTTGTATATGAAAATTTTGCAACAGGCTTTGAAAATGTAACATTGAAGAAAAATCTTAAAAGTCAATTCATTATTTGTCTTCTAACTGGTTTTTAGATGTAGTCCTATTCTAATGGAGATGTTTTGGTGATAGGACTATCTAAACTCTGAGCATGCTTGTATTTATAACTCCAGTCTCCTCTGGTTTTTTTTTGTCTGAAGTTCCAACAAAACTTTAACACCTTTGCTGCAAACAGCAAACAGTTCATTAAAAAATTCAAAGTACATGTGTGAAGCACATTTTATATTCCATATAAACTTCTGTTGAATTTTTGAGAAACTCAATGTTTTGAAAATTCATAGGCACAAAGAGGTTGTTTTGAGTGTCTGAAATGTCTTTGAAGTATGACATTCTGTCCTTAATGATTGCTTTTGTTGTGTATCTGACTCTACTTCAGAATACAAAATTACAACTTTCATGTTCTGCAAGGTTGGCAGTTTGGTTGACGTTTTTAGCCGGGAGGCAGTGGAGACATACCAATCACTGAAAATTGTTTCGACAAACCTTGTTAAAATAAGTTTTATAACAGTAGGTAGAACAGCACACTAAAACATCACATAAATTAAGAGCTTCATGAAGTGACTGGTTAGGAGTTAATCATAGCTAGAAATGGATCTCTCCGACCAGCTATTTTGATACTCTATGGATACTGGCACTTTAATTCTTCTGAAGCCAGTGGTCAAAGCTGTTATTAACGTTGAGCAATAGCTTTTTAATCAGACGCCAGGTTAATGTAAACAGAATAGTCCTCAGTACAATTAAGTCCCCACTCTTACTAATATACTAAAGAGAAAGCACGAACTCAAAAGAGAGTGCAGAGAGGGGAGCATGTAGGGGCCCAAATGGACTGATTTTCCCTCAGTCTTAGTCATGGACCCACCTGAGTGGATCACAGCTGTTCTTTAGTTAAATGACTTTCTTTCTTTCTTTCTTCCTTCCTTTTTTCCTTCCTTCCTTCCTTCCTTCCTTCCTTCCTTCCTTCCTTCCTTCTTTCCTTCCTTCCTCCTTTCCTCCCTCCTTTCCTTCCTTCCTCCCTTCCTCCCTTCTTTCCATCCTTCCTTTTCTGGCTTTCTTGCTTGCTTGCCTTCTTGTTCAATGATTTTCTAAGAAATAAAAATAAACTGATTTCCAGTCAGACTTACACACTACTAGTATCTCTTTCCAGCCTTTGTACTTCTCAGCATCACTTGTTTCTAAGGCTGTATAGTTTCTTACTACATTTCATTGAAATTCATTATGATAAAAAGCCCACAGCTCAGAGTGAGGGGCATCATTTCCCAGACCAGGCATACAGGCACCCCGAAGAAATTAATCAAGGCAGAAATGAGCAGACATCTGTGAGACAATGAAGTGATAGCAAGGAGGGGGGCATAATAAAGCGCTGACAGACTGCACATCAAAACTGAAAGAAAAGTTTTCTGTGTGAAAATTGCTAGTGGACCCTAATGCTTTAAAATAATATTGAAATAGTTGATATAAAAGGAATTCAAAGATTTTCTGCTGCTTGTGGCCTTAACATCCTCCTAAAACTGTCCCTGGTGTCCTAAGGACTATAAACTTAGGGATCAGGTCAGAAAACCATACAGCAGATCCATGTGCAGTGAGAAACATGCTATAAATTATACTTTTAACTTGCTCTTGTATTTCTTCAAATGACCTTTTTTCCCCCCTCAAACACATGCTTTGCAGATGCCTCTGGTTAAAAGCATGAAATACTTGTTTTGAGGGTTTTTTTCTGCTGAGAGAGTGAGAGAGTGTTCAGTTGGCTAAGTCAATTATTCTCATTTCAATTGCATCTCCATAGCCTTTCCTGGAATAAAAGTCTGTTATAATAACAGAAAATATGTCGATTCTTTGGAAAAATATGAAAAATAATTGTGACATTTGTCATCAATATTTAGCAGTAGGTCTCAGCAGTGGGAAGAAGGGATGTGTCAGAATCACCTGTGTGTGTGTGTTTCCCCTCTCAATCCACATGCTCCCTTTCCCAGAGAAAAACACCTAATATGTAGATAGGTGGCCAGAATCTTTGATGGTGGGGCTGTGGACATGTGTGTTTGCATGTAGTTTGAAAAAGCCCTTTATGATCTTGATACTTAGTCCTCGTGTTGAAGATGATCAATTTTTGTGTTTGAGTTTCATTTCTTTAAAAAAATTTTTTTTTTTACATTTATTTATTATTGAGAGACAGAGACAGACCATGAACGGGATAGGGGCATAAAGAGAAGGAGACACAGAATCCAAAGCAAGCTCCAGGCTCTGAGCAAGCTGTTAAGCACAGAGACTGATGCGGGGCCCGAACTGAGCCGTAGTCAGTTGCTCAACTGACTGAGCCATCCAGGTGCCCCTGTGTTTGAATTTCTAAGCTCAGTCATCAAGAGGCTATTTCCTCCTGTGTGTGCTCCATAATTTTGGTTAACTGCCAAATTATCCAAACAGGCAGGCTTAGTGACTAAGAGTTAACCTAGTTAACTGAGAAATGAGCATTCTCAAAGATTTCCTAAAATAATAGAATAAAAAATTCATTCTGTATTAAAACATTTTATGGCATGTATGTGTACTTATATACACAGAATAGAAGAATTTTTAAGAAGTATCATTTAAGGGGCACCTGGGTAGATCAGTTGATTGAGCGTCCAACTCTCGATTTTGGCTCAGGTCACCACCCCAGGGTTGTGAGATCAAGTGCCGTGTGTGGAGGCTGCTTGGGATTCTCTTGGTCCCTCTCCTTATGCCCCTCTCCCCAGTTTATTCTCTCTCTCTCTCTTTTTTCTTTCTCTGTCTCTCTCAAAATTAAGAAGTCATAAAAGAAGCATCATTTAAGTTATCACTGCTTAATAGACTTAGTTGGGTACTTTATTCTAAATCTTTGTCCTTTCTTATAACTGCTGTAGCTATCTCGAGCCTTTATGTGAAATATCTAGCCTGAGTTTAGAGTTAAAACCTGCCAGAGTGTGGAGGACTGTAAGAATTCTTTGGAATTTCATACCAGCTTGGTGTCAAATACTTTTGAAGATGACTTCCAAATAGCTTTTGATCTTTGTCACAATCACAATGGGACTTTATTCTATTTAGACTTTTAACTAATGAAGGCAGACTTATTTATTCTTTCTAGAATTCCTGATCATGCCTGGTTTCTAGCTGACGTCCTGGATTCTGCATTTTTTTGGAGGGGGTTGGTGAACATCTTTTATAGTCTCCTCACAGAAATAAAAGGGGAATACATTTATATAATAATATGAATATGCAGTTTTATGGACTCTCAGGATTATAACTTTATTTCAACAGCTTCTATGTTCTTATAGCTTATTACTTGCAGGTATTTTATTTAACTTGCATATAAATATAACATAAGAACAGGTGTTTAATATCTGTGGTGTTTCTAATTATAAACTTAATCTATACCAGGATTTAATTTTTATTTCATGTTTTAAACAAATTATAATAGGGTGTTAAACAGAGAGCTAGGTAGTTTCTTGGTGAAACTAGATTTGATACTTTATTCTGGTTTTTCTCTCATTTGCAGATTAAATAACTTCAAAAATGACATATAATGTCACTAAAAAGAAGTTGTATCTGTTGAGCACATAGTGTGTACCTGGTACTACATTAGATGCTTTTCATATATTTGCATTTATCTCACTAATAACCCTATGAAATATTACATACCTTATTTTTAAACGAGCTGAGAATTAGAGAGCCTAAGGCACTTGCTCAGTATTCCATAGCTTTTACAATGGCTGATCTGGATTCATTATTGCCATCATTAATGATGATGATAATTGTTACAGGCACCATTTACTGGGAAATTTCTAGATGTCAAAGATATTAAATGTTTTGCATACAAACATATTTCACTCAGACATCAAAGGAACTAATACCCACATTTTACCAGTGAAGACATGGAAGATCAGTGAACTTAAGTAAAAACGTTCAGGTTTCACAGCAAGTTAGTGACAGGGTCGGTTTTGAACTTTCCAGCATTGCATTAAACACCTTGTGTGCTTCAGAAACCATCCCTATGTTTTGATGAATGGTAGTATTAGAATAAGTGGCCAGTTCCCATGGTAATCTTGAAGGCCAACCTTTTTTCATCCCTACGGTAAACTACGTCATAACTAATATTGTCTTTTAGTCTCATAGCTTTGCAATTGTATCTTCCACATGCTTCTGTTGCAACCTGTATTGGTTGGTGATCTGGCAGTAGTGGGTCATTTTCATGACGATCAAACATGAGGATATATAAGTACAAATTGAGGGTTAGCTGTATTCCTCTGCTCTCCTTCCAGTCTAAACATTGAGTTGAAATTGAGACACTGGACATGATGGTTTATTGAAGCCTGACATTTCTGTCCAAGACTTGTTTGGCCAACTCTTGAAAGCTTTACTGAGTTTAAACTATCCCACAAGTATCCGTCAAAACGCATGAGGATCATGGGAAAAGACGGTGCTTTTCCTGTACAGCTGCTCTGCAGAAAAGGGACTGCATGGGCCGGTGTCTTGTCCAGGCAGAATGTTGTTAGGAGCGAGGGCTTTTCTTCCCTCAGGAGAGAAGCCTCCAAGTCTCCGCACAGCTCTAAGTGATGTAGGAATGCCACGTTGCTTGCATTCCTTTGAGTCTTTCCCTGATTTCTATTTTGCTTTGGCAATTGTCTAAAAACAGAACTGTCAGCACCTTAATTTTTTGTTTACCTTGTTTCCCAGCCAAGGATGAGTATTGATAGGTTTAAATTCCCAAGTGCCTGCATTTAGCTGTGAAATAGCTGTGGGCATTCATTCAGTTTGGGAGGCTTCCCCCACCCATCCCTGCAGGGTTCAAAGGGAAATCTTACCTGGGTCCTTCTCCCAGTTTCCTGGCTCCTAGTGGTTTCAGGTAATGGCCAGAGATGGAAGGTCCCACCCAGGCTGTACTCTGAATTGGAGAACTGATTGATTCTTCATTACCATCAACTGTCAGTTCTATAGCATTTCCAAGCTCATCGCTTCTTGATCTTGTAAGGATTAATTTCTTGTTTTTATGATTGAGATGCTGCTGAGATGTAGAGTGATATCAGGTTGCCTAAATCCCTGGGAGTGGAAACCATTCAGAAAGCTTTCCTATATATTAGAGGAAAGAACTCAGTGCCCTTGACAGAGGTGGTACTTAATGAGCTCATGAAACAGGGTTTTATCTTTAGACATCTCTGATGAGAAATACTCATGGGACCTTTATGCCTCTTTGAATATGGAGCCTATCGATGACTTGGTAAAGAAAATCTCTTAGTTGTTGAAGAATTAAGTAATGCATTAATAGTATTTCAATGAACAGGCTTTGGATTTTTTAAAACAGTTTATCTGGCATCCAGTCATCCCGTTCAT
The DNA here is from genome assembly GCF_006229205.1 of Suricata suricatta. Lineage (NCBI taxonomy): Eukaryota > Metazoa > Chordata > Mammalia > Carnivora > Herpestidae > Suricata > Suricata suricatta. The sequence goes on along the minus strand of NC_043701.1, from coordinate 49,597,250 downwards.
TCAGCAAAAACTTCTTAAGCACCTGCTAGGGAAGCAGGTCGAGTATTGCGGTTGAAAAACACAAATCTTAGGGGAACCTGGATGGCTCAGTCCGTTAAGCATCTGACTCTTGATTTCAGCTCAGGCCATGATCTCACAGTTAATGACATAGAGCTCCACGTCAGCTTCCGTGCTGATCCGTGCCTGCTTAGGGATCTCTCTCCCTCTCTGTCGGCATGCTCTCCCCTGCTCATGCACAAGTGCTGTCTCTCTTTCTCTCTGTCTCTTTCTCTCTCAATAAATAAATAAATAAACAAACATTAAAACAAATAAACTCTACAATCAGACAACCTGGTTTTAAATCCTAGTTCCTCCATTTAGAGCTCTGTGACCTTGGGCAAGTTATTTAATCTTGCCTGCCCATTTTTAAAATGGAAATAATACCATGTGCCTCATAGGATTGTTTTGAGTTTTACATACAATACCATAGGAAGCTCTTGGCATGTAGAAATTCCTTAACAACTGTGGTTGTTATTAAGTTACTGTGTGTATTTCTACTGTAGTTACAACTATGTAAAAAAGTTCCTCTCCTGGGGTGCCTGAGTGGTTCAGTCAGTTAAGTGACTTCGGCTCAGGTCATGATTTCACAGTTCTTGGGTTTGAGCCCCACGCCAGGCTCTGTGCTGACAGCTTGGAGCCTTGATCATGCTTCGGATTCTGTGTCTCCCTTTCTCTTCTCTGCCCCTTCCCCTCCCCTACTCTCTCTGTCTGTCTCTCTCTCAAAAATAAACATTCAAAGAAAGGCTTCTCTCCTGAAATTGTTGCTCATGTTCTTAAATAGACACAGAGAAACATGAACAAAATGTAGAGTTAAGTACTAGAATGAAGTCTGTCACGTGATTAAGGATCAGTAACCTCTTTTGTCCCTTTTAACTTTAAGGTTTGGATAATGCAGGCTGGAGGTTTCACAGGAAGATGTGTTCCGGAGCCTATGTAGTTAGGAAAGCTTCAGGGAGGAGTAGGTGGAAGGATGGGGAAGATTCTCACAACCTAATCCCTACTAACTTTACCCCTTTTCCATCACATCCTGATTGCTTCATCCCACCATCCACCTATAACCATCGACCTCATCTAATTGAGCTTCTTGGTGACTCATAGGCCTTTTTGCAACTCCAGCCTTTGCACGCACATGCATTTCTTCCTTCTCTGCATTTTATTTTCCCCCAATTATTACAGAATCACAATACTGTTTGAATAGTGGACCATTTCCCCCCCAAATAAGTCAGAAATCATGACTCTTGCTTCCCCAGCCTACTTCCCTTTACCAGCCTCTCTGGCTCACCTTGTTCCTTGCCTTGACCTAACAATCTTTCACGCTAAATCTGCCCCCTCACTTTTTTCTTGACTCCTGTATGTGAAAAGAGGTGCTGATGGCACTTAGAATCTAAGAGTTTGTGCCATGAAGTTCAGTCTGTTACAAGTGGATTTGAAATCCAGCATGTTTCATGATTTTTATGGTTGTACACATCTAGCCAATCAAGTTGGAAATTATCAGAACAAATCCTGATAAATGCCAAGCATCTGTGGAAATACTAGTGGATGTAATTTCTGGAGAACAGGTAAATGCCAACACTTTTAGGGTGGAATACATATTTTCAAAAGGTAGAATTAAAAAATAAGTTCTTTAGGGTCTTGGAAAAAAGTGTAGTCAAATAATAGAACTTTTGCATGTCAGACCTGAAAGAGCTTCTTGATTACCATGATTGATGGCATGGGTGTTACTTCTGATGCACAAGCCTGAGTAGGAGGCACTTTTCTTAACTGCCTAACAGTAGAGGCAGGAGGACTCCTGACATGTGTTTCGGGCAGTTGCTGCATGGGCCACACAGCATCACTAGGAGACAAGATGAGGAGATCTCAGACTCCATTCAGCACCCCATCTAACCCTCTGAAAAACGGGAGGACCTTGAGTCATATCATTGGTATTTGCTTCAGCCTTTTCCCCACCCGAAGGCTTTGTTTATGCTGATGTGAATTTCTGAGAAGGCTAGACACTAAGCTTTTTTAAGAAAAGTGCCCACAATTATGCGTGGGTAGTTCCATTTAATATCCCACAGCTTCTCATGCAGTGTGGGATCCAGGGAGTCCACTAATTAACTGGGTGACCTTGGGAAAGTCACAGTCATTGGGCTGAATAATAACCACAATTCCTTCCAACTGTATGTTGCCTGGATCTCCAACCTCACACATATCTCCCTGTTCCCCAAGACACTTTCCTCATTGGCTCCCACTAGCAAATTCTGCATATTGTGCTTAACAGGCTGTTAAATTATCTTAATTAAAGTGTCAGGGGATAAAAATGGAAGATTACTCAGAGCTGCCACCCCAACCTTTCCCCAGCCAGCTCAAGAAGGCTTTTGCCAAGAAGATTCTGATATGCAGTACTTAGTAAGCACTCTGTGGGTTAATGCTGAGCCACCGTGTTCCATGGTCTTTAGGCATGGATGAAATTGAGATGTGTAATCTCTTTTTGACCGACTTGCCATAAGCCAGAAAGGGATGTCTCCATCAAATTCAAGACCTTATTGCACGTAGAAAAAGGCTCTGACAAAGACTTAAGGGGAAAACATGTAGAACAAAAAATATTTAAAACTTGTTCTGATTCTTCCTTGACCTGGGTAAAGGTAGCTCTGTTCAAAAGTTAGAGTTTGGTCCTGATGTTGGACCTCTCAGAGATCCTGATACAACTCCTTCTGGGATGCTTCTAAGTTTGAAGAAATAGGTCTTGAAGCACTAGACTTGGATCATAATTTTTTTTTAAGAAAAGCAAATCCTCCCCCAAATAATTAGTTCAACTGGATTTTTTGTGTGGATTAGTCAAATATTCAGGGAAATAGCAGGAACAGGACAAGTGTCAAGGTTGACACTATACATTTTCCAAGAGGAATAATACAAATACACCAAGGTAGAAAATGCACGACCCCCACTGGCCCAATGTGGTGATGGAATGGGCACATCTCTACAAGATATGGAGTGAATAGCTCTCTGAGAGCTCCTTCCCTAAATCTTCCCAGCCCGGGAGCTCCATGTTGGAAAGCCCACTCGTTCTGAGGGTGTTTAGCCTTGGTTAAGAACACGCACTTTAGAGCCAAATAGCCTGGGTGCAAAGGCACAACCTGGGGAGGACTACTCAACATCTCTGTGCCTCAATTTCCTCACCCGTGAAATGGTACAAACTAGTGCCTGTTTCATAGTATTGTTATGAGTGTTGAATGAGTTAATATATGTAAAAGGCATAAACCAGGAGCCAAAACACAAGGAGTGCAGGTTGAGTCTCCAAGTTAAGCAGAGATGTCTTAGCAACTTTGTTCAAAATCCAAATAATGCAAGTAAATGTAGTAACACAAGATTATACTGTGTAATACTAACCATTTAGATCCTAGCATGAATTAATTTCTTTGTTCAGAGGGGGCTCTGGGACTCATGGGGACCTTGGGAAGCCAGATCTGAGGCAAGTCAGAAGAACTGATGTAGAAAGAGAGAAGAGAGAAAGCACATATCTGCCTGACTCAAGGTTTTGCTTTTGAGCCAGTTCTGCCTGTTTTTTGGGTCAATTTAGCTTCCTTTAACATTCTGGTTATAGATTAATTCATTATTTCCTCATTTAACCAGGCCTGGCTTCTCTGATGATGGTTCTTACAGGCCCTTTACCTTGACTAGGTAGGAATTAAGAGCTACTTTTAGCACCTCTCTTACATCTTTTGTCTTAAAATGAATCAGGCAATTGGGGGACCTTGTTCAACCAGGGATTAATGCTGGCTCCTCTGAGCATATGAGTTAATAATAAACATCTTTAAAGAAGATCCTCCTAGCAGCAGTTCTCAACCTTGAGCATGCATCAGACTCACCTGGAGCCTTGTTAATGCTCAGAAGGTCTGGCCCCATGCCAGTTTCTGATTAAGTAATTATGGGATGGGCCCTGAGAATCCACATTTCTAACAAGTTTCCAGGTCCTGCTGATGCTGCTGGTTCAGGAACCACACTTCCAGAAGCTCTGCCTCATAGTAGAGTTTGCACCATTCATTGCATGTTGGAATGACCTTGATACCTGGGTCCCACTCCAAGGTTTTGGCCTTCGTTGGTTTCGGGTGTGACCTAGGCATTACAATTTATAAAACCAGCACAATACTTTAAGTCATAGAGAGTTAGGACTAAAACTGTGGTGATTTGGGGAGGAGGGTGAGTAATTTGCTTGTGGATACCCAAGGTTTCATCTCAAGGGCAGACCATAGAAGGGTGGATAGGAAGAGGCTCTTTTTCTTAGCCTCCCCCCCCCAAATTAAAATAAATCCCAAAAGCTGTTTTCTGATGAGGATGACTTCATTGGCCTAATAAGCAAAAACATTTTCTCCTGGCTATCTTTCGGGATCCATCCCCAGGAAAGGAAATGGCTGCTATAGTAACAAGAATGCTTGTGTATAGTTAGTCGTGCAAGGGCTGGGCGATGAGTAAGCACTGCCGTTGGCTTTATAACCCCCATGGCTTTTTCTCAGCCATTCAGTATGAGGTGGGGCACCCCTGCTCTGTAGCTATGGAAACAGAGGGGCTCATGCCCACTGCTGGCCATGGTAACCATCAAGAAAGAATTGGGGTTTTTGTCCACGCAGAGCAAGAGACTCTGGATCAGCTCGATGGAAGCTATAAAAGCTGCTGATATTCTATGGAAAGGGCTGAGAATCGTGCCTCTTGTCAGACTCTAGATAGAGGCCGTGTGAAACAAGAAGTTTAACTAGCTGTGGCCTTTACTTTATTTGATAAAGTGTAGTTTACTTTCTACTTGAGCTTTTTATTGACCATAATAATTCTAATTGAAATAAACATTTTGATTACAGCTCTGTTCCGCAACTGCTTAATAGGGAACTAAAATAACTTTCAATAATCATTTTGTCCAAATGGGATTCATTTAGCCTGACAGTTATTCCAGGCATTTATTGGCATGCAGCAGGCTGGGAGTGTTTCCGAGCATAATTACGGGAACATTTTACACCGGGGTTAACCTTACCAAAATGACAGACTGAAAAGTGGTGTAAAGGAGCAAATAAAACCCATAATCTGCCATAGAAACTCATAAATGAATCCCCTTTCTCTACTGTTTCTGATGCCCAGGGCTCTAGTTAAAATTAAAAGGAGTTTTCTTTTGAAACTGACAGTCTGGCTGCAGGAGCACACTTTAATGAGGGTACACTGCAAGCCTGGTGCTTCTGGGCAGAAGGGAATTTTATAGCCACTCAGAATTCTGTGGGTTCCCCTGGGGGTGGGGACCTGGGCCATAAGGTGGCCTGGGGGAGATACCTTTGTCCAGCAAAGGTTTCAGGCTCCATCCCTCAGCCAAAAAGAGGAACAATGTTCCCTGTCTTGTCTTCTTAAGGGATTAAGGAGATTGAGAGACCAGACTTCTTGGGGCATCAGCCCTTTTTTCAATGCCCTTCCGAAGTAGAGCTACGTGGTGCAGGTCCTATCTTCTTTCCTGGAAACCTTCTCTCCTCTGCTTCCCTTCCCAACCACCTGAGACCTTTGATGTGTAAAACTGGAAACGAGCATCCTCATAGATGGAAACATTGAAGAGGCCATTGTGGCTTCTCTCAGGTGGACATTGAATTATACCAGTAGCAGCTGAGATGAATCTGATTATTCACTGTTGTTAGCAGGGCTGTGTTCAGTCCACTGGGCAGTGAAGATGGGGAACAGCAATGATTTGCGACCTTGTGAAGGGCTCAAGGCTCATGTGGATGAACGAGGATTGGGTGAAATCCTTTGATGGGTCCAAGGGCAACTTTAAGTGCAATGTAGATTAAACAATTCATTATTATCATGATGGATAACACTTCCTTATGTCAAATTCTTTGAAATTGTTTGAAAACTGGAAACCTGTGTTGCTGCAAATAAATGATATCTTGAATGATACAATGATTCAGCAAAGTTTGGTGAGGCAACAGAAACTGGCTGCACTTGCTCTGTTTGGTTCACTGGGACCAATTGCTACTTTAAGAACGTCCTCTGCTGCTCCAGCTAAAAGGGAAGAGGAGGAACTTTATCTGGACAACAGTTGCCATCTGCCAATGGCCACCATGATCACACACTCTAGGGTGAGGCTTCGGTCCTAAGGGTGCTCAGGTTCACTTGGAGTGCTTTAAATTCAGTAGGAATCCGTATCTGAAGCCACTCTATGTCTCTGGATGTGTCGGTTACCCAGGCCAATACACCTTCTTTGTTCTTTGAACAAGTTTGGGGTTTTCAGTTACTCACAACCCAAAGTAACCAGGCTCCATCCCTCAGCCAAAAGGAGGAAGAATGTTCCCTGCCTTGCCTTCTTAGGTAAATGGTGTTATTATCCTAAGGTGGGTAAAATAATAAGGTATATATATGTATATACATACCTGGATTGGGAAGCTGGAAAGAACACTGTGAAGCTTCTCAAAGACACAGCCTGATACATTACAACTCTGCTTTAAGTAAATCTTATTTGCTTCAACTCCCAGGCAAATAAAAATAGGATCTTTTAAGTGTTGCCAAAAGTGTTTAAGCCACTTAAAGGAAGCTTTGCCACAGAGCAGACACTAAATCCTTTATAGGGGGTCACCTGGATGATTTTACTTGTGATGGGACATAAAAGATTACCATCCTTATCTGTTCTTAGGACTGGCTACAAGCATTTGTGCTTTTGTAAACTTAAATGCAAAACTACCCTTTGTTTATATAACAGCCTTTCCTTGTTGTATTAGAAATTGTCAGGGAAGATATATTTTTTTAAAGCTCCAAACTTTAATTTTTTAAAATAAGCCTTTGGAGACTATGCTTCCCGTAATCCCTGTGCAACACTTCTCTGACCTCACCCCAAAACAAAACATCAGGCCTTTGTATTATAGATGAGAAAATTAAAGCAGCACATTCTCTCCAGGGGGAGGGGGGGATAGATCATGATGAAGACGTTGCTTTTCACCTGCAAAACCAAGGCTATATTTTGTTTATGTTGTTCTAATTAGAAATTGTGTCTTTCTTGGATAATTTCCTTGTCTGCCTCCCTTTGTGAACACAAATTTGACAGAACTAGGGCAGACAGAAAACAGAGGAGTTTATTACAACCAACATTTATAGGAACCCATCTTTTACAGGAAAGATCATGTCCCTATGTTTATAGAGACCCAAAGGTGTAGGGAAATCTATTGGGAGAAGAAGGAGAATCTTATTCTAAACTGTGTAGAAAATCAAATGGATAAAAATTGCAAAATAAAATTTCAGTTCTAAAATTTTAGGACGGAAGTGGCTTTTGTGATTTAAAACATTTATAATATAGCAACTCTGTGCCTTTGTGGAAACCTGGAATACCTCTGTGAACGTAAAAACTTTTGGCTTCCATGACTGCAACCGTTGTGGATAAGAACTGCTTTAGTTTTCATTCTTTCTTTATAAATTTTTTAATGTTTATTATTTGTTTTTGAGAGAGAAACAGAGCATGAGCAGGGAGGGGCAGAGAGAGAGGGAGACACAGAATCCGAAGCAGGCTCCAGGCTCTGAGCTGTCAGCACAGAGCCTGACATGGGGCTGGAATCCATGAACTGTGAGATTGTGATCTGAGCTGAAGTTGGACACTTAACCGACTGAGCCACCCAAGTGCCCCTCAGTGTTTTCTTTCTTATGGTCCTTTGATTTTTAAAAGAGAACAATGAACACCATTCCATTTTTCAGCAGAAATGCAATTAGAAGAATCAGTGTTCACACCTATCTCAGGACCAGCTGGGAATGGCCAGATAGAATTCAGTTGCAAGCAATGCTCTTTGCCGAGTGAGTTCTTGTCTTTGATCCCCCTGTTCACTGGGAGCCTTTTATTCCCATCTTGCTTAGGGCCCATCTCAGTGGTTTTCATTATCTGGGTCCTCCTTGATTTCTACCTCTGTTTGTTTCTATTATGAATTGAGTTATATCTCTCCAGAATTCTTATTTTGAAGTCCTGCCCCCACTACCTCAAAAGGTGACCATTTTTGATGAAAGGATTTTCACAGTTGTAATAGTTAAGATGAAATCATACTGGAGTAGGGTGGGCCCCTAATCCAATATAACTAGTGTCTTTTTTAATTTTTTTTTTTTGAGTGAGCATGAGCAGGGGCAGAGGAGAGAGAGAGAGAGAGAGAGAGAGAGAGAGAGAGAGAAACTCTTAAGTAGGCACCACATTCAGTGAGGGTCCCCATCAGGCTCATTCCCATGACCCTGGAATCATGACCTGAGCCGAAATCAAGAGTGAGATGCTCAACTGATGAGTCACTCACATGCTTTAACTAGTATTCTTACAAAAAGGGGAAATTCAGACAAAGACACAGGGAGACACCATGTGAAGATCAGAGTTATGCTGCTATAAACCAAAGAACTCCCAGAAATGAGGAGAGAGGCCTGGAACAGATTCTTCTCTAAAGACTTCCAAGGGAACACGGCGCTTGATCCTGGACTTCCAGCCTTCAGAACTGCAACACAATAAATTTCTGTTGTTTGAGCCACCTAGTGTGTGGCACTTTGTTAGGGAAGCTTTAGCAAAATGATACTCTCTCATTATCACCACTCCTGCACACACACACACACACACACACACACACACACACACACACACACTCCCACACTCTAAGCTCTAGTTTTCCTTTGTTTTGTTCTGCCAGGACCTTAATGGTGATTGCTTTCTTACACTACACATCTCTAAGGTGTAACTAGACTAACTGCAAGTGCATAATCCATGCTATGTTCTTTGCAAATCCATACCTGAAGAATGGAAACCAAATGAACCCCCATTTACTGGAAACAGCTACCTCAATGCAAGCTAATCCTGCCTCAAGGGAAGCCAGCAGCTTCTACAAGGCAGATCGAGGAAAGCCTTATGTTTCTCTTCCTGGAACATCTTTGCCTTTGAGCAGGTCTTTCAGTGTTTCAAACTCAAGATGTCAATAATGTAGATATTTCTGGTTTTATGACAGGGTGGCTAGGGGTTGGGGGGTATTTTTTGGGGAGAGGGAGGACAGTTTTCAGTGGGACTGAGAATAAAGCAGGTGAGGTTGGGAGTAGAGGAAATCCTTTCCCACACGGCTAGCAAGTCACCTTGTGCACTTGGTAGCTCAAGCCTGTCCCTCTGCTGATGCCCCAATTCTGTCCACACGGCTTGCCTCAAACCCCAGCCTGCTCATGGAAAATTCTGCGGCAGGCACAGCTTTCTACAGCTTCCTTTCCTTCCACCCCAGAAGCATTTTCTCAAAACCTCTGCCTTCACTGACTGGGAACACAATCTCAACCTGTGTGTTACTGTTCTCAAATATGTTGTCCAAACCCAAGAGAACTTCACACTCTGGGGACCATGGCATTAAGGGTGGACGGGAATCAAGACGGAATGCATTTTGCTCACAACAGCACTTTGAGGGGCTCATGCCCAGAGAGTGACATTTGTCCCTGGGAGTAAACTCTAAATTACATCACAAATGAACATTTTAAAATTAAAGCTGGCATTTCTGACCTGCCTGCTAGCAGCCACGATCATGCTGAAAAGTGACATCATTTATGACCCTGGCAGTTAAGAAGCCCAGGGTTTGAGGTCGTAAAACAGTTTCCAGGCCTGATTTAATATCGATTTTGCTGTCAGGCTAACTTTACTTTAATATTTAAACAAATGCTTAATGTTTAAACAGTTTGATTTTTCCCTTTTCATTTTTCTGTAGCGTTAACCCAGTGTTATCTATGTTGTAACAATTGCCCCTTGGGCCAGCTTCCATGTTGTGCTGCCCGACCTTTAGCAATATTCTGATTTATCCTCCCAACACATATCACGAATCTAAACCTTTCTTTTCCTTTGAGATGGAATGACTGTCCTGTTACCCTATGTATATAATTCCTGTTGTATGAGTGTCATGATGTTGTATTGTGATAGTATTGGTAGTTGTTAGACACACGGGGACAAAGTCTTTCCTGTAAGGAGAAGGTAATTTCTCATCGGCGGAATTAGATTGTTCATTGTGTCTAGCCACAGCTTTGGAACAGGCTCATTTGACCTAGAAGAGCTGAGAGGACATGCTCAAAGGGGTCTGTAGTTTGGGACTAATATGGTCCCTTATTATTTCATAAATTTGTAGTAAGGGAAGGACAGCTTTGATTTGGTTTCAACTGTGCTAAAGTCATCGACAAGGAGTTTTTGGCCATACTTGGTTCACATGATTATAATGGAAGCTGCTTATATCTGGGACAAGATGGTGATAACAGTGGGAATCACAATGTGTGAATTTCAAGAGGAAAGTAAAATTCATGAAATAACACTGTGGGGAGCCACTTTCCAGTTGCCCTTCCTTCCAGTGCTAAATCCAGACTAACTAATAAATCAGCTGGCAAAACCCAGCTATGATGGAATAGAACAGCTGAGTTACGATATGTGCAGGGCAAAGGGGGCAGTATTTTGTTTTAATAGGGACTCCTTTTCCCCTTGCATTCTTAACTTAGACATCCTGTCTATTTCTTCTGGGGTTTTCAGAATTTCTCCTTTTCTGCTGCTCCAGAGATAAAAGGGCAGCCAACTTATGAACTGTGTACCATGGGGATTATAAATCTCTCATTTGTCTGCTCTCATTTCTATCTGATATATTTTTTCAAAGCAATAGCCTGAATTCTGATTTTTAAAATACCATCTGACCAGAGACCAACCTCGCAATTCCAAGGACCAAATGGGCTTTCTGTTGTCTAAGATACTCTTAATTAGTCTGTCTCACCTAGTTTTAGCTCACATGTATTATAAATATATAAGGAAATTATGTGGCTTTTGAATAACCCCCTGAATTACAATTATTCATCTTTCTGAGTGCTCTATATAGAACTACCAAATCCCAAACCACCGAATCTAAAGATGCTTTATTTATTAGAAAAATAGGAGAATTGGTTTTGGGAAGCTAATCTTGACCTCTAATTCACTTTCTCATGTGCTAACCTCTGGGGATCCCTGTGCCTCATCATTGATGTTGGGGAGTTATTTCTGCCTCTTTGTGGAAGTAAAGGTAATGTTTATAGCCTATTATGTCAGTCTGCCAAAAAGATTCTTGATTTTATAAGGCAGAAACAAAGATACAGCCTGACCTTCTGTCAAATGGAACAAATTGTGTATGTGTGTGTGTGTGTGTGTGTGTGTGTGTGTGTGTGTGTGTGTGTGTGAGGGAGAGAGAGAGAAAGGGAGAGAGAGGGAGAGAGAGAGAAAAGGACAGAGATCGGAGAAGGGGACCATTTACACTAGACCACACAACAGTATCTTCCTTTTTTTCTGTGTCTTTCAAAAGGCCATTTAAAGAATAGTCTGGGACTATCCACAGAACCACTTGGTATGAGAGAGGTTCTTATTAAAAATGTGGATTCTTAGACCCTCCTCCCACACCTAGTGAGTCAGAATTCCTGGGTGTGCAGCCTACACAGTACTTGTAAAGTGGGGTCTAAGATCCACTGCAATCAGTCATATCTCATCTACCCAGGGTAAGTGGAGAAAGAAAGCATTGGCTCCTGATGAGGTGATAAATACAAGGAAACAAGGAGAAAAGAGGAAAAAAAGCAACTTATGACTAACGTGATTGGCAAACACAATCACAGAGGTCAGTGAGAAACAGACCAATAACAAGCAGTGTTCTTAGACAGATTCATGGCCAACCTTGTTCACCAAGCAGTCTCTCATTTTTCAGTGTGACCAGGGTCTCCCATATTCTTTGTAAATCAGAGGAATATGATTCCCCCTTTAACAGACCACAGCCCTTCACACAGTTTTTCTAATTAGGTTTCCATCTTAAGTGTCAACTGCTGCCTCTTCTGCCTGGAGAGCTGCTTTATGTGAGTCCCTTTGCCAGAAGGGTGGTGACAGGCAATGGCATCATCATGGCCCAATGGGCAGTGTTGGGAATGCCCACTGGGTTTACCCAGTGGCTTCCCAGAATGGACCAGACAAAGCTGAGTGGGCAGGGAAAATGAAAAGGAGCAGTGGAGTGAGGATTAGTTGGAAAAGAGGGAGAACAAGGTGGGAGAAGACATGAAGTTGAAAGCAGATTCCTGCTTTGCAGTCTATTACCTACTAACTTACATGTCTACCCAACCTTCCAGAATTTACCTGCTTGGGAGAGAGATGGCCTAGGAATGGATGGCAAATGATGGGTGGAAGTAGGGGAGTCCCCAGTGAAGGAATGCGTTCTCTCCTATCTGACCGGGCAAATGTAACCTTCCCCTCAACTTATACCCCTTCTCAAAAGTAAAAATAATAATACCTTGGCTAATACTGTTTGTCAGAGGCAGTCCCAGTGCTGAGCACTGATTGATGACAGGCTGGCATTTACTGGTGGTGATAAGGCTTCGAGAGATCGCCAAGCAAGTGAAAATAAAGGTGTAATGATTGAATTATATATTCTCTTTCTGTGATTGAAAATAATATCAGACAACTGACTCCAGTGCCAGACAGATTACATAAGCACACGTTAAGTGGTAGAATAAAAATGAGTGATTTTCCTTCTTGACTTAAATACAGCACTAAGTAGTATGCCCTTGAATTCAGCAGAAAGCAATTTCCTCCTCCCCAGTAACAGCTAGGGGGCATTGCAAATGCAAATTGAGTTAGCTTTGCATTTTTAATATTCCACATATCCATAATTCACTGCTGAGATTTTAGAGATGTTATTGCTACTACTTGGGCACATTTAAATTATTTTGCACCTCTGAACTTTTGCATTAACTTTAACATTGGCGCTTAAGATATATGTCCTAATCTATAGGGAGGTCTGTGCTTAAAGAAACTCTAGTCATTGTGACTGGGGCTTCACAACAGTATGGGACAGATTGTCATTTAGCTTGTCATGGCCTCTTTTTAAGGAGAGTGTGTTGAAATAATTCCTGCCTAAGAGGAAAAGATAAAAACCTCAATCACTATATTATACTGTGTGGCCATCTCTTGCAAGAACATAGGTACCGAGGATGTCACCCAGAGCAGTGGCATTAAGAAGCAGCTTACGGACTCATTGTGTGCAGTGAGAATTTCTTCAGCTGGTGATCAATAGTAACCCAATTCTTCTTTGAAAGTCTGCTTTCAGAAGGTGTAACAGGATTAAGCTTACCTTGTTGGGAGTGGATGAGATGGGAAAATATCAAGAAATGAGGAACTAACATGGCTCTTGCTGTGTTTTATGAAAGAAAATAGTCTCATATTTCAAGAATGTAGGATCGTTCTTGACCTGAGGGCAGTTGTTAAGTAACTAGTAGAGGCCAAGTCTGTGAATCTTGGCTAAATTCTCATTTGAGAAATAAAGCTGATATATACTGTTCTTTCCTGATTCCATTAGGTATTATTATTATTATTATTTTTTTAGAAGAGAGAGAAAGAGCATGAGTGGTAGAGGGAGAGAGAGAAAAAGAGAGAGAGAATCCCAAGCAGGTTCCATGCTGTCAGCCTGGAGCCCAATGTGGAGCTTGAACCCACATACTATGACATCATGACCTGAGATGAAATCAAGACTCAGTCACTTAACCAACTGAGCCATCCAGGTGTCCCTACGTGTGTTATTCTTTATGAAGCACCTGTTCTGAGGTATGGCAGAGGGCAAGTAGCTATGGAGATGGCTCTATACCCATGGGAGAACCTGACAGATGGAAGAGAGTACTTCCAGAGAAGTAAATAAGTGATATTTCCTCTTTTATCTTCCTTCAGTCCTTTCATCCTGAGTTTAAGAAATTTATTAGGAGACTTGGGGAAGTTAAAGTTCTAGAGAAAAATAAGAAGTTAACACATATCCTAATAGCCAAGAAGGAATCCTACGCAAACTGGACTAAGGGGAACCTAACTCCCTCATTTTTCTCCAATGTAATATTTACATTTTAGAGCAAAGTATCAAATTAAAGATCAATTGTCACTAAGTTAGACTCATCAGGCATGAGCATTCTGAATTATAGATTTAAAAAGCATCACTTCTGGGCCTAGTCATGAAGGGCACCAGTGTCCAATAGATTTTGATGAATATACAATTCTGTTTAGAATGAATTATAAAGGGAATGTCAGTTAGATTAAACCTACCACCACTGTTCTCCACATTTCCTCTTTCTACCAAACACACACACCCTGTTTGCAAACCCTGAAAAGCTTAATCAACCAAAAGATAGTTACCATGAATGCTGCAGCTCTTCAAAAGAGCTGGCCAATTCCTTTTTCCTCCAGTCCTCTGTTTTGGGGTGATGAGGGACTTCTCTGGAATGGGGATGATGAGGGAATTTCCTCCCATGCCTGTCGCATTGTTGGGACCCTTTTGGGCTCATGCCCAGATTGCCTGGACCTCTGGGAATCCACAGGTCACCCAGAAGTCTTTAGATCTTTTCAGTTCTGCTCTCTTTTCCTTGCTGACCAACCTAAAAGAGCAAAGCCAAACCAAACCAAAACCAAAACCAAAAAAACCAAACAAAAAACAGTAATCATCTATTATGTTAAAAGGTGATAAGTGCCATGACAAACAGTAGAGCAGAGTAACAGCATATAAAATGGAGGATTGTACATTCACCTTATGTGGTCAGTATGGCTTGTTGGAGAAGGAAATGTCTGGGCAAAGACTTGAAGGAAGGGAAGGTTAGCCTTGTGAGTGTTTTGGATTAGAGCATTCCAAGTGGAGGGAACAGCCACAGCCACAGCCCCCAGGTGGGTCTGGTCAAGGAACAACAAGGAAGCGAATATGGCTGGAGCCGATAGAAGAAGGAAGAAAATGGTAGGGCCTGTGGGCAGACCTCGTAGGCTCTTGAGGCCATTACAAAGACTTGTGCGCTTATAATATTTATTCTTTGTTTTTTTTTTCAAGGACACATTGTACCAAACAGTAGGTCCTTTGGGAACCTGCTTTATCTAATATATTCAAATGATTTATAATTAGCATATAAATTGTACACAAAAAGTCATTTTCAGAAGACTCCAAGAATTTGTTCTTTTGAGCAGTATAAATATCTTTTACATAACATTCTTTGTACTCTTAGTTATTTGGCAGCCTTGAGCCTGCTTTAACCCATAACTCATCCCAATGTATTGGGATACACCAATCCCAATTTAGACAGTGCCTGTCTAAGTTCACAAATTCTATATTGGTGCATTTCCTTCTGCAGGTAGTATTGAAGATAAGACAGAATTTGGTTCTTGCCATAAGGTTAATAAGATGCAGAAACATAACAAGAATTGCCTACTAATTATTTGGTATGCTCAAGTCATTTAAATTTTTGTTTGCAGTAAGAAGAGAAAGGAAATTATTTCACTTAAAAAGTAGTTTAGAGGGGTGCCTGGGTGGCTCAGTCAGTGAAGCATCCAACTTTGGGTCAGATAATCACAATTCATGGGTTCAAGCCCTGTGTTGGGCTCTGTGCTGACAGCTCAGAGCCTGGAGCCTGCTTCGGATTCTGTGTCTCCTTCTCTCTCTGCCCTTCCCCTGCTTGCACTGTCTCTGCATCTTTTCCTCAAAAATACACATTAAAAAAATTAAAGAAATAAAAGCTGGATTCTCATATCTACTTTTAAAAATGTAGTTTAGAAGGAGATAATACTGTTTTATTTTTAAAATGTAACTGATGATGATTAGTAAGAAAAATCACCACTTCATTGGAAGACAAGACCTGGACTCTTGGAAATAGCTAGAGTTTAAACAATATATTGTTCATGTGTATTTTATAATATACTTTCACACATGTGATCTCATTGGATGCTTATAACTCTAAGTGAGTGGGGCAAGTGTTCTTATTCCCTTTTCAAAGAGGCGTTATAGGATTTATCTAAGGTCAGACAGTAATGGACAGAGGCAGAACTTGAACCTAGGTCTTCTGACCTCAAAAGCAGGTCCCCCTGATGAACCGCTATTATCCATATGAATATGAGCTAAAATGAAGGGTTGACAACACAGCTCTAAATTAGATTCAAATACCAGACGTTGTGGCACAGGCTATAAATGTGATATAGAAATACAGAAAAGGGAAAAATTCCTGGGTCCTGGATTCAGCTACAGGCGGACTCCTGAAAGAAGGGAGGAGCACAGCACCTTGAAGCAAGTGTGTATGAGAGCTAGGGGAGCAACGGCGGAAAGTGAAAGCACGTTCACCGTGAGAAAGGCTCAGGTCACCAAACACACTTCCCAGGATACTAGGGGAGGAGGCTTGTCAGTGGCATCCTGGTTTTCCTGCTAGGAAGTGCCAGAGTGCCAGGTGGTGGCTTCCACAGCAGGAACGGACTGCAAGGAGGGCACCCAGTCCACTCGTCCTATGCAGGGGCAAGAACTGAGTCCTACTAAATTACAACAGAAAAGAAGCTGCCTCCTTTTCTTTTCCCCCAACTTCTACATCCCCTTGGACATAGTAACCCTTTCTCTGACTCTTAGAGGAAAATTGCTGGCTTAGGCTGATTCTTAGCACCTGGATATAGGTAGCCACAGACAAAAATCAAATAAAAGTGAGACCCGAGATTTTTTTCTGTGGTGTGGGAATGAAAGAGTTGTATTCTCCCAGAGAAGCTGAACACCGGTACTAAATCTCTAGTTTGCCTAGGCTGGCCCCACCTCCTTCTCGTTTTGTGCTGCTAGTTGACCAGTGAGTACCTGGTGCTTTTGCTCCCTGCTTCCCCAGTATGAGCAGAGTTCACACCTCCTGCAGTCAGAAGTGCAGTAAATTCTGGTTTTTAAGGCAGCCAAACAGTATGGAAGACAAAATGATGTTTTGAACATTTAAAAAAAATTGTGTTTGTTTGTTGAAAGTGCTCACTTTCGTGAATCATTTCCCATGGCCTAGAGGGAATCTCTTTCCTCCAAAGCCTTTCTATATGTGTTTGCATTCAGTTCATGGTCACCAGTTTGTCAAAGTGGATCCCTTGGGATCTCTTCATCCTTTTCCATAACTTAAGTTTTCAACGTTCTACTTTTTTCACATTTTTTAATGCTTATTTATTTTTGAGAGAGAGAGAGAGAAAGGGAGGGAGGGAGAGAAAGAACATGGGCAGGGGAGGGGCAGAGAAAGGGGCACAGAGGATCTAAAGCAGGTTCTGTGCTAACAACGAGCCTGATGTGGAGCTCGAACTCACGAACCATGAGATCTCAGCTAAAGTCAGATGCTTAACCAACTGAGCCACCCAGGATCCTCTCCTTCACATTTTTCAGTTAACTCACATCTTGTTTGGAGACCCAGGCTCTGAAAATGTAGTTTTACAGGCAGAGCTGCCAGGAGAGCCTCTTACTTCCACAGCCTGTCACACTGCTTTCCTTGTGCAGCTCTGGATCTTAATCCCTGTGGTCCCGTTCAGGGCAGCTGTGAGCACCCTAAGGCCTCCTCTGCATTTTGCCAGAGGGTGCTGGGTGCAGTATCACCCTGTGGAGAAGAAAAAGGCCTCTGCAAAGCCAGAAAGACAGAAGCAGATTGACTGTTGCCAGGGGCTGGGGGGGAAGGCAGAGTTGGCGGTGGGGACGGTTGCTTAAAGGATACAGGGTTTCTTTCTGGGGGTCAGTGACCATGTTCTCGAGCTAGATAGTGGTGATGGTTGTAGGACCCTGTGACTGTACTATTGCTACAACTGGAAATGCTACTGAACTGTATACTTTAAAATGTTCAAAATCATGTATTTTATGTTATTTGGATTTTATCATCATCTTCAGAAAAAAAAAAAAAAGAATAGAGCCTCCCTCTGGATTCAGAAAGTACTGGATACCAGTTCCAGCTCCATTCCACATGAGTAGGGCCAGCTCTGGGCTGATGATATACCAATGTCAAAGCCTTCATTTCTTTAGCTGCAAAATGGGATGAATAATTCCATCTGCCAGGAGAACTGCTCCGGAGATTAAATGAGATGGTGTATGTAGAGCACTCGGCGCTTATAGTTAGGTTACAGATGTCTTTCTCTGTCACCCAGGAAAAGAGAGTGTAACGTGGATGTTAGAATGGCGGCTTCCCCCTGTTCTAAGACAGATTGTCTTTGGGACCCAGATTTCATGGGTGGGAGAAAATCAGAGGCACAGCCATGGGGATTTTCTGATATCTGCAGCTTCACTAGATGGGTCTGTTTTGACCTGGAAGCTGAATTGAATTGCTTAATTTTTATTTTATTTTATTTTATTTTATTTTATTTTATTTTATGGCAAGCAACCCAACTTGTACCAAGTATCTGGTGATTCTTCTAGATATCACTGATGATTGGGAGGTGTTTACAGGGGGGGTCACGTGGCACAATAGGAAGACTTGACCATGCTGTTCCTTTTTCTCTTTTCTAAACTTTTCCCTTTTGGTGCATCTCCTTCTCCCTCTTACAGCTTCCCATCCCCCACTTTTCCCTTACAGTATTTGGAGTCACGTCCCCCTTTCTCTGAAGATTCATGTTCCTAGATTCCAGTTTTACCCCCCAAGAACTTCTCAAAAACATTATTATTAAGAAAAAATTTTTTAATGTTTATTTATTTTTGAAAGACAGAGAGACAGACCATGAGCAGGGGAGGGGCAGAGAGAGAGGGAGACACAGAATCTGAAGACAAGCTCCAGGCAATGAGCTGTCAGCACAGAGCCTGATGTGGGCTTGAACCCACAAACTGCGAGATCATGACCTGAGCTGAAGTCGGACACTTCACCGAGTCACCCAGGCACCCCAACATTATTTGCTTTTTACCTGGAATGGATGGATCTCCTAGGACAGTGCTGAGAGGTGATATTCTCTACCACCTACCAGAATTTCAGTGAGCTCTTTGACATGTTTAATTCATACTCTATCAGCACTGAGTCCTAGGTGAAGAGTTAGTGCTGCCTGGTACTTTCCAGCATGTGAGCAGCCAAAAAGGCAGAATTAACAAAGTTTTTCCTAAGATCATGCTGTATCTAGTATTCCTTAAGTATAAAGGCTGCACTAATCTGTATGACATCATGTCCATGTGCTCCATTTCCTCAGCAAATGCAGCCAATGCCAAGCCATGAAGTCTGTTTATTGAATCAAAGGCTGTATGTCAACCCATATTGGGTCTCAACTTGACTCCCTTGGGCAGTGAACAACCTCCCCAGTAGTTCATGGTGGCCCCTAACTATGTATACGTTATCTTTAAGTAAAACTTGACCAGTAGCCTTTTACCCCACATTCTGTCCTCCAATGCTTAAATAAATCATTGGTTAAGAAAAAAAAACAAATCGAAACAGTGATTGGGATAAAAAAAATAGCATCTTCATAAGTAAATCTGTTTAATCTACAAACTATTCAGAGATAATCTTAAAGTGATAACATGCTTTTTTTTTTTTAATTTTAAGGTCCTGCTATTATTCATTACATTAAAGGTTATTGTTCTAATGAATTGCTCATGATAGGAAAAAATAAGTTTTACCTTCTGTTCTAATTGGTGAGTGATATGTGAACTAATCAGAAACCTGTGCCATGGCCTCCATTAAGGCACCAGATGTATTTGGCTGAGGAGAGATTTGTTGAATAGCTTCAACATTTAAGTGCAGAGGATAAATGGATAGTGACATCATTATACCTTGACAAATAGAAATTATATCAGGCCTCCTTTTCCCTTTTCATTACTTAGGATGATTTATTTCAGTGGCTTTCAATTCATAAACCTATGGATTGTCTGTAAAGTTAAAAACCTTTTAAATTTGTAACATGCAATAGAGATGGTTAATAGCATTCATGAACCACACTATGTAATGTTATTGGAGCTATTTTCTCAGTAAAGGTGCATTAAAAAAGGTGCTGGGAATTTACAGCAAAGAAATCTGTGAGTCTCATATGCCTGGTCTTATTTCCCAACCAACTGCATTGCTAAGTTATCATAAATGACATGACATGTGACCCTGTTACATTTCATCTTCATCAAATGCCAAATGATATAGGAAGGTCTTGGAATGAAAACTTAGAGTCAATAGAATTGTTTGTATCATGCAAAATAAGTGCAGACTCTCCCATAACCTTTGTTCTCCCAGTAAATCCTGTATTTGTTGTTGTACTTGATTGTTTTGAGCGGATACTCCCTGTAATGCTTGGGGATTTCCATGAAATTTTGTTATTACCCGAGATTACATCTCCTCTCATTCACTGAGGCCTGTGAATTTGAAAGCCTGAAAACGGGAGGGTGCGTGTGCTTGGATAATCTATTCTCTGTTCTAGATTATAGTGACAAAATAAATCCTGGATGCTTACGGGATGAGATTTGAATGGATTGCAATGGGAGGTAAAAACAAGGTAGATTTGCTTACATGTGACTTATATCAGGAACTAAATGTTTGTATGAAGAGGGGAGGGGTGTCTGTGTGAGTGTGTGTGTATGTGTGTGTGTGTGTGTGTGTGTGTGTGTGTGTAAAATGAGGGTTGGGTAGAGAGTGGGGAGAAGGACAAATATGAAGAATAAGTTAGGGGTAACATAAATAAAAGGTAGTCTGGGAGATTATATTCTTTTTTTAAAATTATAGTTGACCTACAATGTTACATAAGTTTCAGGTATACAACATAGTAATTTGACAAATCTATCCGTTAGGCTGTGCTCACCACAAGTGTAGCCACCACTTGTCACCATTCTGTGTTATCACAATTCCATTGATCACATATATTCCCTATGTTGTACCTTTCATCCCTGTGACTTATTCATTCCATAACTGGAAGCCTGTATCTCCCATTCCCCTTCACCCATTTTGTTCCCCACGCCTACTCCTCCCCTCTGGGAACCATCAGTTTGTTCTCTGTGTCGATGGGTCTGTTTCTGTTTTTTGTTTGTTTGTTTAGTCATATGTTTTGTTTTTTAGATTCCATATATAAGTGAAATCACATGTTATTTGTCTCCCTCTGATTTATTTCACTTATCCTAATACCCTCTGGTCCGCCATCTTGCCTCAAATGGCTCTCAGAAGTGACGTTCTTACCATGAAGTATTTTGTATAGAGAATGAAAGGAAATGAGAATAAGACTAGCTACCTCGGGAGACAGATGAAGAAGAAAAGACACCAGGATGAATAAAGACAGTAGGCAATGAGGAGCACACATGGTTTATCCCCTTGACTCTAAAGGGAAAATGGGTGCTCAAGGAAAGCTGAGCCCGGGAGCAGTGAGGTTCCTCATAAGTAGCACATAGAAGGCTGCATAGAACTTTTGTGAAATTGAATATAATCTAATGCTGTGATAGTATCTCAGGGACGAAGGAGTTCGCAGCAGGACAGCGTCAGCAATGACATGTCATTACTACCACACATTTCCAAGTGGCTTGTTGGAGAACTCCCGACAAGACCGACAAATCTCCCCGTGAACCCAATGGCCAAATTGCTGTCACAGAGTAAATGTGATTATGTTGTAAGTAAAGGCCTGTGAGCTAACCTGTCATGCCGCCGACATCCTCCTGGTAAGCAGCCCAAACCCTGTTGACACAAGGCTGTTCCTAACAGAGAAATTGTCAGCCCCAATGTTTCCTGTGCCTTATATCATAGACCGATGCGTCCAAGGGGATGCCTTTCCAATTAGCGCCAGTGCTGTTTGGCATTTATAGCACACATTTCATATTTCAAGCATTTTATGATCCTATGCTGTGTTTACTCCACATCCCCTCCCTGCCCCTGCCCACATGTGTCTCTTTTTTTTAAAGATTTTTTTTTTAAATTTATTTTTGAGAGAGAGAAACAGTGTGAGTAGGGGAGGGTCAGAGAGAGAAGGAGATACAGAATGTGAAGCAGGCTCTAGGCTCTGAGCTAGCTGTCAGCATAGAGCCTGACATGGGGCTCGAACCCACAAACCATGAGATCATGACCTGAGCCGAAGCCAGATGCTTAACCGACTGAGCCACCCAGGTGCCCCATGTGTCTTAGGCTACAGCAGTGCTTTTACTCTTTGCGGCATCCTTCACATGACCTCAGTGCTTATTTGATTATCGCATCCAGTTTTGACTCTAAAATTTAAAAGAGCTCAGAATGAATACAGGAGAGCAACACAAATAATCAGAAGGTTAGAAAATAAGACCAGGGATAAAAGGTTAAAGAAATTGAGATTATTTGGCTTTGAAAAGAGAATACTGATAGGTGCCTTATTAGTGTTCAACAGAGTCCATCAGTGCTGTTTTCTAGGAGGTTATTATAAAAAAAATCCAAACCACCCCTCCACACTCACTTGGCCCATGAACTCTTGGCTTTTCTTTCCTCATAGGAAATGACTTTAAGTATTGTTCTGTCATTTACTCACTTATTTTCGGAAGAGAGGAGAGTAGGAAATGAAGAGGATGAGGTAAAGGGAAGGCAGTTCCATTCCACGTTTGAAAACCCCCGCGAGCAGACCTGAAGTAGCAGAACAGGAAAAGAACAGTCATGTGGAATTGGGGTTGGGCTCATAGAATATCTGAGTCCCCAAAATAAAGTCACCTAATTTATTTCATTGCTTCCCTAAGAATAGAGCAACCTGCTTAAAAGCAGAGCTCTCCATATTACCCTTCACTCTTTCCCCTCATGAGGGCTGAGAATGTTATTAGGTCAGGAAGGACCAGCCATCTGACTCTCCTTTCAGTAGTACTCAGGTGGTAAATCAGGGAGTTTGTATTTAAATCCCTAGCACAATTCCTGATACAGATAAATTTCTCAGTAAAGCTTGGTTGAATTGAATTGACTATCTAAACGTTCCAATTTTAGAATGAAATTCAGGAAGGTATCAAACTATGGAAATAGTACACTTTTAGGAGTATGTTCCAAATTCAAGGTCTTGACTCTCTGGAGTAGGTCCAAGGTGAGGAGGTAAAGAAACTATTGGAAATTTCTAGCACAGAATCCTAGATTGGAGCAATATGATGTGAACTTTATATGGAAAAAGGCGGTAGCTTGCAAATATCCAGAAAATGAGAGGGGATGTGTTTTTTGATGTTAGTAATTTCCCAAGGAACAAAAGTGATATCATCAAGTTTACTTTTATATAGCCTCAGCTATAGTGACATGATGGAAAAGAGAAGTAACTCTTTGCCCAAGATTACATGGTGTTACAGATTGAGTCATGTTCTCTTGCAAAAAAACATTGAAGTCTTAACGCCCAGTACCTGTGAATGTGACCTTATTTGGAAATAGTCTTTCTTTGCAGTTGATCAGTTTAAGATGTGGTCATGAGGGTGGCCTTTAACCCAATATGACTTCTCATAAAAGGGGAAATTTGGACACAGAGACATGCACACAGGGAGTTCTGCTGCCATAAGCCAAGGAACATCAAAGATTTCCAGCAAAGCACCAGGAACCAGCAGAGATGCATGGAACAGATGAGATTGGAGAGAGAGCTCACAGCCTTCAGGAGGAACCAACTCTACCAGTGCTTCCAGCCTCTGGCACTGTGAGACAATACACTTGTGTTGTTTAAGCCATCTAATACGTGGTATTGGTTATGGCAGCCCAGGAAACGAATACATTTGGACAAATGAATCAATCCCTACCTTCTTTGGTAAATGTAACTCCGGTCATGGGTCTCAGCATTAGCAATGGGGAGTCTCTCTCTCCAAAGAAAGCTGAGTGTCTCAGGTTCAAGTTTCAGACCTTTGCAGCACATGTCAGACAGAATTCCTTCCCTTTCCTTTTTCCATCCTTCATCCCACACTGAACCGTAATTTCAGGGCTGGGTGTTTACTTATTTACTAAAAGCCTTAGATAGCAATAGATTTTACTCTCCAAATGTGTTCTTAAACTTCTCTTTGTCATCTCATTTTGAAATAGCCATGAACACGATCATTGATGCAACATATCAGTTTGGTGTTTCAGCCTCCAGATGTCTTTTTGGGGATGAGTTTGCGTCTGTTAGAGATGAAATAACCAAGTGTCATCTTTGCTGTTCCTTGTGGAAAATTACTTAGGGGCAAACAAATCGTTCTTCTTGTCTCCTGATGCATTTTAAACTAAGTCATTCTTTTGTTCTATCAACAGCAAAAAACAAGCATCTGTCAAAGAGTGGAGTCAGGCAATAGGGGAAAGATGTAAGCTCATTGCCTTTTGTCTTTACAAATTTATATACAACTATTTTTCGTTTTCCTGTAAGACCAGCCAGAGACAAAATGTTGAAGCACAGCTCATCTGCCCTCTCCTAGCCATAGCCCCTTTGTCTTTCCCACTATCATCCCAAGACAGCCCCTTTATGCCTGTGCAGGCTGCCAGATGTTGGTTACCTCTAATTTTTATGCCACTAACACTCGAATTCGTTACTGTAGGAGTTTAGGGCTTTGTCAGCCGGGGTGCCTGAAAGCTATCTGCAGCTTTCTCTCTGCTATTGGATGCATGGGGCAAGCACCCCCAAGCCAAGTACAACCAGAGTCCAGCGGAAATGCCTATCTCAACAAGTGGACCTGCAAAGAGGGGCACCTCAGAGGCCATGTGGGATCATACAGCCACCGCAGAGAACTTGGCTCTTGCGTACTTGGCATTAGCTAAGTCTGCCTCACTGCTCCCCAGGGCAGACCATGCGCGGCCCATCCCCCACAGCATAGCTGCTCTCTTTGCTCACCAGTCAGTAGGTGTAAACTGGTGAAGGCCTGAGGGTTCAGGAACTGGGACTCTTTCTGGACAAGCCTAGATAAATACTTTCTTTCTCCATTCCCCCCCTGCTTCATTGTCCACTCATTCCTGCACAGCGCTACCAGGTGGCAGTAATCACTGACTTTGCATGCTCAGGGCCCCACATCTGTGCAATGACAGATGTTTACGGCCTGATTTTTCCGTTCTGTTTTCGTAAATTGGCCTCATTTAAAGCACAACTCACATGCGATGTTGAATCTGACATAGGCAGCTACTTACTTAGCCAAGCATATATTCTGTCCTTTTTCTTACCTACAGCTCTCACTTTAGTGGAGGGCAGGCATAGACCCACTTCACAGAATTGCCTCTGCATCTAGCAGTGATCAAGTGATAGAATTCTGACCAACTAAGTGAAAGCAGGATTCCACTGGGTGAGGACTCCATGAGAGCTATTGTTTTCTTGTTGAATGGGAACAGCCTCACTTGGCACTTAGCTCTTTCTCCCCTTCCTCATCTTCCTGCCACCTTTGCAGACATGACGTCTAGAGCAGTGCTTTGTAATAACACCTCTGGTGATGACGGAAAGAAGCTGTATCTGCCCCGGTCAATGTAGTGGCCCCTTGCCCATGTGACTGTCGAGTGCTTGTAATGTGGCTAGTGCAATTGAGGAACTGAATTTTGGATTTGACTTAATTTAAACATAAATAGCCACGTGTGGCTAGTCGCTAACCTATTGGATGGCATAGAGAAGTACAGCATTCATTCTTCAAGCAAGAGGATGAAATCCCTGTCTTAAGAGCAGCAGCCAGAAAAGGCGAGATGACCCCATTGGACAGGTCCGGAATAAGTCCGCGTGGCAGCCCTGCACTGCTTGTTATATGAGAAAAATAGAGGGCGCCTGGGTGGCTCAGTTGGTTAAGCGTCTGGCTTCAGCTCAGGTCATGATCTTGCAGTATGGGAGTTTGAACCCCGTGTTGGGCTCTGTGCTGACAGCTCAGAGCCGGGAGCCTGCTTTGGATTCTGTGTCTCCCTCTCTCTCTCTGCCCCTTTCCTGCTCATGCTCTGTTTCTCAATAATAAATAAATGTTTAAAAAAATTTTTTTAAAAGAAAAATAGACCTTAATTCAGTTAAGCCACTGTTGTTGGGTTTCTGTTAAATGCAGTTTTATGTGATCATACCAAGTGCTCTGATCAAAATATTCAGATACTCAAGTATAGCAGAGGCAATTCTTGAAGAAAGTGAAATGATACAATGATGGCACAGTGTAGAACTTTTCTCCATGCAACATATGGCTTTTCACTGATGGCTTTCTCCCCTAATTTTCTTTTTGGAGTTGCATTTCTAAATGCTTGTCTAGCTACATACGCACATGCCTTGTACTCTAAGCATAACAATGGTTATGCACTTGGGAACCTGCAATTAGGTTCCTTGGTTTTACATCCCAGCTCTGCCACCTACCCTGCAGCCTTGGGGAGGCCACATCACTTTTAGGTGCTTTGGTTTCCTCATCCACAAAATGAGTTTACCTTTTTCGGTTGTCATAAGGATGAAAATGAAGCAAGGTTGGATATAGGGCTCTAACTGGTACTCAGCACAATACAAGCATGTCAAGAACTTAGCAGCTGTTGAGGCGCCTGGGTGGCTCAGTCGGTTAAGCATCCGACTTCGGCTCAGGTCATGATCTCACGGCTTGTGGGTTCGAGTCACGCATCGGGGTTTGTGCTGACAGATAGCTCAGAGCCTGGAGCCTGTCTTCTGATTCTATGTCTCCCTCTCTCTCTGTGACCCTCCCCTGCTCTTGCTGTCTATCTCTCATGCTCTCTCTCTCAAAAATAAATAATTAAAAAAATTAAAATAATTAAAAAAAAAGAATTTAGCAGCTGTTGTTAGTTTCTAGTCTGTGGGCAGAACTACTACTTATTTAGAGCATGCATTTAAAAATGTATTTGCTCAAACATTAAGAGCCAGGACCAGAAGTCTGCTCTCTTGCCTCCTAGGTCAGTGCTTTTTCCATTTCCACAGCATTCCAGTTGGATAGACTTTGGGAACAGGTCACCATAAAATCTATACTCTCAGTCCTATGACTGCTCCATACCTGAGGGATTCACCTTTCCACATTACTTTTTCTGTTATTTAAGGAGTAGTGCTTCACTTTTGTCTGTATTCCTTATCTTCTGCTTGTCCATGATCAAAGGAGCTCTATAGATAGGCAGCAGGGACTTTGAAAACAAATAGGTTGAATCCTAACTCTGTCAATAATAGCTTTTGTGACCTTGTACCAGCTAGTTAGTTTCTCTGCACCTGTTTTTCTTCCTCCTCTAATGTAAGAATAATAAGGTATTGTGAGGGTTAGATTGAATTATATATATATGTGTATGTGTGTATGTGTGTATATATATATGTGTGTATATATATATATGTATATATATATATATATATATATATGTATATATATAATGTATATAAGGCCACTAGCAGTGTGCACAGTTATAAATTTTAACTCTCTTCCCTTTTGTGAAGCCCCTTTCTGGATAGCTTTTCCCAAGAAGAAAAATATCTTAATAGCAGTAATTTCTGGCTGGGATAGAGGAGGGGGGTTCTAGCTATCATAACTCAAAGATTCAGGAGTCATAACTATCTTCATAGACTCTTAAGTTCAGATCTTCTAGTTGAGACCTTCTGTGTTGATGAGAAAATCTTTACCCAAAGAAGTCAGGGACTCTGACTCTTAGGGCGCTAAGAGATGGGAGTGGCCACTCCAATTCAACTTGCTTTTTGTTTTGTAGAAGAGGATTTCACAGAGAAGTGCTGCATTATGAGATTCTCATTTCAGGAGATTTCATCTTTTTTTTTAAAAAAAGTTTATTTATCTATTTACTTTGAGAGAGAGCAAGAAAGCACAAGAGTGTGTGAGCAGGGGAGGTGCAGAGAGAGAGGAAGAAAGAGAATCCCAAGCAGCCTCTGAGTGCTGTCAGCATGGAGCCTGATGTGGGGCTTGAACTAATGAACCGTGAGATCATGACCTGAACCAAAACCAAGAGTCACACACTTAACCCACTGAGCCACCCAGAATTTTTACCTTTTTGAAGACACTTATCTCTACTCCATGGATACACAAAAGTGACTAAATATGCAAGTCAAGAGCTTCTCAGTCATGGAGATGATCTTTCAAGAACACTTTTAAAAACCAAAGGGAGACAGAGGAGGTGGCTGGGAGAGGCCCCGTCTGATGAAAAGAGCGCCGTCTAGCATGGGGAGACTTCAGGTCACCTTGCAGGGCGGCCGCTCCTGAGGGTGTGGCCATGGATACGTCACTTAGGAAATCTCCCATCCTGTGTTCTTCACCTCAAGATGGGGACTCTAATGCCCACTTTCAAGCAGAGACATGTGGATCAGATGAGGTCATGTACCTGGGAGCACTTTGTAAAGTGTAGACTGTTCTAGTGGAGTAAGGTTATCACATTTCCCAGTACATGTGGATTAAAATTCTCTCTTCAGCAGATTCAGATCTCCAAATGCTGTGCCCAGGCACAATGTGAGAACACTAGAGAAGCCTTAAAAATTCTGAGTATAGATTCGACCTCTTTTCTCCAACGCTAGAAAATTGGCAATGTGAACCTAAGATATGACTCCATTTCTAGAAGTGCAATTTCCAAGGCTCTTACAAAAATTGCATGCTTCTTTTCTTTTGTATTTTTGGAGTCCTAAATCGCAAAAGATCACTCAGCTTCTGAAGGGAACTCTTGGTGAGTTATGAACTTTTGTGAACTTGCTGGCAATGGGCTCTCATATTAGAAGAGTTAGTGGTTGAAAATGACTCAAGAGTTTCTCCATGCTGATTTGGGAAAGCTTTCTGAAAAATACCATCACATCTCTCTCCAGCCCTGGAAGTTCTTGCTGCCACGTTTTGTCTGATCCCTCTGATATCTTTAGTCCCAAGGGTGACATAATGACATCACTGAGTGAATTTTTATTAATAACTGGCTGAGGGTGAACATAATTGAACTCAACCGAAACCATATTTTGAAGGATGTGTAGTTTTCTCTCTCATGGTGGTACTGGGCAAGGGGATGCTAGGCCCAAACAGTCATTCTGTGTGCTGGTTTACAGCTTTGCCTCACATTGCCTGGTTCAACTTCAGTTGCACTTCAGAATAGAATAAATGCAAGTTCATACTCATAAATACACAATATAGATAGATGTACATATTAGTAGTTCATATGTTAAAATGATGCTTGTAGCATTGATAAACATGTACATATGTGAGAAGAACGGAGCATATAATTTTAATTGAAATATCTGCCACAGTATGGTTAACTTTGATCGATTTTAGGTGAGGAATAGGGCCCCAAACTGCTTTTAGAACTAAAAATTGGATTTTTTCCCTCTCTTAGTGGAAGCTAAAATGAGGAAATAGAGCAATAGAGGAAGAAATGATTCATCTAGTATCATATGGGAATACAAGTAGGATTATAAGTCATAGGACTGAAATTTCTAGGTGGTTCTATTGTCTTCTGAACAAAGAAAGGATACTTGGGTAGTTTTTCCAAGCCTCTCACCTAGTAATTCAGGAATTTATTAAACTGAACACTTTTTCCTTTAAATGATATCTTAACAAGCTAGTATTAATTTAGTTATTTATTGTTACACTTCTTGGTGTCTACCATTTTCTCTTTACAGTAAGTTCTCCAGTCGGGCCTTATTGAGTGACAAACTTGCTAAAGACACAGTGTTTTTTGTCCTACTTTATTTATTAATTGTAAAAGTTACAGCTGTAATCCCTCTTGAGGTCCCACGGAAATTTATTATTTTCAAAAAAGTGTTCCATTAACCTGTTCAGCCTCCTGTGGTTTATCAAACTCAGGTCTCTTCAGATGAGGTGAAAACAAATTCAGATTGTGAATCAGTTGATGCCCTCCTTTGTGTACGAAAATAACAACTGTCTCTGAGGCTAGGAAGCCTTGTTCCCATACTCTGTAATGTAATATGCACTGGTTTTAAGCTCCTTTTTCATATACGGAGCATGTTTCTGGTAAAAGAAGGTACAGGAAGATGAAGAACAGAAACACTGCCCCAGGATCTGCTATTTTTTTTTTAATTTTTAAAAAATGCTTATTTGTTTTTGAGAGAGACAAACCATGAGCAGGGGAGGGACAGAGAGAGAAGGAGACACGGAATCTGAAGCAGGCTCCAGGCTCTGAACTGTCAGCACAGAGCCCAATGCAGGGCTCGAACTCACGAACCCTGAGATCATGACCTGAGCCAAAGTTTAACCTACTGAACAGTCGCCCCAGGTCTGCTATTCCCAACCCACTTTTATGGCCCACTTTTTGCTGTAGTAAAATGTCCCCCTGGTGGTCCCAGATGAACCGTGCATCCTACTGCTCACATTAATGTATTCGTCTCCCACACCGACTCGGGGCTTGGCTCACGCAACTTACTTTGGCCACTTATCAAGTCTTGCACAAGTAGAAGCTGGCTGCCTGAGTCCTGACACTTTGGGATGCTCCGTCTTGAAGCCCTGAGACCACATGCTATAGGGAAGCCCATGCGGCCTCATGAAGAGAGCACGTGTAGGAGAACTGAGACCCCAGATACATAACCCCGGGAAGTCGTTTGAAGCGCCCCAGCTGAAGCCCCAGACATTGTGGAACAGAGATGGGCTTTCTCTACTGTTTTCTGCTTGCTGTCACCCACAGAATGGTAGACCAAGCCAATCTGTGCTGTCTTAAGCTGCTAAGTTTGGAGTCGTTTGTACCCAGCAGTAGATGAGCGGGATAAGCAGTGTAGCACTTAAGGGAATGGACTCTGGGGCCTCACTGCCTGGGGCTGAATTCTAGCTCAGTCACAAACTTGCTCTGTGGCCTTGAGCAAGCTACCTATTACTCTGTGCCTCAATTTTCTCAGTTGCAAAGTGAGAATAATATTAGGACCTCGCTCCTTAGGTTGCTGTGAGCCTTACACGGGTTCATACATACAAAAGCACTTAGATCAGTGCTTGGCACCTAGCAAGCCCTGTACATGTGTTGGCTGCTATGTTTCTAAAGCCAGGATCTCAGAGACATCAGCCTAGTCTGGCAGCAGTGACAGAAGGCAGGTGAGAACTGCCAGTAGCAGTTAAGGCGTGAGAACAGAGTGACGTCCCTGGTAAGTGGCCTTTTGTGTGGAAGCACTGGTATTGATGTACTAACAGTTTTCTCATGAAGGGCTATGATTCCTCCCGAGTCCCTTCCCTTTGGGAGGCTGTTCTGAGTCAAAGGGGAGACCCCTATGTGGTTTGTTAACACTAAACAGAAGGCCCAGCCTTGAGGGTGGATTTAGTATTGTTCTGAATTAGCTCCGTAATGTTGAATAAGTCACTTAGTCCCTGTGGACTTTAGTGTCACATATGTTAAAAGAGGAAGCATTGCTGGCCTCAGGGATTTTGGTGTTCTTTTCTAATGGCATGATGATAGTTCAGATATTAGGCCCATGAGGAGGTATTTGGGGGCAGAGGAACACCCATACTTCTCAGATAATACCAAAGGCTCACTACAGCGCCCATAACCCCTTCCCCCCCCAGCATACAGAGCTGCCTCTCGGGTCCTACCACTTGTTCCTGCCTTCGCTAGCCCCACATCCTGCTTCAGTATCAGTATCACCTCCTCGCCTGAGGCAGCAGCATGTCTTGTTTACCACTGTGTTCTCAGGATCCTGGTTTAGTAGGTGCTCAGTAAATACTTGGTAAGAGAACCCGGTGAATTACCCATGATTGTCAAGAAGACAGGGAGGTTCCTAGACTACTGCTTCACCCCCTTGTCTTTTTTTAACCCTCAGGAGGAGAAAGATGCTAAGAGGGAGAGTGAATACGGGCACCTGGGTGGCTCAGTTGCCTGGGTGTCGACTTTGGCTCAAGTCATGATCTCACAGGTTGTGAGTTCAAGCCCTGCATCAGGCGCTGTGCTGAGAGCTCAGAGCCTGGAGCCTGTCTTCAGATTCTGTGTCTCCCTCTCTCTCTACCCCTCCCCTACTCATGCTCTGTTTCTCTCTCTCTCAAAAATAAACACTAAATTTTTTTTTAAAAAAAGATGGAGAGGGAACAGCCTTAGAAAAAAAGCCTAACAGGGCAAAAAGTTGCTGGAAGATAGGCATGTGGGACTTTGAAATCAGTGCAAATTGCTCCCATTCTTCAGAATGTCCTTGTTCCCTGCAGGTTCAAGGAAAAGTCCTTTGAGTTCTTCAAATACAGCGCCAAGTTAAGTAAAAGCTCACCGTGAAGTATATTGCAAAGGTGACCACAAAGCTTTAAAGGTTAAGTCCTTCGCCTCCCTCTCACAAGACCATATATACAAGCCTTAGCCTGACCCGGCCCGACGGAGCAGCAAGCACTTGGCAGCAGATGCCCTGCTGATTGAGTTATTCTCTTTATGAAGTCTACCTTGAAAGCTTCCATTCAGTAAATTCTTCATAGATACTAAACCCCATGCTAAGGGCTTATTCATTTATTTATTCACTTATTCATCCATTCCCAGTGTTCCTAAGACTTGCTGGGTCCCCTTTGAGAACACAGAAAAATGCTATTATGAAACTCTGCACTATTTCACTGAGCTGTTCTGTCAAACCCAGTGTTTGCATGTGGAAATTCCTTCCTGACATTTCTCGGGACATTTCCATGTTTGTCTGAGTTCCCAGCAATACACTGGGTGCCTGTTCATCAGGCATTTTGCTAGGCATGGGGCAAAGATTTTAAACAAGACATAATCTCTGCTTTCACAAAGTGTGCAATGTATGTTGTTTTGCCTTCTTGACGGCCCTACAAAGAGTTATTCTTCCTATTTCAGAGAAGAGGAAATTGAGGCAGCCGTGGACATTGATCCATTGCATTTCTCTTCATCATCAAAGTTGCAGCTTATTCAACAAGACAGTTTTTGTTTTGAATTATTCAGTGCATATATGTTTCCACAGTCTAATCTGTTCTCTGTGAGACAGTCTTTAATTCCCCTGCTGCTGTGGGGATTCCATGGATATTCTGCATTCCTCACCAGGGGGAGGATCGTACAGTAAGTGAGAGGACACACAGTCCAGAATGATATGCATAGTGTCCCCACCTGCATTCTTGTTGCTAACACAACCTATGAATTTGCTGCCCTACGGAGCTATCAGGTTTTTGCTGAGATTTGTCCTCACAATGCTGAGCAAAAGATTTAAAAAATTTATGAAGTGAGCATCTGTGAAA
Source organism: Suricata suricatta (assembly GCF_006229205.1). Taxonomy (NCBI): domain Eukaryota; kingdom Metazoa; phylum Chordata; class Mammalia; order Carnivora; family Herpestidae; genus Suricata; species Suricata suricatta. The sequence goes on along the minus strand of NC_043701.1, from coordinate 49,564,536 downwards.
TTTTGAAAAAAAAAACAACCTGGAAACATTTTCTGCTGGAATAAAATCCAGGATCTTTTTGTTTCATTTCATTTTGTATTAGTTAAAATGCATACCATGAGATTAAGACCAAAGATGACATAACCGTCTGGAATGGTTAACTCGCCTTATCCTATTTGGTAAGCCAGTCAATAACCTATTTTTCAAACCTGCTACATAAAAAGCATTATGTGTGTTTTGGGAGTTGGGAGATTCAGCTTGATTCTGTCCTTATATTTGTTGAGAATGTGTTATATGTAAGTCAGAGTGCTAAAGTTAATATGCTTTATTAATTAAAAATTTTTAAAGATATCCATGATAATGAGCCAAACATATGAGGAACATTGAAAGGATTTTAAGAATAGTTTATGATTTGCGGGAATTCCAGAAAATTTCTGGAATTCTAATTTCATATTCTGAATTATGATTAATATCTGGAAGGAATTTGGAAACACTACCTGGTTCATTCTTGGACTTGAGGTATCACTAATAATTCAGGTGGTCTCAAATAATCAAGATGGATCAAACTTCACCCATGGTATGACAATGACCTAACAAATGTTTCTCTTTAAGTCTTTAACTTGAAGCTTGCATAAGTATTCACAGTTGACTTCAGAAATAGGGATTGCTTAACTATTAAAAATGGAAGGTTCAGAATTTTTTCCTGAAGAATGAATGAATTCCGTAATACATATTTCTAAATGAGTCCCTAAAGTCACTTGGGAAGTGTATAGAGTTAACTGTGATGTGGTGTGTGTGTGTGTGTGTGTGTGTGTGTGTGTGTGTGTGTGTGTTTACAATGTGAATAGAGGCAGCCAGACTTCCTCTATCTGAAGTAGGAAAAGCAATACTTTAAAAAAATATATATGTTAGTTCCTCCTTAGCACTGAGTACAATATGGAGTTTCAACATATAAATGGTGAACACAGGAACAATTCAAGCATTGAGTTGAATTACCCTTATGATTTGATTATAATGTGCACGTTTGAAGTAGAACATTTATCATATGTCATTGCTTTTGACTGGCTTTAAACCACAGCTCTACTAAAGGCTTTTTATTAAATAGGTTTTAGTTTGATCATAAAGCAATTCTGCTTCCTGAAATCTCATTTGTCCAGAAGAGCATCACATATTTAGACTTAACATTTTGGGGTCAGACAATGGAAGGAAGGTGAATGCTTGAATTATTGCCCTATTTATAATCAATGGTTGCAATAAAGCATTATCTCTAAACTTGACTATCACTGAATATAGTCTTCAAAAATATATTGGTCTGTCTATTTTATAGCTGGGGAGAGAAGCTGTGTTGACTTTTGCTTCTGCCAGAAAAGGAAGGAAGAGATGTCTATGATCCAAGTTGGAGTCTGGATTAGATGGAGAGGATGAGCTTAAAAATAAATTAACTGGAGCTCTGTATTTACATGACTTTTGACACCAGTCACCCAGTGTCCCACCAGAAGTTCTAATACTGGTCTCCCCGAGACCGACTGTATCAGTCTATAATATGATAGAGGATTTAGGTAGTGTCAGCTGCTTATATTATGCAAGAGCCAATAATTAAATTTTTGGAGGATAATTAACCTGAGTAAAGTCAGTCAAAGATGTAGTTTCTATATATGAATGGTTTTAAGACAGAATAGAATGAGGGAATAAAAGTTTTTCACAGACTTGCTCACTATTACAAAGCAATTAAATAATGGTATCCTTAACTGCTATTTCTTTGAAGGGATGCTAGTCGATTCAACCTTTAAAATAATATGGACAGATTGTGAACAGAAATCTATTGCCAATTATTAAGTATTTATAACTTGTCATACCACAGTCTTAAAAATGTATAAATATCATCTCATTTTCAAAACACTGAATTATGGATTATTGGTGGATACTGACTGAGCCAGTGGTAGCAGAAAGAGAAGGTTATATTCTGTGAAGAACTTTCAACTCCTTTAGACAGTGATTGGAAAGTCCCTTAATATCCCTGGATCAGAGTAGAAAGACTTAGAAAGAGCTAAGAAATCCTTTCCCTATAGTTTGAAGTGGCAGTTCCTCTGTTACATATTTCTGCATTTAGACGGGAGCAGCGGACCAAACCTGACTCAGTTTGTTTCACATGTTGGGAGCGGGGGATGGGAACACATGTGCAGTAGCAATTCTTTTAAAATGCTTATTTATTTTTGAGAGAGAGAGAGAGAGAGAGAGAGACAGAGCACAAGGAGCAGAGAGAGAGAGGGAGACACAGAATCTGAAACAGGCTCCAGGCCCTGAGCTGTCAGCACAGAACCTGACACAGGGCTAGAACTCAGGGATGGCAGGATCTGATGACCTGAGCCAAAGTTGGACACTCAACCACTGAGCCACCCAGGCATACCCCCCCCCCTGCTTTAATGACAAAAACAGACTGTGGAGTTCAGATCAAGTCATTTCAAATCACTAATTTAAAAACAGGACATTACCTGAATGTTTGGACAAGAACAAAAAGAAGTATTCTGTGTTGAAGAGCACTCATTCAACTTCAGTTCTTTGGGGGAACAATGGGAGTTATAAATAGTCTGAGAAAGAGAGATTCAGGTAGACAGAGCATGTGAGGGGGAACAGTTCTATTCCTCATTGAAGAGAAAAAATATCCAATTAGAAATATGGAGGTATGAGATTTTTAAACCAAAAAGGAATAAGAGGCTTCATTTAATTTTCATTTATTTTTGAGAGAGAGAGAGAAACAGAGCGTGAGTGGGGGATGGGCAGAGAGAGCAGGAGACACAGAATCCGAAGGAGGTCCAGGCTCCGAGCTGTCAGCACGAGCCCTATGCAGAGCTCGAACCCATGAATAATGACCTGAGCCAAAGTTGGTCGCCCAACAACTGAGCCACCAGGGCGCCCCAGGAGGCTTTGTTTAATCCACCACCCCTGGAGATGCCCAGTGGGTAGGGATGGTACTTTCCAGGATAAGAGTGGACCTTGGTTTTACTTTGTAAGATGGAGAAAGAGAAGAAAGGAGAGGTGAGCATCCTTTTTCCCCGTGTGGGGGCTCTATAGAGCTTCCCATCGTCGCATCAATTTGGTGGTCGGCAGGGGCATTGACAGTATTGCTTCCAGACTCTTGCATCTTTGAAAAGAGAGGTCACCAGGGAACACTTTATTTTGCAGGAAAACCTGAACACCCAAACTTATTTATAGGCTGTCCTCTCCCAGTTCAGCTGTGGCTGGGTACACGTTCAGATACAAGGTCAGATTGGTCACTCAAGGATGTGGCAAAAGGGGAAAGGGACCTGGAATTCCCTATTTCCTTCCCTGAAGGCCCATTACAAAGGTTCCTTAGTGTAAAGGAGAGAGTAGTAAGAATGGTTAAAAAGATCAACATGAAAATATTTTAATAATGACAAATAGGGTTTAAATTAATGTCTTTCTATCAAGATTCCAGAAGTATAAATATTTTTTCAATGAAATGCACAGCAGGACTCTCATGTTTTTTTTCTTTGCCTGTTCACATAATTCTTTCACCAGGAATTATGAAAACAGGAGGAGAGGGTTTTTTTTTTTAAACATTTGTTAGGTGACAGAGATCCCTAAAATATGGGTTAGACATCCATGGCTTACTTTTATAACATGAACCAGACCCACCCTTTTGATCCAAAAACACAGAGTTGGCATTTTTCCCTTTCAGTCAGATACTGTACAGACTAATCTAGAATTAAACATATCTTGGCCAATGTGGCAAGCTGATGACTTAATATTTTTCCTCATTGCCCACAAAGGACAAAAGAATTTGGTAACTGTTTAAGTTATAGTAAAGACAGAGTGATTATAACAAAGTGTCCCTGATGTACAGTGAATGACATGGTCCAAAGCTTTCATGCCATGGGCTGATGGGCAGTTAGGCTCCATGAAGCCACAAGACACCTCAGTGCCTGCCCTATTTTTGCTCTATCATAATGTGGGGGCATTAATTTTGTCTGCTAAACTGAAGCCATGTCAGAGATGTCCATATTCCAGTTAATGGGGAGGAGGAACATCAGAAAAAAAATTCAAGAAAAGAAATTTCCTCCCAAGTGAGGCACACATCACTTTTGTTCACATTCTATTGACAGGACGTAGTCACATTAATTTCATAGACACATCTCACCACGGGGAGGCTGGAAAATGTGGTCTCTACCAGGGTGACTATATGCTTGGAAAAGAAAAAACAGGTCACAATCATGGAGATTTTCTTGTCGTTGTCCTAAGGTGGCTTAGGAAGAAAAAAAGGCATTTTTTCGACTTGAGTGTTTAAAAAATTTTTTTAAATGTTTTTTATTTATTTTTGAGAGACAGAGACAGCATGAGCAGGGGAGGGTCAGAGAGAGAGGGAGACACAGAATCCGAAGCAGGCTCCAGGCTCTGAGCTGTCAGCACAGCGCCTGATGCAGGGCTCGAACCCATGAACCGTGATATCATGACCTGAGCTGAAGCCGGACGCTTAACCGACTGAGCCACCCAGTCGCCCCTCCATTTGAGTGCTTTAAGAAAATCTAATAATAATTATTTTCTGAAGATCAGCAGTTTTTCCAGCTTCTCTAGGATATTTGGGCTTAGCTACCACTAATTATATATATATATATACACATACACACCAAAAAAAAAAAACCACCTCAAATGAAACAAATTTGAAAGAATCAAGCAATGATTTGAATTTGACATTCTTAGAAAGGAATCTAGTAGAAAAAGCCCTTGATGCACAATCAGGAGTACAAATATTTAGATCCGTCCCAGTTATTAATTCAATAAGTGACCCTGAGTCACTTAACTTACCTAGGCCTCATCGGTAAAATCAAGGGATTGGACCAGATCCATTTTGGCTCTGAAGATTTCCCTTACTCTTAAAAAGATGTCATATAGCTCCCATGATAATTCTTGGAATTTTAGAATCTGTTGATTGAAAAGATACAGAATGAGAAAACACTAGGTTTCATTTAAAATGCTATTTATTCAGTTAGCACTTAGTTTCAAGGACGCTGGGACCCCAGGCTGGGAACAACTAAAGCAGATATTTTTCACAATCCTTGGTACTTTCATTTTGAGACCCTCTTCATAGTAGGCTTAGGTGGGATTCTAGCGGGAGAGCATGAGAAAGGAAGAGGAGGAAGAGACAACATCATATGAAACCTTTTCAGAGGAAATAATTTTTTTAATTTATACTTTTCGTCCCCTTGACTTTATTGTTTCATAACTGGAAGTTTATATCTTTTAACCCATTTCCCCTATTTCACCCATTTTCCCACCCACCTCCCCTCTGGCAACCACTAGTTTGTTTTCTGTATGTAAGAGTCTGTTTTTGTTTGTTTATTTATTTGTTTTGTTTTTTAGATTCCACATCTAAATATGATAGACATATGACATTCTTCTTTATTTGTTTGACTTATTTCACTTAGCTCAGTACCATCTAGGTCCATCCATATTGTGGCCAATTGCAAGATTTCATTCTTTTTTATAGCTGAGTAATATTCTGTCACACACACACACATATATGTATATATATATATATACACACATACATGTATGTATATATATATACATACACACCATCACTTCTTCATCCATTCATATATTGATGGATGCTTAGATTGTTTCCATATGTTGATTATTGTAAATAATTCTGTAGTAAACATAGGGGTGTATATATCTTTTCAAATAAGTGTTTTCATTTTCTTTGGGCAAATACCTAGTAGTGAAATTTACTGGATCATGTGGTATTTCTATTTTTAATGTTTTAAGGAAAGCCCATACTGTTTTTCACAGTGGTTGAATCAATTTACATTACCCCAACAGTGCATAAGGATTCCCTTTTCTCTCCATCCTCATCAACACTTGTTATTTCTTGTCTTTTTGATATTACCCATTTTGACGTGTGAGGTGATATATCATTGGGGTTTTGATTTGCATTTCCCTGACAATGAGTGATGTTGAACATCTTTGCATGTATTTGTTGCCCATTTGTATGTCTTCTTTGGAAAAATATCATTTCAAATCTGCTCATTTTGTTTTAAACTTCTTTTTGAAAAAAAGTTTATTTATTTTAACAGAGAAAGAGGAGAGAGAGAGAGAGAGAGAGAGAGAGAGAGAGAGAGAGAGAATGTTAGTAGGGGTGGGACAGAGAGAGAGAGAGAGAGGGAGAATCCTAAGAAGGCCCCATGCTGTCTGTATGGAGACTGATGTGGGGCTCAAACTCGAGCAGTGAGATCATGACCTGAACTGAAATCAAGAGTCAATGCTTAGCCAACTGAGCCACCCAGGTGCCCCTGCTCATTTCTCAGTTGGGCTGTTTGGGGTATTTTTGGTGTTGAGTTGTCTGAGTTCTTTATATATTTTGGATATTAATCCCTTTAATGGATATATCATTTGCAAATAACTTCTCCCACTAATTAGGTTGTCATTGTGTTTTGTTGGTGGTTTCCTTTGCTGCACAAAAGATTTTTATTTTAGTGTAGTCCCAGTAGTTTATTTTTGCTGGCTCCCCTTGCCTGAGAAGACACATTCAGAAGAAATGATTTATCCTTTGTCTTATGAAGAGCCCACTGATAAGACTTAATTCCTTAATACATTTTTTATGGTACAGTTAAACTGATGCCATGTTTTCCCACCTTTGTTTTGATTTTTCTGAAATATTTTCATTGAGCTCAATACAGTTTTGATTCAATTTTTAGTTGGATTCTCTACCCCCCCCCTTTGGCTTATATCACAATCTTAGAGATAAAAATTTCTGTCTTTGTGGGATTTTTTTTGATGGCTATTATTGTCTCCAATTCTAATTTTAATGGTCAAATTTTGCAGATCCTAATTCTGAGGAGGAAATTTAATTCTTTCATCAGTTTAAATCCATACTAGTCTTTCCCCATGCACTTTAACCATTTGCTGATTTTGATTTTGTTTTTAATATTTCTATAGAATCTTTCTGTCTTCAGTGTATTCGTTTATTGAGTGTTTAAAAAGACAGGTATTTATTGAATATTTTTGGTCTATTTTACTCTGCAGATTTGGCCTTTGTCAACTTAATAGCATTCATTATGCACTGGTTAATTTTATTTATTTATTTATTTTTAATTTTTTAAATGTTTATTTATTTATTTATTTAAAAAATATTTATTTTTGAGAGACAGAGAGAGACAGAGCATGAACAGGGGAGGGGCAGAGAGAGAGAGAGAGACACAGAATCTGAAGCAGGCTCCAGGCTCTGAGCTAGCGGGGCTCAGAGCCCGATGCAGGGCTCGAACCCAGGAACGATGAGATCATGACCTGAGCCGAAGTCGGACGCTCAACTGACTTAGCCACCCAGGTGCCCCAATGTTTATTTATTTTGGGGCGTGCAGAGAGAGAGGGAGAATCTGAAGCAAGCTCCAGGCTCTGAGCTGTCAGTACAGATCCTGATGTGGGGCTTAAACTCATGAACCATGAGATCATGACCTGAGCCGACCTCAGATGCTTAACTGACTGAGCCACCAAGGCACCCCTATGCACTGATTAGTTTTACCACCCAAAGCTAAGATCACGGATAAAGGCACAAGGTCAGACTGCATGGTAGGATTACACACTGCAAACATATGGTGGAGTCCAAGTACCAGGAAGGAAAGGTCTTCCCTTGAACAGTTTCTTAAGATCAAAATTTTTATTTCAGACCAACAAGCAATATCCTGCTAAATGTGCTACACAGGAGACATTCCCAATATAATCAGGAACAAGAAAATGGTGCACATTATTCCCATTATTTATCTTTTTAAATAGGCAAAAGAATTGGTGTATTAATATCATGGCTTTGAAATGCCTGTGAGCATTGAAGTGGGAGAAGTCTGGGAGTCTGGCTTGTGCATTTTAGATGCTGAAGAGGGAGCTGGCATAGATTTTTAAATTGGGCATTTTAGAGAGAGGAACTATTAGTGAAATCCTGAGAGTAGATGGAATCACTCAGAGAAAGTGTAGATACAGAAGAGGAGTGGGCATAGGATGGAGACCCAAGCAACTTCAGCACTGATGGTGAGACAGAGGATGGGATTCAGAAAGGGGCTGTGAATGAGAGGTAAGTGGGAATTGGGAAAATTTGGTGTCCCAGAGCAGAGGAGAAAAGACTTGAGGAAAAGAGGAGTGGTTAACTACTCCTTGTAGTGTTGGAAGTTGCTGAGAGGTCAAGAAAGACAGGGCTTTGTGGGGGGTGGATTTAACTTAGGAGCTTTAGAATTCTTCACACCCCGGACCCAGGAATGCCTTTCTAGGAATATGTCCTCCTAATAGAAACTGAAACTGGGTAAAAGGTTTATGGACAAGTGTTTGTTATAGCTTTGTTTGTAATTGAAAAAAACAAAACAAAACACCTAAATCTTCAGCCTCAGAAATTTTAAAAAATCATTTTCTGTAGCAATTAAAATCTCGTTTGAAGGCTATTTAATGGTATGTGAAACAGATATAAATATGCTAAAATATTAATAGTGGTATCTCTGAGCATTGAGGTTATAAATGATTTTTCACTTTCTCCCTTGTACTTCCCTGTGTTTTCTAAAATTTTCTCTAATGAACATATCTAATTTTATAGTTGAAGGAAAACATTATTTAGATAGTTCAGGGGTTCTTTGTTTTTGCTTTTGTTTGTAAGCACCCAGGGGATACATTCTTGCTGACCAGACACAATAAGCTTTAATTAGGTTCTTTTTGGCAGGAAAGAGACAGAAATCCAAGTTAGTGGGAGGAGGACTGAGTCCAAGAAATGACTGTCAATTTATGTAATACATCATTTCTAAAGCTTAATTCTGAGGGAAGGATGGCCAGAATTTCCTAGTATTTCTGGTTTACTTGCTCCTCTTTGCTCCCTGATTTTGCCTTCTATTTGGAGAATAATTTTGCTAGTTGTTCCATAGAGTGACAAGGGCATGGCTTTCCCAGATTCATGTCCCACCAACTCTTACTTGCACCTGGAATCTTCACTTATTTACAACCGGTACAAAGCACAAAAAAGAGAATTCTTTGGGTCGCCAAAATGCAGCAGTCTTAGTGAGCATAGTCATACTGGTCGAAGTTGGCGTTCAAAAAGTACAACCAAAAGGTTTTCTGATGAGGGCAGGCGAGTGGGAAATGAGAAATGTTCTCCTGTATTGTTACAGCATAATGATGAATTGCTTTTGCTTTTCCAAAACCAGGCTCGAGCTCCTCTGTTCACCTCCATTATCTGCTGCTGGTCTCCAAAGGCATATTACCATATTAATTCATTGTGTTATACAATTTGGTCAACTAAATGAGCTTACCTTATGCCCTCTTAATGGCATTGGCTTTTAATGTTGGTTTCGTGGGATACATTTAACAAAACAGATGTGTCAAGGAAATGTATTTAAACTCAATTTGGTTTTAAAATGACGAGTGGTCTTCTTAATGAGCCAGGTACTGGAAAAAAAGAAGAGAGAGAAAGAGAGCATTGCAGGCAACATATTGTGATAAATGCAGAGTATAAATGCCGAACTATCCCCAATGGCAAGGGTGATCAGATGTGTTCTGGAAAGAAAGTCATGCACTACAAATGTGCTATAACTAGATCTGAAGCCTCCTCTGTTCTTTCTGGGGAAAGGATATAATACTGGTTACTCAGAGGAATTGGCTTGCATGTGAGTGAGACTGAGGTTTAATTGTGTGTTATAAATGCGGCCATGTCACTGACTCAGTGAGACGGCCTCGAAAGAAGGAAATGTGTGATAGTGGCATGAATGGTGAATGGCCCATGACATTAGTTCATGCTTGCAATTCAAGTCTAAGGGTATAGTAGAAATGTGAGTTTAGAGCCTCATATACTTAAGTAGGAATTCTCACTTCTTCACTTTATCAGTTGCATGATCATAAGAGAGTCAATTCACTGACTCAGATGTCAGTTTCCTTGTCTGTAGAATGGGTTGAGCTAGAGTTGTGAAAACTAGCGATGCTGTTAGGGTCAGTGCTTGGCAGATGATAGCATTTCATGTGTTCTATGTATACCTTTCTCTCTCTGTGTGTGCATCTGCGTGCACAAAATCTTTTCATAATCTTTATATCATCAGCTTACCTACCTGCTAATAAATACTTGGTTTTATGAAATTGTTAAACCAGTAACTGAATTCATGAATTCCATTCCCATTATAGTGTTGGGTTGGCTCCGCACATTTGGAGTGACTGACCACAGAAAAGCTCATCTGATCCTACCCCCCGGTGCGGTCATCAGGATGGATTGCTGGCCGGTGAGGCAGCCCCAGCAATTGGCCTGACCTTAAGGGCAGCCAGGACCATTAGTCTGGACTTAACACATCCTGATCCAGTGGCTATATATTGACAAAACTAATGATCGCTGCTTGGAAAAATAGCACAATGTTCTTTCTGGGATGATATGATCAATAGCTTTTCTCATGGAAGTTTATAATATCCAAGGTAGATTTTACCGTATTTTCTCTTTTCATCCTGTTACAATGGCTAGAGGAAAAATTGTTTCCTGGGTGATGATAAAAAAAGAAACAACTCACATTTTCAGGTTTCGTGGGCCACTTCTCCCCTGTCATACATGCACCTTAGGTCATTTGAACTACTCTCTTCCTCGCAGACAGCCTAAGTTTAGATCCCACCTCTGAACTGTTATGATAGTGTTCACTTATCAACAACTCTCTGCACTCTACACACACCAGACATTGTGCTAGGGGCTGGAAAATAAGATGATAAACAGCATAGTTGTTGCCTTCAAGGTGCTTATGGACCAGGAGTAAGCCACTTCTCCTTTGCAGAATTCTGTTCACCCTTTTATATGCTGTTCAAACTCTCTCCCATCTCTTAAAGTGCAGATAAATTTGTGTCTCTTCAACACATTGCTGGAGGGCAAATTAGTGAATCTATGGAGGGCAATCGGACAAGATCTAATAAAATTAAAATACACACATATGGTTTAGCCTGAGGGTTTCATTTCAAAGTATTTATCCTGTAAGTATATTGCACATGGTTAAAATACCATATCCACAAGAGAATTCATTGCAAGAATGTTCATACTAGGAAGATGCTGAAACCATCTAAATGTCCAACAATGGCTGACTAAATTATGGTATATACATTTAATATAAAACAATGGAGCCAATAGAAATAATGAGAGGCTCTGTATCTACTAATGAGGCATGATCTACAAGATATATTGGTAAATGAAAATATAAAGAAGGGCACCTGGGTGGCTCAGTCAGTTAAGTATCTGACTTTGCCTCAGGTCATGATCTCACAGTTCATGGGTTCAAGCCCTACATCGAGCTCTCTGCTGACAGCTCAGAGCCTGGAGCCTGCTTCAAATTCTGTCTCTCTCCCTCTCTCTGCCCTTCTGTGCTCTTGTGCTCTCTCTCTTTCTCTCTCTCAAAAAATAAATAAACGTTAAAACAATAAAGAGGAGAAGACTATGCAGAGTGGGCACAAGCTAACTAAGAAAAAAAAGTCCATGTTTGTAAATGCACAGAAAATCTTTGGGAGGATGCAGAAGGAACTGTTACCTGGGGCTTGCCTCTGGGAAGGGAGGCTAGGAAATTAGGAGACAAAACAGAGAAGAGTCACTTTTCACTCTATGCCCTTTTGTACCTTTTGAATTTTACACCTTGCACATATATTATCTATTCAAAATAATAAATTCAATTTAATTATAAAAAGTTCTGGCTCAACAAAACTCACCCACAAATAAACCAAAGATTCTTTTGATCTCTTCCATCTAGGGATCTCTTCCTTCCTCTCTGAACAGGCATCGTGGTATTTTCTATTGGAAATTATATTGGAATATAATTTTCTGTCATGAGATATCTATTTACTGTGTAACATTTAAAATCATGAATATATCAGTGTTAAAGAGGGGTGCATACAATATAGTTTGAATGGAGTTCAGCAGGGATGATGTCGCTTCTGCTAGACGCCATAGATGACAAGCAGGCACTGATTGGTGAGAGTGCCTCACCAGGAAGTGGCCGGGAAAACAAAGTACTAGGTGGCTGGGATTCCCTCCAAAGGCCCTAAGTGGTTGCAGTGGCCAGAGCTTCTGCATGGAAGGCAACAGAATCTTCTTTGGGAAGAGAATTATTTTCATTCCTTTCTGGAACAGATGGTTTTAATCAGGAAAACACCTTGATAACTTGCATCAAGGATGGAAAATGATGCTTTGAGGGCATGGATTTGAAGGAGATCCCAAAGCAGGAGCTGAATGGCTCTGTATAGAAAATGAATAGGAGTTTGGAAGTAGGAACGAGTAGAGGAGAAAGGAGGCAGAGGAGGGCAGAGATGAATGCTGGAGCCAAGTGGCCCTGGAGGAGACAGAAACTTAAGGAGAAAGAAACTGCCAATGGGCAGTTCTTGGTGCTAGGCTGACTGGGGGACTCTTGAGAATAGGAATATTTGTTAATGTAATTTCAAATTGTCTTTCTTTCTGTTAAATGCCATTTGTTTGTTCAACTGCCCAGTAAAATGTGCTGCTGCACCTCAAATGCTTTATGTCAGCAAGCTTTGGAGAAGTCCAGGAAAAGGCAGGGACCCCACGGCTAGATTGGTGAGGATGGACAGGAAACACAGCAGCAGGAGACTGAGGATCAAGACACAACAGGAGCTCACCGCCAAAGGAGACCGTGAAGACTCAGTCCCTGGGAAGTCACAGAGAGCAATGTAGGGTGGCAGACCCTGTAAAAATGGTGATAAGAGACTTGAGACAATTTTATACAGATTTCAAAGGATAAGCTCTCAGTCTCACATTTTACAAAGTGAAAACTTCCAGGGGAAAAAGAAAAAAAAATCAGTTGTCTGGAAGCCTAGCTGAGACTTGCAGGCATTTGGAAACAACCGGGAGATTGACTGCATTTTCCACTCCCCATGACATCAAACATTGCAGGCAAACAGCCTGTAATCCTATCATTGCTCTGGCATAGTCTGTACTTCCCCAACAGAGAATGCCTTGACACTCCCCATCTCTGGCATTTGCCTATTACCCACAGCACTGTGGGGGGTAAGGATAAGTTTGTTCTGAATTGGCTTTTGCTATTGCTGCAGTGTTTCTTTCATAGACGACAACAGAATGTTGAGATTCTCAGATAAGCTTACATTACTTTTCGTAGAACTTTGCAAAGTAGACACTTGCATCTACCCACGTATTTTGCTAAATGAAGTATTTGGCTTGCTAAATGTAATATAAAATAATCAGTAAAAAAAAATCTGTTTTAAGTTCTTCCATTGCTTTCTCCACGTTTCCCCAGAGTCAGTTACAAGGCTTTGATATATCTACAATCTGTAAATGCCAGTCCTACCCCCACTTTCAGCAATGTCATTCATCCAAGAATCCCAAAACGTTTTTTAATAACGGACTCATTAATCCTCATAACACTCCTTCATTTGACACACGTAACTCTCACTACATGATATGTTGGTACTTATTCTGGATTTAATTTAACAGATTTTCTCCCTGTTGTGGATAGTCATTTACATTGACCTCATTTTAGCTGAGTTATCGCTCAGATTTGAGCAAGTTTGAATGGCCTCATCCCAAAATGACATCTTCTGGCAGATAGAGGAAAACCATCTTAAGAAGCAATTATTATTTTTTTTAAGGAGAGGTTTCAGCAACAAATGGCCCTATAAATAAACAACTGGATTTTAATCATGAGCTAAGAGACTGAGACATTTTGCCATTTTATAAAAATGTGAAATTGAATGAATTTCAGAATTCATGGGAGAGAGAAACAGGCTTAGCTGAGACTGGGGGGCTTCGTGTAGCAAGAGCTTAACCTCTTGGCTTATCAGGGAATTTCATTTTTTCATATTTCTGCTTTTTACACTTACCCTCTTTGATCTCTGTTTTTTTCTGTGGTCAGGTATCAAGGTCGTTTTCTAGAGCTAAAGTCCAGCAATAGTAGAGCTCCAAACCAGGGTGGGCTGGGTCAAGTGTCCAGAAAAGTGTGGCTGGTAGAGTGTGTTTGGAGGTGGGATGTGATATGCATTGATTCAAGCAAGGAGACGAGGTGAGTCCAAGGAGAAAAAGCATACGAACAAAAGTTGGTGGGCAAATGGGAGATTAGAGTCAGGGATTGACAATTAGGTAGCACCTTGCTGGGGAACTTTGGATAGACTTTCATGAGCAGCACTCTTTTGGGATTTCTTCTACCCAGTGGTTAATCCTTCCATCACTTTTAAAGGCATGGAAGTCCGAATGGGACGTCTCATAAGATGACTCCTCCCTCTGGCTTCATCTGCCCACACTATGAAGGTAACCTTCGAATCTCTCCTATCAGCCTCTCAGCAGTAGCCTCTTCAACATAGCAGACCCAATGCTCCTTTCTTAACAAATAATTTATAATGTCCTTTTTATTATTATGAAATTCACAAATAATATAAATTATCCACATACATAGTTTAAATAGAAATGCCCTAACTGTATTATAAAAAGTAAAGAAAATTAATAATACAATATGTATTTCAATATGCCCAATCCTTGGGCACAGCTATACCGGCAGACAAAATGAAGTGTCATAAGTTTGTGCCGTACCAAAAAAATCACAGGGATGACACAACCACAAAGCCAGAAAATACAGGTGTATTATGTGGTGGGAACTCTAAAATGATGACTAGTGTTTCCACTGGTGGTGTGACTTTATGAAATGGTCAGTAGATCTTGGTCAAGTTTTAAAGCAAGCAACGTACAAAATCTACCACTGATTCACATGATTGTTGCATCCCAGGAAATTGGTATACTTTAGGAGATACAAAAGTACTTTTAATTTATATATAAAATAGAGTAAAATTCTAGGCTTAGATCGTTGAATTGTTTCCTGTGTCAGTGGTTCATAAACTTTTTGGTCTCAGAAGCTCTTTATACTCTTAAAATTTTTTTTTAATGTTTATTCATTTTTGAGAGACAGAGAGAGACAGAGAATGAGTGAGAAAGGAGCAGAGAGAGGGAGACACAGAATCTGAAGCAGGCTCCAGGCTCTGAGCTATCAACACAGAGCCCGACACGGGGCTTAAACTCACAAACCATGAGATCATGACCTGAGCCGAAGTTGGACACGTAACTGACTGAGCCACACAGGTGCCCCCAGAAGATCTTCACACTCTAAATAGTTATTGAGGACCTCAGGAACATTTGCTCATGTGGGTCATATCTATTGATATTTACTGTACTAGGAATTAAAATATAAATTTTAACAATTTTTATTTATTTATTTAAAAATAGCAATAATACAATTACATGTTAATATAAATAA
Organism: Suricata suricatta; assembly: GCF_006229205.1. Classification (NCBI taxonomy): domain Eukaryota; kingdom Metazoa; phylum Chordata; class Mammalia; order Carnivora; family Herpestidae; genus Suricata; species Suricata suricatta. Next base: position 49,549,288 of record NC_043701.1, on the reverse strand, counting down.
CATTTTATTAAAAGTAATTATATCTCCCCAAACAAAAGAGAATTTGGTGAGAAGAGTAGCATATTTGATACTTTTGCAAATCTCTGTGATACCTAGCTTAATCAAACCAGCTAGATTCCTTTATCTGCTTCTGTATTCAATCTATTGTAATATGGTATTTTGCTTGAAGTGTTTAAAGGAAATGCAGACTTACACATATATGTAGTTGGACTCTTTGTAGAAGCGCTAAAGTAGACTTTTCAGGTGTTGCAGATAATTCTTTGATAAGAAACATAGTGATAGTTTGTTAAAGGCTATTCAAGTGGGACCTGAATATTTTTGTACCCTGTTCCATTAAATTCCATTGGTCTATCTTCTACTTTGAATTTATCTTTTTTTTTTTTTTTTTTTTTTTTTTTTTTTTTTTTTTTTTTTACCAAGCATGATTTTGTCACATTGTATGTTGGTCATTTGTAAAGTATTGGCTCACTAAATTATGCAGATCTTCTAAGTGTTGACACATTTCATCATACAAAATCAGTAAATCATATTCATTAATATTGCCACCAATCTTAGCACATCAAGTACTGAAAAACTATCAAGCTCATGGTGACGGGCACAAATTTCCCACAATTCTAATTCTTTCTTGAATGCTTAAATATTTTCCTCAGTAACATTTATTTTTTAGTGTCTTCTTGGAAATAAGCAAAAATATGTTAATTTTTGAGAAAATGGTCTGCAAGATACCTATCTGAATAATCCTGGTTTGTCCACCTGTCATTTTCTCAAGTAAAAATAGTGTCCCATGAAAAACATGGCTAGTTAATCTTGCAACTCAAACAAATTGTATTTTGATCTGTAGCATTTTGTCAGACAATATAGTAAAAAGTGTGTACTCAGGAATTGAGAGTTAATGAAGTTGATAAATTTTATTGCTTCATCAAGGACATTCGAAAATGAAAATGGAGGGTTTTGTTGTTTTTGTTTGTTTGTTTAACTGCAAGTGTATGGTAATGAAGAATGCAATGATCACTAATGCAATAAAGTTTGGTCCTATTACCTTGAATTGTGCAAGGCACCAATATTTTTATCCACAATTCCTTTTTATCTCATCAATGTAAATGTCAATTCAGCAAAAAAGGCAAATAATACGATGGTATCACTGTGAAAACAGTTTAGACCATGATTGTGCCTGAGATGGTCTACAGACCATGCTTTTGTAGGGGAACATGTGAAAGCCAACAGGACAATTCATTGTTGTATTTGTACTGCATACATAGCACACATCATGGTATCTCTGGTTCCCATCCTCTAAAGTCCATAGTGTCTTTCCGTAATTTTTGACAACTAAAACTACCCATTAATTTCCACAACATCCTCTAGGGCTGGAGGGACCCTTTGAGAACTACTTCTCTAGAGACCTGATCTGTGTTAACAACTTGACCAGGAAACTTTCCCTGGGAATACCAGCCTGCATTCAACATGTACAAACCAAATTCATCACTTCCACATAGATATAAACATGTTAGAGCTGGAAAGACTTTCAGGGTTCACTTAGGCCCACCCTTTACAGATGAAGAAACTGAGGCACAAGAAACATAAGTGACTTCAAGGTCAGAGTAAGGTTTAAAGTGACCACTATGGAATAATGGTCTATTCCATCAGATTGCTGGCATTTTAATGCAGTTTCTCATTCAATTTATAGGCATTTCTAGTTTTGTTTTGCAAAAGACAAAAATGACACTGACAAGTGAGGGGTTTTTCAGAGTCTATGAAACTGGTAAGTGGTAGAACAAAGACCTTGAATCCAGGTCTCTTGGTTCCAAAGTGCAGTGCTCTTCCCTACCTGACATGTCTGATCTCTTGTGATTTCAGCATGCACTTCCAATGAGATCCTGCCTTCATTAAATTTTCCACATTCACCCTCTATTTTCAGTGTTGTTCTTTAGTCTGGGCCCTAACTTCCTCTGATTTGGACTTACTGCTGTAAGCTAGGCACCCTGACTCTTTGTTCTCTCTTTCAACCATCCTAAGTGCTTCCTCCGTGCTCAAGTCCTGGATCAGGACAGGATCCCCAGAAGGGAGAAAATGGAGTGCAGATACATGCTGAGGAACCAGGAATACAGGTGGAGCTGGGGACTTGCACCTTATGATTTAGGGGAAAAGGATGTTCTAGGTGTTCACATTTCTTCTTATCCTGTTGGCAGTTCATGAAGCTAGCACTGTTTCTTCATTTTAACAGGAAGAAATTGAGACTGAGAGATGGTAAATAGCTTGCACGAGATCATACACCTTGTCACTGACCACTGGGAACTTGGACCTTGACCTCTTGTCTCAAAAGCACTCTTCCATCCACATCCCCTCCAGAAAGGTATGGGGAATGATGTTTAGGAAAGCGTTAGGATCCCTGCCAGGCCTAAAAGTGGGGCAAACCCAACTTGACATCTAGCTAAGAGACGGAACATGTTTGTTTAGCCACAAGAGGGTAAGGAGAAGATTCTGGGGCTGGTTCTCCAGGATCTGTGCCATGGAAATCAAACTTGGTTGGAAGGGAGTTGTCAGCTGAGTCTATCTCAAATTATGGATTTCTCATGTTTCTATGTGTTTATGGCAAATTGGTTTTGTTTTTCCCTAGTTTGGTAGGAAAATTCCCTTTGGAAAAGTCAAACACTGCCTTCCTCGCACTGAGAGGAAACTGAGCATCCCCATACCGTGGCAGGCCAGTGAGGAGTCTTGGGAAGTCTCTAGAGGCCTGCATGCTAGAGGCATCAAAAGACAGCTCCTAAGGCAAACACAGCTTAAAGGGGAGTTGAGAGGGCTATGAGATGGGTATCTCCGAGCTGACCTTGCCGTTGACATAACCCCGCACCCCTGCTACATGTACCAACTATTTCATTCCTTTCCTTTGCTACAGTGATGCGTACTCCCACCCAACTCTCTACTTATTCTATTGCTAGTCTTTATGGGATTTAGACCTACTGAGTGAAGGCAAAATGTGATGTTAAGCTTTTTGATTGTCTTCTTTCTGTAGTATCTTCAAAATGGACAAAAAGGCAAAACACCATACAAAAAAATTTGGGCTAGTCCACTCAAGAGAAAAGAAATCTAAAAGTCAGTCCATCAACAGTTCAGTTATTCTTCATACACTTGGGACTGCCCGTTCTTACCTTTCGTGCACTGCAGGCTCTCTGGAATCACACTGCCCAGAGTGAGCCCACTTGGGGGTTTTTATCGTAAAGACTCTTATGTTTTAAAGAGTAAGAAACTGGGGCAGCCCAGCCAGTTAAGCATCTGACTTCAGCTGAGGTCATAATCTCACAGCTTGTGAGGTCAAGCCCCGTGTCGGGCTCCGTGCTGACAGCTCAGAGCCTGGAGCCTGCTTCAGATTCTGTGTCCTTCCCACTTTCACTCTGTCTCTCTTTGTCTCTCAAAAATAAATACACATTTAAAAAAAACATTAAAGAGTAGGAAACTTTGAGCTTAAAGGAGAAAAGGCATTAGAAAGTTCTACACCTGGAAGTCCTTCTAGTTTCATTTTCTCCACCTACTGGCAAAGAGTGTTAACTAGACAAGAATACTGTACAGATTTCTCACTTTTCCCTTCCTCTGTCTTTCACTTCCTTCCTTCTTTACTAATCAGTGTTAGAGAAGCTATACCACGAGGTGGTATAAATTGGAGTTTGAGAAGCTCAAGTTATGAGAAAACGTGCTCAGAGAGGCAGAAAGAACTCATCAAGGCTCCAGAGGCCTTCTGGGCACCATCCCTGTGCTCTTGCCAGGACATCAGCTGCTGCCAGGGTGAGGGGAGACCTGCTGCAAAGGCTCTGGGGAAGGGAGAGAGAACTCAGACATGTGAGGGGAAGAGCTTATTTGAAAAACGGTAAAAAAAAAGAAATGGAAAATGAAAGTGTAGACCAGGACTTTCTCTCTGAGGAAATGAACAGAAGACAGATACATTCAATTAATCTAGCAAGCGTTCATGGGTCCACACTTGTGCCTTTCAGTCAAAAATGCAGATTTCTGGGCTCTGCCTTTCAAGATTAAGGTTTCATATGTGGCTTTCCTAACAAAAAGGATCAGCTGGTGACATTTGCTAAGTTGATTAAGTCCTCTCTCTTCTGGGAGCTCCCATTTGATATGTGTCAGTAGGGCTGCAGGATCTGAATCTCAACATTACAAGTGATTCTGAATTCCCGAAGCAAGTGGTCCTTGAACCCACTTTGAGAAACTATGAATTGATAGTTTCTTTCCCTTATAGACCCTTTTCAACTCTTTCCTCCTGACTATTCAAACCATTTGGAATATGCAGACAAGGATTAGTAGGATCTTCTAGAAAAATCCAGAGGTGGCTATATCCAAGGATGAGAAAGACCTGTAGAGTACTGGGGTAAATGTAATCCCCTTTTGGCCTCACTTCAGAAGGCTTGAAGGAAATCCTGAACAGTCCTTCAACAGGATTGTTTTAAGGCCCGGAGGGCGGGGAGAGCCTTTTATTCCAGTATGACTTGAGCGGCAATCAGAACCCACTCAGCCCTCAGCTCTGATTACGGGACGATGTGGTTTTAGGAATGTGTGGGATTTATAGCTTGAAAAATGCCAGAAAATCAGGAATTTAAATCCCCCCTGACTTATGCCTAGCTTGTCAAAGGCTCTAGAGCTTTAGAAATGGTAAACGTTTGAGCGAAGCTCTGAAGGATGAGCTGTGTTCTGTTTTCGGCTGATTATTTTTAGCAGAGATTGCTCCTAACGCTTTAGTGACTCTCAGCCGTAACCTTTAGATTCAGTCCATTCCTGTTTTGTGAGGTGTTATAAATTCCATGATTAAAAGAAAAATTCTAATAGGAACATTCTCTGACTTTTTAAGCTCGTATTTCTGAGACTGGTTACCCAGAAGGTAGAAGGTTAAGGTAAGCATGCTTTCTCTCTGCTCACACATCTGGCCTGCTTTTTTGTTGGATGCTGAAAGTATGCAGTAAGTTTTTACTAAAGAATAATTCTTTACCTAAGAAGAGACAAATACAAGCACATTCATCTGTTGTCTGTAATTCTGGCTGCTTATTATGGATCCAGAAGCATTTGGTGCAGAAAACCGGACCCTCCTCCTCCACACAGTTACTGTAAGTGATTTAAATCAATCCCTTTTATGCAGCCTCGGGTACAGGAAGCACAACAGTAGTGACTAAATATGCCATTTAAATTCTTCTCAGGCAAAGGTTAAAAGAGAGGTGGGAGGGGGGAGTGGGGAAAGCCGAGATTGGCGAGGTAGCTGTATTCACATATTTTTGATAGGTTTCTAAGATACATGTCTCTTTTTACAAAGCAAATGCATTCATGCCTGAGAAAGAAAACAAACAGGGAAAATGTTAGTCCTTGTGTGGGTGAGCTCATGAGAAATGCCAAAAGAGTTGTTTGTGCCCAGCCACAAATATCAGGGTTTCTTTATTGTTCAGCTTTGATGCTCGGAATCAGGCGGAACGTTTCCATGGCAACAAATAGATGTTATGTTTATTTACTGACTGGCAGGGAATGACAGTGTCAGCAACTGACATTTTAGTTTCTTTCTCTTCTTTTTCTCCCCTGTAAAGATTTGTTTTAGTCGATGAAAATGGCAACAGCATCTTCCATTTTATTCGTCAGAGCTTCTAAGGCAAAAGTAAACAGCAGTTTAATTGGATTCAGTTATTCCATGAAACATCCTTTATAGGCCCGTTGCCTTATGGGCTTTGGAGAGTACTTACAAGTGGACAGTTGCTGGAGAGATGATTTGCAAAGCGAAAAACAAGTTTCCGTTTTTACTCACTTGAAAATGATCTAACAACCGCATTCTGGGCCGTCTAAATTCAGGTAGGTCTCATTAACGTCCTCTACATGTCACGTGATCTTGTTTATGCTCCTACTGATCTATTCATACCAAGGGTTATGAAGACTTTTAAGGAGGCTACAGTCTCTGCAGAGACGGGAGATGGCGCTTCAGGGTGCGCCAGCACCGTACCTTGCCAGCTACCGAGAACAATACACTCCACTCTTATCTGCCTGTGGCTTGTGGGTCCTATAAATTATCTGCAGTCAACTTTTAATGCTGAACCGGCTTCCTCCTACTGTCCAGCTGGTGTGTACTCAAGGGATATAAACCAGTGTTTAATAAAAACCAGCATTTCCTTTAAGAAAACACAATTAGCAAGGCAAGCTGTTGTGGCCCGCCACGGGGGCAGGAGTGGATATTCACATGATACATGCTAAAGCAGACTTGGCTTCTTCCTCGGTCCCTGGTTTGTGTAATGTTACCTAAGCTACTGCTCTGATTAATTTGAACAAGTGACTCTGCACACACTTCCGGCTACTAAGACAAGTTCGCCAAAAGCTCTAGGAAACAAAATCAATATTGGACTTTTAGGAGGGGCTCAAAATTTTGTTGCTTGAAACAACCTTTCGCTATTTCCTGTGTTTCAGGTAGAAAGTAGCTTCTCTCATAGAAACTCCATCACTTCCTTACATTCGTCTGTTGCAGACCTGTTTCTCATGCTAGAATGTAAGCAGCTTGAAGGCAGTGGTTGTGTCTTCCTGGATTTTGGTATCTACAGCAGCTAGTACGGTTTCTGGCACAGCAGGCATTCAGGCAACTTCTGTGGAATAAACGAATAATGAATGATTCATCACAACGCAGCTCCTGAGTGGAGCAGGTGTTCTGTCCTCTGATCAAACTGCTACTACAGCGCCCCTCACTTTATTGTCTGTTTCCAGTTCTGTGGAATGAATGCATAACTAATTGTCCATTTAAGGATGAGAGAGCCAGCCTTTTCTAAGAGGATGTTCTTTTGTTTTGTGATGTGTGCACACATGCACACACACACAGAATAATACAACAAAAAATAAAAATGAAAGGAGCAGATTCTGTTGATAAACCATTTAGTCCATAGTATTTTCGCTATAGCAGCTCAAACAGACTAAGACAATAATAAAAATTATAGACAGTCTTGGGCTCTCTGTTGCTGCAGTGGACTTCTACTTAAGCTGTCTGTGGCCGAGTTCACGATCTGGCTGTGGGGTGCCTCACATAATGAGGTCATACAGTGAGAAACAAAGACATGGCAGCTCAATTGGAAAATAGGCAAAACAAAACAAAAGAGAATTGCCCAGAAAACTCTAGTAATCATCCATTTATTTCCCTCTGCCTTCTTGCATCTACTATAGTTTAAATTACTCCAAATGGACCCTAAGCATAGCAGGTCTTCTCAATGTAGCTGAGAAGGTCTGGTGAATACTATGGAATTCTTTCTCCGCCCCCACTTGGAAATAATATTGGTTCTGTTTCCATATGACAACATCAGTAGGTTCCGGTTAAGTCTAATTGTTGTCCCCTAAGTGGTACCTGTTCATTTTTCTCTTACACCGATTATGGGCACTGGACACTCTTCCATGTAGCTATTCCAGCTATCAGAGTATCATGTAAAGAATGCCACATCAAATCTTTAAGGAAATCTTACAGCATTTGAAATCTGAGTTTGGGGGCACAAATGTTATACTTCCAAAATGTGGAACCTGTTCCACTGTAAAGACTTCTAGTCACCTTCTCTCTCTCTTTTTTTTTTTTTTTGGTACAAATATAAATTAGTCTTAGAGCTTTGCTGAATATAAATATTTCTTAATGAGCATTTGGCATTACTTCCAACAGAGTCTGGGCTTGGGAAATGATTACATCATATAACTTCTGAAGTAGATGGAGTATTTTTCAGGCAATCTCATCCCAGGAGATTCTAAACCGTGCACCATGGAACCAAAGGAGTTATCTGGTGCTGTCATGGGGAATGCGGGGCTCTGGCTCTCCGTCCTACTACAAAAGGGCAAGTTCTACATTATTTTAGTTATGGGAACTCCTTGTAAGACTTCATTTGAAGAATGACTCCATAGCTATATGAATATTTGGCCTGGCCATTTATTCCAGAACAGAAAAAAATGAGATCAGAGAAGGCATAGAACTTTCTTTCAGGTGGAGTACTAGTAGCAAACTCTGGACTGGACTCATTCCCCATCATATCATTTTACTGTTCTGCAATACTATTTATCAAAGGCCAGATTTATTGGAGGCACTTGGATCAGAGTCACTCAGTTTTAGGTCCAAAAGGAAACTTTTTCTCATGGTATTGTCCCAGAATGATTTGCTTGGTGCTCATATGTGCTGTGAGCATACTAAACAAGATACACAGAGCAGGCTAAGATGATCAGGAAAAGGAAGATAGTAAATGGCTGTGACTTTCAATAATTTCTGTGAACTTCATTGTGAAAAATATTATTTTTGATTTTTAAAATATTTTCACCACCCTTCTTAAACAGTCTTCTCTGAACCTCAGGATGACAAATCACGGAAACTTCATATCCCACACCTCCTTGCCAAGGACTCCTCATTAGATTCTACCCAAGGGGACATTCCTCAGAGATTTGGAAGGCAGATGGAAAAGAGAAGCTATTGTCTTCTTACAAGCATTAGCAGACACCTGATGCGGGATTTTGGTAGTGGCTTAGTTTAGAAAATCTTCCTAAGAATAATTCACTTCCATGCTGTAGGCAGCTAAGGTAATTGGCAATGACTTCTAACTGCATTGCAGGTCTTTCTGAGAATCAACTATGTTTGTGCTATAGAAGCAGAGAGCATTGGTAGTGGCTTCCCAACAATCCTGCATTTCCTGAAAGTGGCCTTTCTGAGCTATGCTCTCTTGACTGTTTAATAGCTGCATGTCCTATGATTCCCTGGATTAAGCATCTTCCTACTCAGAGTGTCCAAAGCAGTTCTGTTTTCTGGACGGAAGCCTGGTAGTTTCAGAAATTGATTTCTGCAATGGAAGTGGCATAGTGGAAGGGGGTGTAAGTGTGTGGCAAGGAAGTTGATATTGGAAGCTGGAAGGAGACAGCTTCAAATGTATCATTTTCATAAAGCCATCCTTAGACATGGCCAAGGACAATAATAAACCAGGAGGCGTGCCCGTGGGTGGAGCCAAAGGCCCTGGAGATCAGTGGGCAGAGGCGTTCTTCCAGAAAGTAGAGCCTGGCCTAGTTGAAGGACTTTGTCCACCCAAGGGATGGGGGTCCTTTAGGAATTTGCTCAGTGGGACCTCAGAATCTATACGGTTCAGTGATGGACATGAGACTTTCCTTCTTTCTCTTTCAAATGAGAGGATTTGTTAAGGGTGTTCTTGATGTGTTTGCCTACTGTGGGGGTGTATGTGGTGGGGGGAAGGCAGCTTTTCCTTTTAGTTTATAGCTTACCAGGTCTAGAGAAGTCTTGGTTGGATGTGATACAGAATTTTGCACATCTCCCAGAGACCCAGGGCTCCAACTTCGGACTCTGTGAGTGGATAAGACTTTGAATTATCCCTCTTGGGAGAAGTGAGTGAGTTGTGTGTGTTGGAAAAAGAATGAAATGGATATTTAGGGACTAGAAGGGAAAACTGAGGGAGGAGCCTGCTATATGCTTGCCAGTTTTGTTTTTGTTTTTGTTTTTTCTTCAGTAAAGAGAAGATTCCACTTTCCAGTTTCCTTTTCAGCTTGGCCAGTGCATCTAATGGGTTTCTGGATAATGGAATGTGGACTGAAATGATGTGAAATGATACCACCTCCAGGTATTGCATGAAATTCCTGTGTAATCATCCGTTCTCTTCCTCCTCCGCCTCCTATGGCAACTCTTGTGTCGCTGTTGAAAAATGTCCTGTCTCAAGACAAAAGGAATCTGGATTTGGGGTCATTGCTTTAAGGTGAGCCATTTAGGAGAGCCTCTTGACCCACATCAGCCTATGATATCAGTGAGACATACACCTTTATAGGGATACGTTACCAAGATTTTCGGATTGTTTGTTACAGAGCATAGTGTTTCTTGTTCTGAGTTATGAAGGAATTTAATAACATAATTAGCACAATGTTTTTAGGGATTTTAAAATGGAATCAGGATGAATCAGAATACTCACCATTGATCATGGCCTTATTCTTGGTCTTTTCAAGTAGGGGTTCTAAGATGTTTTAATTCTTGGATTCATGGTTAATTTCCTGATATATCTAGAAGGAGGAATTTCTTCTACTCCCATCCCCATTGATACACAGTTTTTGCATTTGATGGTGAAGGAACAGGCCTCAGAAAAGAGCACCTCTGACTGTGACAACCAGATGGGAAAGCAAGAGAAGGATATGTTCACAGAATTAAGAAGGGTCAAGGCCATCTGTGCCCAGTGAGTGTTAGTTTTGTGTACCACCACACTGCCAACGGGGACTTCAGAACACCACGGTTAAGTACTGACCTGGGGGTGTACGTGCAAGACTGTGGGTTGAGGGGAAGCAAGGAGGAAGGGGACAGGAGGCCAGATGGGGTTAGTGATGCAGATCTTCAGCATACATTTAAAGACGTTACTCTTGTCACCCAAAGTCTCATACCTAATGGTGAGTGCTAAAAATCACAGTTGAACTTGGAGTTTAGGTGTAGCTTGGTACTTTGCCTTTTAAAGAACATAACATTTATGTTTTCCTTAGCAATAAATGCAGTATTTTTTTTTACTTTAGAAGATTTAGGAATTAGGGGCACTGTGTGGTTCAGTCAGTTAAGCATCCCACTTTGGCTCAGGTCATGATCTCACGGTTCTTGAGTTTGAGCCCCACATTGGGCTCTGTGCTGATGGCTCAGAGCCTAGAGCCAGGTTCGGATTCTGTGTCTCCCTCTCTCTCTACCCCTCTCCTGCTTGTGCTCTCTCTCTCTCTCTCAAAAATAAATAAATGTTAAAAATGTTTTAAATAAAAAAAAGGCAGCTTGGGAATTATAGAAAAGTAATAAGTAAAAAAAAAATCATAATCCCCAACCCAAGAAATAATAGCTATTATTTTGCTTTGGTCCTCACCAATCTTTTAAGTTAGTATACATGTATTATATTTAAAAAAAAAGTTGATGTGTATCCTTTATGGGTACTTTTATTAATTAGTCTGGCCAGGTTATGCTGCTGTAACAAAAGATCCTCACATCTCAGTGGCTTATAACATCAACTGTTTATTTCTCAATCATGCCTCATGACAATTGAATATTAGCTCCAGCTTTGCTTCACATTGTCTTCATTCCAAGGTGAAGGAGCAGCCTCGGTTTGGAACAATCAGTGAGCAGAGAGAAAAGAGAATATGGCAGACCATGCACTGGTCCTTAAGCTTCTGCATGGAAGTGACCACGACACATTTCTGCTTTCATTTGTTTCTGGAAAGCAAATTGTATGCCCAAGTTTAATATCAATGGGTGAGAAATATAATACTCACAGGCAAATATCTGTGACCAATAATACTCATGCCACTGACCTGGTTTAATGTTCCACACTCCTTTGCCAGTATTGGGATTGTTATAAAATTAATGTGACGTTACTGTCTCAGTGTGAGCATTTTTGCACATCTCCTACTTTTGGTTCTTCCCATCTCTGTTCTTGTTGCCAAGAGAAGGGAATGGTGGGGGATGGGTTGGAGACACTCCTACCAGTGGAAATGAATTTGTTATCAGCAAATGACAGTAGTGTCTACAGCATAATTCTAGAAGCTTATAGAAATCAAAAGCATAGAAGTATGGCCAGAAGAAAGTTTGAATTACATTCTCAATTCAAGAATTAACCTCTTCAACAGAAATCTTCCATAAATGATGATCCTTACCTGGCTTCTCCGTGCTGAGAGAGGGACAGTTTCCTGGCGCCATGGCAACCCTTTCTAGCAGCTGGTTCAAGGGTCCATATGTAATCAGAGCTACTGTTTTGGGTTCAGATGCCCACATCTACCTATCTCTGTCAGCCTCCCACCTTCTGTTCTCAAAGGCTCTGCCTAGGGGGTCGGGATGCTGCTTCGTAAATCTGAAATCACCTGCTCATTTCCTCGGTACCCAGCTGCTCACGGAATGGTTTAAGCACAGAAGGAAAATGTCCGTTTTCGAATCCTCCGTGTGCTTCTGGCCCTTGGCTTCATGGGCATCACCTCCTGTGCCGAGGAGGGCACAAAGCTCACTCACCATCCATTATGTCCTCACCAGGGCCCGCAAGTGTCTGCCCAGAGACAGGGGAACATTCATAAAACTACATGGCACCTCGTCCTGCTGCCCCTGCCCCTGGTTTCTAATTGGCATGCTGAAGGCCTGGGCAGCAGAGACTACCCCTATTCTACATTCATTTCCAGTATCGTAGAGGTCCAGTTATTTGCAGACAGTCACAAATCATGCTTTTCCTTATCTCACAAGTGTGGTTTGACTTCCAAGTACACCCCTGGTGTCCCCCCACTGAGCCTTATTTGCTCGACTTGTCAGGAAGTCACCTTTGTGTGGAGCCCTAGGTTTGGACGGCCAGCAACCACCTCTGGCTTTGCACCTTGCTTTGTTTTTAGCCTGCGTCCCATGTTCACTGTCCCCGCTGTCTGTCTTCCTAGTCAGCCTCAGGGGCCGTTTGCTTCCTCTAGTTAGCATTCAGTGAAGAGCGTACACATTTTGCATTTAATAAGCCACAGAACACACAAGGCTCCTTACTGAGTGAGGGTGGACTGTGGAGTTTGCTAGACCAGCTGTCTTCTCCAGAGGCCATGATTAGCTTCTTGTCTCCTCCTGTCTCTGCTGGACTCTCCCAAACCGGACACAGGTCTAAAACACAACAGCATGCTTTAGTATTTTGTTTTTAGTCCTAAAAACAAATTCCAATGTCCTTTTACTTTTTTAATATGCCAAAAGCCAAAGAAAGACTTCCCAAGATGTAGGATTTCTTGATTTGAGCCCAAACATCAGAAATGGAGACAGAGTTCCTGTCCGTAGTACACATCCATAAATTTGACTTTTTTTCTCTTCAAATGTCTTGCCTTCAGTGAATGCAGGGGAAGAGGAGAATGTGAATAGCACTGTCTGCAAATATGGGCAGTTTTAGAGAGGCAGTAATTTGGTGTCAATGGAAGGAAGATAGATCTGGAATTGTGTGAATATGGTTTCAAGGATTCAGTGGGGTTAGTCTTGATGTACTTCATGTTACTTTTCAACCCCGAGTTTTCATGAATCCATGTACACTGTGCTGCCTCGTCAAAATGAACTACGAAGGAAAAAAGTGGGAAAGCAATACCTACGACAAATTGTTCCTCTCCCTTAGGCAGTGCTCTATTCTGATATCTAAAGAGTAGCCTTCTGAATGCCTGGAGTTTATCTTTGGCTGCGAGACAAGCAAATACTGGGCCTGCAATCAGGAGAGAAGGAGGGGGAATAACAACAAAAAGACCCCTTGCCAGGAGTGCAGAGGAGGAGACAGGCAGAGCCAGCCCCCTGACTGGCACTGTAGGGTTCTGAGGCCTGGGACAGCTGTGGAGCCCATCACCTCGGGAGGGAGGGTTTGCTTTGCCCCTGGCTTCCTGGCTCCCACCCTTTCTGCACATTTTCTCCAGCTGAGTTCATTCTTGGCTCGTCCTCACTCAAAGACAAGAGAGCCAGGTGCTGGGGCGGAGCCAGGTTAGAGAGTGGAAGTTTGTCCACCTTTGTGATATTGAAGCACAGATATTGAAGGCAGAATGTGAGATGGAAAACATAAGGGAGTCTTGATTCCATTCTGAAGTGAGCTCTGGAGGGACTGGCTTTTAAGGGAACAAGATAGTAGCTTCAAGAATAGTCTTTTGAAAGTTGGGGAGTTTTGGCCTTTGTCAAAGCAACACACCCCTGTATATTGGCAGATATTTGCTATTAGCTCTTCTTTGGCTGTGTGTAGGAGAAGCAAATGGCTTTTGTTGCCTGCAAAAAAAGTTTCAAGCTCCTTGGCCACCCTATTGCATAAGGACTGTACTCCAGGATTTGTGTAGCTGAGAAAGAGCAGGTTTGATCTCTTTAACTCTGTTAGTGTAGGGAAGATAGGGAATAAAGTTGTGTATAAAATGTCAGAAGCAGGGCGCCTGGGTGGATCAGTCGGTTAATCATCCGGCTTCAGCTCAGGTCATGATCTCATGGTTCATGGGTTCGAGCCCCATGTCGGGCTCTGTGCTGACAGCTCAGAGCCTGCAGCCTGCTTCAGAATCTGTATCTCCCTCTCTCTCTGCCCCTCCCCTGCTTGCGCTGTCTCTCTCTGTCTCTCAAAAATAAGTAAAAAACATTAAAAATAAATAAATAAATAAAATGTCAGAAGCTAAAGAGCTTACTGGTGTCACTGGAGAATTGAGGATAAGGGTCTAAGCAGTCTGGATCTCTGTCTCAATCTCTCTCTCTCTCTCTCTCTCTCTCTCTCTCTCTTTCTCACCTCCCAAAATGTAGCTGATGCAGGCTCTTCCCAGACCACCAACTAAACCAGATCTTGTCTTGACCTACCACTCATTCCCAGTAGTTAACTCTTCCCAATGTAAATGGATCTATGCTCTTTGACTACACCAGTTGGCATTTCTATATATTAAACAACACAAGCCTAAGCACCCAGTAATCCAAGATTGTTCTTGAATAGCTGAGTGGGGGATACATTATTTTCTATTTTTTTATAGGTGTTTTCAGAGAAAGAGAGATAGTGGTTTTATAGCATTAGTCCAGAAAGGTTAAATTACTAATGTGGGATTAATATTGATTATGTTTAAGCTCTAAACAGAAAAAAAGGATTTGATTGGATTTTAATATATCCAATTAGCATAAATAAGACAAGGATAGACATTATGGAGAGATATTTTGGATCAAACAAAGAATAGTTTTTGATAATGAGGCTGTTCTAAGACAATGGACTAATTTGGCTGATGGTGGGCTCCCCTCATTCAAGGTGTTCAAACAAGGGCTAGAAAAGTATTTGTACATTAACTAGTTTTAAAGTATAAAAACATCAGTGTGAACATTTTACTTCATGAACTAAGGACTTCTTATTTTTAAGTTTATTTATTTATTTTGAGGGGTGGTGAGAGGCAGACAGAGAGAGAATCTCAAACAGGCTCCACATTGTCAGCACAGATCCTGACAAGGGGCTCAAAACCATAAACCTCAAGATCATGACCTAAACTTAAGTCAGGAGTCAGATACTTAACTGACTGAGCTACCCAGGTGCCCCCTAAGGAGTTCTTAATCTGTGAACCTCAGAAACATGAATGTAGAACTATTTTTATGGGCATATCTTGAGATTTTTTTTATTATAACTTCTTTTATATGACAAACCAATTAATTAGCTGTCCATGTAAAGAGTTAACTTCTCTTAAGCTGTCTTTATGGCTCCACCCATAAACATGACTGTTCTGTAAGGGATCAATAGACATTTGAGGATAACTCCTAATATGAAAGATAGAAATCAAAATAAAGAATAGAGACAATAATGCCCGGAAAAGAAAAAAAAAAAAGAAAAAAAGCAATAGCAACAACAATAAATAACTCATTAATATTTCCAGAGAGCTAAGAAGATATTTCATGCCACAAGGAACTGGAGACTATACAGAAGAGCATTTAAAAGGCAAAAAGGAGCTCTTAGACATTAAAATTCTGATTACAGACACAAAAAATTCACAAGGAGAATTTCAAGACAAGGAAGTCTTAAGAAAGTTGAAAAAGAGGACAAAGAAATGGAAAATAGGGAAGAAAAAAATAGTGAGAATTAGTCCAGGACAATCAACATTTGAATAAAAGAGAGACCTGGATAAAATAGAAGGCATCATCAAAGAAATAATTCAAGGAAAAATTTACAGACCCAAAGAACGTGAATTTCCAGGTAAAAAAAGTTTGACAACTATGCCCTTTGATCTATTTTTTATATTTAATTTATTTTTAAATATTTCATCCAAGTTAGTTAGCATATAGTGCAACAATGATTTCAGGAGTAGATTCCTTAATGCCCCTTACCCATTTAGCCCTTCCCTTCTCCCACAACCTCTCCAGTAACCCTCTGTTCTTCATACTTAAGAATCTCTTACATTTTGTCCCCCTCCCTGTTCTATATTATTTTTGCTTCCCTTCCCTTATGTTCATCTGTTTTGTATCTTAAAGTCCTCATATGAGTGAAGTCATATGATATTTGTCATCCTCTGACTAATTTCTCTTAGCATGATACCCTCTAGTTCCTTTGATCTATTTTTAAATAGATGTTGAAAAATACCAATGTCAAATACTAGGTCAAAGGGAGGATCTGAAGTTGAAAGAAAGAAAGAAAGACAGAAAGAAAGAAAGAAAGAAGGAAGGAGGGAGAAGGGAGGAAGGGAGAGAAAGAGAAGGGAGGAAGGGAAGGGAGGAAGGGAGAGAGGGAAGAAGAAAGGAAGAGAGGGAGGGAGTAAGGAAAAAACAAAGGAAGAGGAAGAAAGGAAGGAAGGATGGAAGAAAGGACAGAAGGAAGGAAGGAGAGAAGATGAGAGGGAGAGAGAAAGGAAAGAAATACAAATAGGTCACATACAAAAGACTGAAAATCAGAGTGGAATTGAACTGTTGAACAGTAGAAATGAGTGAACAATGGATTAATGTGTTTATTTATTATAAGAGGAAAATTATCTCAACCCAGGATTTTTATGCCCAACCAGATTATCATTTAGATACTAGTAGGGATGATGTGAGCGGTATAGGTAGTAGGGGTGGGGTGAGGGCAGGAGAATGGAGATCTTTTCATATTCAAGATATTGTGCAAACAGTGACAAATGTCTAGACAGCATACACACCTGGGCTGTGGAAGCAGTGTTCACTAGGGAATTCATGGCACCAGCATCAGTAGCAGCTGTCAGTTCTCCCACTTCCCACCACACTGTGGGAAAGAGCACAGTCTGACAGAGCTAATCTGGAGAAGGTACTCAGTTACTTGGGCTTTGAGACTTTTAAACTGCATAGTTACAGAAGCATCAGTACAACTTCTGTGTAATCAGAGGTCAGGATATAATGGTAATAATACTTGGCAAAAACAGATTTCCAGCCCTCTTGTGCCAAGACACTATTTTTTTTTGTAAAGCATTTGTTTTTTATTTAATTTTTTAAATTTTTTATGTTTTCTTTTTTTTTCATAATATTTTATTGTCAAATTGTTTTCCATACAACACCCAGTGCTCTTCCCCTCAAGTGCCCTCCACCATCACCACCACCGCCAAGACACTATTTTTAATTGGAGATAGCACCAGCCCCTCCCTTGGAATCATCAGGGGGCTGGGATCCAAGCCTTGAGCTTGCTGTATGAAGAGGCAGGTAGTGGTGGGCCTTATGTCATCAGTGTTCATGGTTAATAAAGCATCAGCCCTTCTCCTGGGGTCTAAATGTTGAGCATCAAAATTGATTGCCTGAAGTACGAGGGATACCCTGTTTAAACTGAGCTTTGAAAGAAGTACATACTTCCTGGGAGGTCAGTTTGAAGGATAAGAGTTATCCTTTTCCTCTCAGAAGAACTCAAGGCGTTTACTTCAAATGCACTATTTTTGAGGAAACTACTGGATGATGTGCTCTGCCACATAAAGGAAGTAAACTAAGAAAGAGGAAGACACACAGTCCAAGAAAAGGGGATACACATAGAAAAGGCAAAGAGAATTTCCAGGATAACAGGGAAGGGAGACCCCCAGAACAGCTGGGAACAGCGAGAAACTTTCATATCCTACACAGAGGTCCACAGGGGTGAAAAGGAAAACAAGACCATGAATTTGGAGTTGTTTGTTTTACTACCATTTGAAAAATAAATATATTTTTCTGTTTGGAGTCATGAGCCAAAGCTTTTTTATTCTTTCAGCTCTTATATAACTAACATGGATGGAACAAAGAGGGAAAAACTAAAGCTAAATACAAATCCAGCTTTATGTCAGGAGGCTCCTTTCTTGGTCCCCAAAGTTCTTAGAGCTTGTCCATACCCTTGGCTCCCGTCACAACCCCAGTCCCTGAGAGGAGCTCCATATCCTTTGTAGCTACCTTTCCAAGGAAGTTTGGGGGGACATCAGCAGAAGAATAAGATTAAATAATGTGAACCAGCTGCCTCTCTACCCCTTCAGATCAACTCCTTTCTGAAGTAACCTTCTGCATGCACAAAAATAATCTGGGGAAATTTAAAAAATGTGTATATGGAGATTCCTGGCCTCAACTGCACACAGTCTAAGTCATTCTGAGTTGAAGCCCAATTGTGTGCATTTTTAACATGTAGGTAGTTGAACTATGGAGCAAGAAAACTTGCTTTAGAGACTGGGCTCCCAGGAATCAGAAGATCCACCTATGATGGAATTCTATGAACATGCTCCCTTCTCATTAAGCCCAGCTGTGTGGAATCTGCTCTCAGTGAATGAGTTGTTATCTCTTTTTTTTAAATTTATAGTTTATTGTCAAGTTGGTTTCCATATAACACCCAGCGCTCTTCCCCACAAGGGCCCTCCTCCATGACCATCTTCCCCTTCCCTTTTCCCCTTCCCTCTTCAGCCCTCAGTTTGTTTTCAGTATTCAAGAGTCTCTTATGATTTGCCTCCCTCCCTCTCCCTAACTCTTTTACCCCCTTCCCCTTCCCATGATCCCCTGTTAAGTTTCTCCTGTTAAACCTATGAGTGAAGACATATGGTATCTTTCCTTCTCTACCTGACTTACTTTGCTTAGCATGACACCCTCAAGGTCCATCCACTTTGATGCGAATGGCCAGATTTCATTCTTTCTCATTGCCATGTAGTATTCCATTGTATATATAAACCACATCTTCTTGACCCATTCATCAGGTGATGGACATTTAGGCTCTTTCCATGATTTGGCTATTGTTGAAAGTGCCGCTGTGAACATTGAGGTACATGTGCCCCTATGCATCAGTGCTTCTGTATCCCTTGGGTAAATCCCCAGCAGTGCTATTGTTGGGTTATAGGGGAGTTCTACTGGTAGTTTTTTGAGGAACTTCCACACTGTTTTCCAGAGCAGTTGTACCAGTTTGCATTCCCACCAACAGTGTAGGAGGGTGCCCATCTCTCCACACCCTCGCCAGCATCTATAGTCTCTTGATTTGTTCATTTTAGCCACTCTGATTGGCGTGAGGTGGTACCTCAGTGTGGTTTTGATTTGTATTTCCCTAATGATGAGTGACACTGAGCATCGTTTCATGTGCCTGTTGGCCATCTGGATGTCCTCTTTGGAGAAGTGTCTATTCATGTCTTCTGCCCATTTCTTCACTGGGTTACTTGTTTTTTGGGTGTGGAGTTTGGTGAGTTCTTTGTATATTTTAGATACCAGCCCTTTATCTGATAGGTCATTTGCAACTATCTTTTCCCATTCTGTCAGTTACCTATTAGTTTTCTTGATTGTTTCCTTTGCAGTGCAGAAGCTTTTTATCTTGATGAGGTCCCAATAGTTCATTTTTATTCTTGATCCCCTTGCCTTTGGGGATGTGTTGAGTAGAAATTGCTGCGGTTGAGGTCAAGGAGGCTGTTTCCTACTTTCTCTTCTAGGGTTTTGATGGTTTCCTGTCTCACATTCAAGCCCTTCATCCATTGTGAGTTATTTTTGTGTGTGGTGTAAGAAACTGTTCCAGTTTCATTCTTCTGCATGTTGCTGTCCAGTTCTCCCAGCACCACCTGCTAAAGAGGCAGTCTTTTTTCCACTGGATACTCTTTTCTGCTTTGTCAAAGATTAATATGGAGCTTTCCTAGTTTGGAAACAAGCTGGTGGGGAAGAGAAATATCTTATATGTCTGCTAAAATCTGTTTTGTAGTCCTGGGCATAAAATATTATGCCACTTGCAAATAGACAATTTAATGACCTAAAAGTGATCAAACAGAATTACAAGTGTAGAATTCCCAGGAGATGTAATCTTGCTTTCAGTACAAGTATCTGAATAATATTTATTTGGTTTCAACTAAGGGTTCAATTCTCTTTTTGTGAATATCTTAATCCCCCAAACCATTTTTTTTGGTAAAGCCATCACCACTGCTATTAGCCTCCCCCAGTACCCCAACCCTCATTCTCCCTTGGATCTAATTGCTTAAGTTAAATCCTTCTCTTCTGCTTTGTATCATAAGGACTCTGTATGTGTGTTTGTCTCTCTAACCAGATTATAGATGCCACAGAGATGGAAAGTATCTTTTGAATCAATATTAACTCTGCAAAGTGCCTGATGGGTGATGACTAGAAGGTGATCTACCACTACTGACTCAGTTAAATTACATATTTTCTAATCTTTCAACCTGATGAACCACAATGAACATAATTCATAATATTTTGAATTATATTAAAATATTTTATATTTGAAAATTAGTATTCTGTCTAGTAATTAATTTCTCTAGTCATAATTTATGAGGAATGGAGGTGTTTTGTTTGCTTGTTTGTTTGTTTTTGTTTTACAAAGAGTAGAGTTTCTAAATGAAAACGAATTTTGGAATAACTATTCACAGAAATTTAACAGGATTATATCTCCCCTTTCATTATGAAAAAAAAGATAATAATGAATCACTTTTCATTCTTTATTATGCTCCTAGAATCCCTTTTCTCCATTTTTACTAATATAATAATAATAATATAACAATGTTATATATGACTAATTCTATATACCCAAGTTAAAATTGGGAACTGGGGAACTTAGACACACTTCCAAAACTTTTCTTTAGCTTCAGAAGGGGGGATCTCTAGTGAAAAGTGTTCTTTATTTTATTTTCTTAGGTCTTAGCTATTCACTTTTCTTCACTGACATGTCTAAGATATCTAATTTGCCATATAGTAGTCAATTCTCAATATTTATGTATATCAGAGTGCCTTACACATTACTTCAGAGCTTCTCAGAGTCACCTTCACAGGTTCATACCCCAGCACCATTTCTATCAAAGGAATTGCCATGAAACTGCTCAGAGCTCCATATGTGCAACTACGTTAATAATATCAGAGTAATTAATATCCCCAGGGCAAACCCCTGACAAATGGAGGGTGGACCTGAAGCAGAAATTCTTCCCCGTGTTCCCCTTGAATGGATAGTTCTGAAATACCATCTGTAGTTCCATGGCTGGTTATTTGGTCCTGGAGGATCAAGTCACCAGTTCCTTCTATGATGCATCCTTATATTGGCACTTCCTCTTTCCTTCCTGTCTCCCCTTGTCCTTCATTCTTGTCCCCAAAGATTATATCAGTCAAGTACTCACACGTGTACCTTTGTCCCAGACTTTAATTTCTGAGGTGCCTAAGCAAGGATGTTATGAAGGTTGAGAGGATTGGTGGTGAGACAAACTGAAATAAACCGTGGGGTTCTAAAGTCCATTTGATCTTTGATCTGCAACCAGTGATACTCTTCTTAGACTAATATAAAAACAACACACTGATATTACATGGGCATACTTGCTTGGTGCCAACAACAACAACAACAACAACAAAACAGTCTACTTTGGATTATATCCACAAAGAGGCTCATTCACGCTTAGGTAATCTATGGATGACTATATTCACACTAAGACAAGAGCTGCCTAGAGAAAACAAATATGCAATATAGTAATGCAGGACCACAAACAGAGGACACAATCACTTCACCCACAAATATTTCAGTATGGCTCTCTAATCTAACAGGCAGGTACTCAGATAAAAACCACAAGGCCATTATGACACCTACCAAAATTAACAATAATGGATCACAATATAACGCTTGATTGCCTTAAAGAAAATTGTCTTACAGTTTGAAGGTAAACAGGGTGCATACATTGCATTTCATATGTCTCAGATTCCTCTTAATCTATGTCAACCCCTTTTCTCTTTTAAATGCTACAGTTTGTTCAAGAAACAGCCATTTGTCCCAAAGAATGTCCAAATCCTGAACATGTGGGACATTGTCCTCTTGTCCTTCAAAATGAAATGGAATACAAGAGACAACTTTTATAAAGTATTGTCAGATGGCATTTAGTTTTACTTGATAAAAATTCTGTATACTCTATTCCTTTGGGGATTAGTAGTCATACTTAGTAAAAGTTATACTTAGTAGGTCAGTAATGAAATCTATATTTTTCTATTATTGGCAAGTAATGGAAATTTTAGCTCAATGTTGACACTATACATTTATAATTTTTAAATAATTTTTCTGCTTATATTTCAAATGGAGAACGAATATTTTTTGTACCAATAAGGTGATGATTTTTGTGGTTGTCACAAAAATCCTAGAATCCTAGACTAGCAATGGTTCCTGGAGGTAATTACTCTAACACTTTTACTTTATTTATTCACTTACAGGTGAATAAATGTGGGCTCAAAGATGCCAACTGAATCCACATCAACATCATGCTAGCAGGTTAAGGGCACTGGGCCCAGGACCCTGCCCTCCTTATTACCCAGTCCTGTGCCCATTCTAGGCACCACTGTACTCACTCACTGGTTGCAGACTTACTTGGCCTAGGTTGGCAACACTTCTGAAGCCAGAATGACTCTGTCTTTCTTTGGCCCAAGGCCATCCTGTGTATAATAAGACACTAGGCATAATTGTGAGTTTAATTCACAGCTATGCTGAACTAATACTAAAATGTATCTGAAAGGTTGCTGAATTCTTGGAAGCCTGACTCTTGCTATGTGCAATACACTGTTCTTTTCATCATTATTTCAAAATATAGATCATGAACTCAGTTATTCTACTATGCTGACTTTTCTCATTTCCAGTTAATATTTCTGAAGATTCATACAATTTAAGAGAGAGAAAAATAGGAGTGTGAGCTACCATGAAACATGCATGAGTAATGATAATGACGATTTAATGAATAAAATAGCCTGGACTTAGAGTTAGGGTATTTCTCATCTTTATAGAAACTGATGATAAATTTTAAGGCTTTTGTCAACAAACATTAGACTTCTTGCCAATTTATTTGAAGCAAATTAACAAATAGGTTTTTTGAAAGGCAGCTTCAGCTGAATCCTTAGTCTGAAGGATATATCAAGGCTGCCATTTGTAGTAGTAAGGGTTTCTTTTTTAAGTTTATTTAGTTATTTTGAGGGAGAGAGAAAGAGAGAAATATAGAAGGAGAGAATGAATGAATGGGGTTGGAGCAGAGAGAGAATCCCAAGCAGCCTCCTCGCTGTCAGTGCAGAACGTGGCACAGGGCGTGATCTCACGAACTGTGAGATCATGACCTGAGCCAAAATTAAGAGTTGGACATTTAACTGACTGAGCCACCCAGGCGCTCCAACAGTAAGGGCTTCTTTATCCCACCACCTATGACTTTCTGTCCTGGAAGGGCTACTTTTGGCTTCAACCTTTAGTGAGAAGTGAATCCAGGGAAAGTGATGTTCTAGAGAGTAGTCCAGCTCAAACTTTGGCTCTTCTATTTAATGATTATATGACTTGGGACAAAAGTTTTGAAACTATTTCAAACTTTAGTCTCTTTATCTAGAAATGAGCTTTTTTGGAGAAACCAATAAAATAATCACTGTAAAACTCTTAGCATAACATCTGGCATACAGAAAATACTCTATTAGAATGAACTTTTATTATAATCATCTTCTATAATGAATGAGACTTTTCTGTTTATTCGATTAAAATATCAGATGGCCCATTCAGGGGAGGGCTGAACAGCACTTCAAATTTTGATGAGCTAAAATGAGAGATGAGATGCATAAATAAGTGCTAAGTGACACAGGTTCGTTCTTACCCCCAAAGGAACACAGAATCAAAGAAGTGTTCTGCTGGTTAAGAGGAAATATTTTAAGTAATCATGGAGCTGTCTTTTTATTTTATAGAGCAAGAACTCAGTACCTACTCTTTCAAAAAATCTTAGCAAAACCTATAATCCCTACAATAATCAAAATTCGTGGGGCTATTGATTTATTTAGTTTGATTTATTGGTTTGGATTAATTAGTTGGTGAGAGTGTATTGAGGGGAAATTAATCTCTTGATAAGAACAGTGCTACTGTTAACAAATAAAATATTACATACACACTCTTATCCATTAAAAGAAACTGAAGAAACCTGGGTAGAAGCATATTCTATGAGGGTTGAGAAGCAGCAGCAGCACTTACTTGAAACAAACTAATCTAATTACAGAAGAAAGAAGAAAGGAAAAGAGAATGAACAATGGTGATGAGTGGGGGGTGTGTGTGGAGGGTGGTCATGAAGCCTGACCATTTATCACATGAAATATTGGACTGTGCTGAGGTTGGGTAACTTTGGACACTGTGAAAGCCCTATCCTTACTCCCTGAACCTTGGGGTAATCTTTAGACGTTACCATTAATTATTTAGACTCAGAAGACTGCAAAAACATCTTGACTCATTGGCAAAGTGACAAGCATATGGTGTGTTTTGCAAAGCCCTCGCTTTCTGTTGAGAGGAAGCTAACATTAATTTCTTACAAACCCTACAGGGACTTTCCAAGCCAGCCGTTGTTAACATAGTTTGACATCGAAGTTGGAGAGCTTGGAGGAGTTTTGAAAAATAAGTTAGATACAAATTAGTAGCTTTATTCAGGCTGGTGACAAGGAAGCTTCTGAGGCACCATAGCTTTCCCGCAAAGAGCGACACAGCATCAGACAGCTTTGCAGCTTGATTGATAGTCAAGGTGGCAGGTCTATTTAGTGGGTCCTACAAGATGGTGCGTGGAATCTGGTGTTTCCTGCAGTGCTTGGCACTCTCACAGTCTTGGCTCAGGCAAGAGTCCCAGTTCAGATTCACTAAGCATGTGGTGCGATCATGGTCAGGGCTGCCCTCTGGTTGGGGGAGGCGGGCAGGCTGCCCTCTGCCAGCACACAGGCTGTTGGAGGGAAGCCCCCAGAGAAATGTGAGAAGCGGGAGAGAAAGGGGAGGGTGTGGTTGTGTGCAACGAAAGAGCTACGAGGAACCCCTCATCGTCCGTAGCCCAGCTACTTATTGTTGTTTGGACTGCTTCTGACAGGGCCTCAAATTTAAGCTGCAAAGTTCCCCATGTTCTAGGGATAGATGTGTTCTATCTCCCACCCAGCGCTGGACTCTTTTTCAGTGACTTCCTGGGCAGATAATTCATTTCTTGCCCTCAGCTCTGGCCTTCCTCAAACCTCCATCAGAGAGGGATGGTAAAATTTGAATTTTGTTTGTTGAACAAGTTGATAGAATACAGTTTGCACAAGAATTCTGTCTCTTGCGGAAATAAGGCTAGCAAGGTGCAAATCAACAGAACTTTATTAGGCAGTAACAAGAAAAAAGGCTTTGATAATACCAGCAAACAACAGAGGAAGATATGAACTATTTGGGTGACTCAGTCTGAAATAGAGTAGGAAGGTAGGAAGGAGCACAGTGTATTTGGTAAATCCCTCTTCTCTTTAACTGGTTGGGGATCAAGGAAGAGAGCGTAGGCAGGTATAAATGAAGTTTAGGTAAAAAATACTTCTGGCAAGAGAATCTGAAGTATCTACCATGAGCTGAAATGACCAATTCTGGATTATTCATGGAAAACTTGACCTCTTCAGCCCAGGAATAAAAATTCTTCCTTGAGAAGGGGTCACCTGGTCCTTTTCAGCATGCTTCAAGCAAATCCACCCATAAATTATGTCAGGGATACACGCATTGGCCATATTTAAAAAAAGACTTTCTTGTCTGGAAAACTCCTTCTTATATTCAGTCAAAATCCTGTGGTCACAAGTAACCATTTTCCTTCTGTCTCCAGTGAAAAGAAAATATAAACAAGATCAGCATTCTTCTTTCACAGTAAAGCCTTTCATATGTTGTGTCATATAATCACTCTCCCATCTTCCCCAAACTGTACAGTTCCAGTTCTGCTAATATTTCCCCGCAGGTGCTATTTTCCAATTGTGTACTCATGTGTTAAATGGATCCTCCCCATGTTTCAGTCCCCTTCATATTGAACATCTCATACCTGGTCCAGGAGATTCTAGGAAGATTCTACCAAGAGCAGGATGTCCATCCAGTTTCATGACTCAGTTCTTCTTACTTGTGCTTTATCTCTCCTGATAAACGATTATGGGATCATTGCCACAATGTTCTTGGTACTCCCCCAGGTTCAAACTCACATCGTTTTCATGTGTGAACTTTGCTCTCCAGCTGTCTGAATGTCTTCTTCATAGACCCGTACTCACCGTCATGGGAGTGGTGTTTCATGATTCCTCCTGGGACCTTGACACATCGTCCAACAGGTTTGGGGCCCAGTAGGCAGGATGCAAAGAGCTACTCCTGGTCTCTTAACGACCATTTCCTCTTCTATGCCTTGGAAATGAAGTTCTTTGTCTTGGTGTTTCACCCACAGCCCCTTTCCTCAGTGGAAATCTACTCTTCCTTGGGGAATCAGCTCAAATGTCATCTCATTAGCGGCCTATGATGGATTACATACTCCTCTCCACTTTCTACTCTTGCAGATGCCCTTAATTTCTAATCCCCAATCAGAGGTCTAAGGGGGCAAAGCAAGGGCTTTATTTGTTTGTTTTTTATATTCCCAGAAGTTTACAGAATACTTGGCACATAGTAAGTTTTTATAAATGTTTACTAAATTAATTAATCAAGTATTGAAATACAGGAGTTTGGAGGGCAGACAGAATCAGAAGTCACTAACATAGAGGTATGTTATGCTGCAGGATGCCACAAGAGTGGCTCAGAGAGAGAGGAGAAAGAGCAAGTGGTCAAGAATTCAGCCAAAAGGAGCCATGGATAACGTATGTATGTAGGGGTGCCTGGGTGGCTCAGTCAGTTAGGCATCTGACTTCGGCTCAGGTCATGATGTTTGTGAGCACAGCTTTGGGGGAAAAGTTGTCCCTTCGGGGTTGTCTGCTCACAAGTGAATTTTCCCCAGAAGCTTTTTAAAAACCACTTCCTGGGACGCCTGGGTGGTACAGTGGCTTAAGCATCCGACTTCAGCTCAGGTTGTAATCTCACAGTTATCAAGTTTGAGCCCCACATCAGGCTCTATGCTGACTGCTCAAAGCCGGGGAGCTGCTTCAGATTCTGTGTCTCCCTCTCTCTGCCCCTCCCGTACTCACACTCTTTCTCTCTCTCTCTCAAAAATAAATAAACATTAAAAAAATTGTATGTGTATGTGGGTGTGAGTATGTTTATGTGCATATATATATGTGTATGTATGTGTATGTGTGCCTGTACATATATGTGCAGATGTGGGTGTATGTATATATGTGCATATATGTGTGCATATGTGTATGAGTGTGTGTGTAGGAAGACGAGCCGGCAAAGGAAGCCATGGCCTTGTCAGAGTTCTTGGAGAAGCACGGCTCTGATGCTATTGCTAGTTTGCAGATGCAGAGAAAAAGAATTTCAAGAAGGAAAGTTAAAAAAATGCAATCTAAACCCTGTGGCAGGGCTCTGGTGTTTGAGCCCCTTCCCACCACTCCAATTTAATATCATGCCTCTCTTCTTTGCTCACTGGCTTCCTTTCACTGCTGGAGAATCGGAGCAATCCCTTGGCTCACAGATTTGGTTCTCACTGCTCTCCTGCCTGGGAAGCCCCTCTGTTCTTGCCTCTCTCAGAAACCTCATGTCCGTCTCCTGAGGGCTTTGCCCAGATGCCCCCACCCAGGCTCCCCTCGCTGCTCTCCCCACACCGGCTCCCTCTTTCCCCTCTTTTTCAGCCGCCTGCTTATTTCCTTCATAGAACTGATCAGAATTTTAATTTCATTCACTCTATGCATATTTTAATTTTTTATCTGCCCCAGCATGTGAATTCCATGCAGTATGAGATGCAGTGAGAGAAGAAGATAGCAATAGCAATAAAATAAGGTCTGGATCGAGTTCCCTATCAGAGCCATGTACTTGTTGGCAAGAGATTTTTCTGCCCACTTCACCCATCACCCCCACAGGTTCCCCTGCGGGGCCAGGAACTGGACACTCTCTATTCTCCCTTATCACGGAGTTTTATAGGCCACCCTCGTGATTTCTCTGCCAGGACCGGACACTTTCAAATCCATTGTAAACAGTTAGAGATGAAGGCTCCTTCCCCCAAGGAGAGCTTTTTAACAGTGACTTCCTGTTCTTGCCTTCTTAGTAGAGGAGCTAAGCTGTAGGGCAAAGATCTCAAGGATGGTTCCGACCCCGGGAGGTCCCCACATGGAGGGGCACAATGGGTGGCTCCATTGCTATTCTGGGCTCTGGAAATGGAGTAGCGGTTGCATTGCTCCCCCTCAGCTGCTCTGTGGGGCGCATGTAAAATCTCTCCAAACAGTCCCAGTGTGCTTATAAAACCTCAGGTCACTGACAATTGTGATGCTCATTTGCTGTGGCCAATTTAGCGCTAATAAGCTGAAACTGGGCTTTGGGGATTTGTTTCCATGGCATGTAAACTCCCTTTAGAAACACATTCCCCAAAAAGAGATTGCAACCTAATGGATTTTTTTTTCCTTTTCCATTTTTGTAAACCGACTTGTAGTCCATTTTGGAAGCATTTCCCCCATGAGCAGCATCATTGCCTCCATCTTTGTCCCAGCCAGTGATCCACCAGGGGGCACCTGCTTGCCATCTGACTGGGGATGAGGGATGGAGAAGCACCCGAGTCCCAGGATGCTCGCGTCTGGGGAGTGTGGGGAGCGACTGTGTCTTCCCCGGGCAAATCCAGTTGCTTTCACATCTGTGCAGCAGACCTGGGTGTGGGCACACAGCCCAGGGCACTGAGGGCAAGGCTCGTGCCAGAGTACCCAGGTGGGCCTTCATGCTCTCCTCTCTGAGGCCCTCCACGGGGCCGCCCCCACCCAGAAGCCCAGCTGAGGCACACCCACTGCCTCACAGATGGCTGACAGCCTCCCCCCAACTCCACCCTGCTGGGAATGAGCCCTCTTGGAAGCTGTGGATCATTCACGAGGCCTCGAGTCAGAAGAAAGTGCTCCATTTGTGACTCGATTCCCAGTGATTCGGAGGCAGGCACCAGGCCCACAGAGCATCACACTCACTTCTTCCTCCTAGTAGGAGAGCTGATCAAGGCCTCACAGCTTCCATACATTTGGAACAGAACAGAAAAGGGCTCTTTTCCTCCCAGCACAAGTGTACCTGTCTCCCAACGGACAGCCCTCGTGGGTTTGTGAGGCTCCCAGACGAACACGGTTGCCAACGTGACCCTCCTCTGTAAATACTGACATGTCACATTTGCCCAGAATAAGAGGTCCCGGTATTCCTTCCAGCCTCCTCGAGGCCTGAGGACGCTGAAGGAAAAGCACCCTAGTTCCAACGAAAGCACATTTTACCAGAAATCTGGCAGGCGCATGGCCTCACCATCCCCATGGGCTGATTACAGAGTGCAGTCACCTAATTGTTTGTGATCTGCCAAACCCCATTAGGAGTTTGCTTGTACTTTGGAAGTTCTGCCAAAAACTCTCTAGTTCTGGGCAGAGACACCCAGAGACACCTTTGGGGCCAACTTTCTTTCATTACTTTCAGCTAAAATGCAAGCGGTCTTGGAAGAGCGCGGGAGTGACTGGGCAAGGAGGCGGGGGGGGGGGGGGG
>NC_043701.1:49491647-49519942 GCF_006229205.1 Suricata suricatta | reverse complement strand
GACTCTATTCTTGCTGGGTGGCACTGTTCCTCTGGGGTAGAAGATTCCCATGAGATTGACAACTGCAAGTTTCTTCTTAGAAGGAAGTTTTCATTGTGTGCAGTGTGTGTGTGTGTGTGTGTGTGTGTGTGTCCTCTCACACACCCCTACACACACACACACACACACACACACACACACACACACACAGATTGGTGATGGTCTTGGAGTATGGGTCACTGCGATTCTTAACCCAACCATTTCCCAACCCCTTAAATTTGATGCAAACCATATGGACTACACTGGAATCAAATTGTTGGCAGTGGACTAGGCCTGCCAGGTACTTGGCCTCTGTCTGGTCTGCGCTTCAGGCCCCCTCTCATTGCTCACAATTCTTAGCTTCCTCCATTTGACGAACCCCCAACACTTCCAAGGCACAAGCTGCCTTCTTCTTCTCTAATGAATGATAGCATGTACCGTATCCATTTATGCCCATCAAGGACATAGCTCCCATCCTGGCTGCTGCTGAAAGGGAATTGGCAAATAAAACAAACACCTGGTGGCCAGACCCCCCTCGCTTGGGTGTTCTCTCTCTGACCCAGCTGGGAGGCGGGCCCCAGGTGATTGCTGGGTGAGTGGGCCGATCCCTGCACAGACAGGAAGTCCAAGTCTTCCCCAGGAGCTCAGGCTCTCTCCCTCTTATCCCCAATTGCCAGACTATCTTCACAAGCAGTGTGGTCTCATTTAAGGGGAAAAAAATGAGTCCTCCTGGGCCAGAAGTTGGGAGGACTGTGTATTATTAATTCCTTGGCCACTGGCTAGCAGTGTTAGTCAGGTAAATTATTTCCCACATTTTTGTTTCATTTTTCTCCTGTTTCTACTCTATTCCATCCCCACTCATCTGTGAAAAATGGTGGCAGCAAACACTTCCTTATGAGAATGTGGTGAAAATGGATTATGTAGTTGGTGCATATGGAATCCCAAAAAGGAAATGGGCTGCAAATCCAGATCTCATCATGGGAGACCAGAGAGACAGGTAAACTCCACTGCTGCGAGGCGATGAATCTGGTGGTAGTTATGAAATGCTCATGAAATGTGGCTTGGCTTCGTTAAGGCCCCTGGTTTTGGATGTTCTTGTATTTAAAGGCAGCCACTGTCCAAATGATGGGTCCGCAGTAGGGCACATGGAAATATTAAAGAATTAAGGGTATTTATTCTGTAGGAGATGAGAGTAAGGCAGCCTTGAGCCTTCGAAGGTCTTACTTAGAAGAAAGAGAACAGTTCTGAGTAATCACAATGGGTGGGAGCTAAAAGGAGCCAATATTTGAAAACAGCTAAAGGAAGATATTTCTAACCATTAGAATTGCCCAACTGTCCAATTGAATTCAAATGAATATGAATTAAACACTGACTATACAAAGATGAATAAAACCTTGATGATCTATGATTCATAATTCAGTGATTTCCTGTGCTAAGCCTAAATCTCCCAATGATTTTATTTAAATCACCACCTGTCTAACAGGGACTCTCCTCCGTTTTTACCCCTCAGGCAAGTTCGCCGGGACACTCTGCAGGCAACTTCATTTACCATGCTCAACACTCTGTTCCTGCCCCTTTCCTCTACTCTTCACCAGGAATGCCTTTGCCCCTTTTGGGAATGATTTTTAGAATCTACTTCAAAACCTTGCTTTAACCCCCGTGACTTTGACTTACTCAATTTCAACCACCTCCATAGCCATGCTGTTTAGAGTAGAGTCTATGTGGTTGTCACATTATTGATTTTACTGGTCGGCTCTGTTCGGAGTACCGGAGTGCCAGTACCGCAGGGGAGAGGACATCTCCTGCCCCCATGCACCCTAAACAGACAGGGCCATCCATGATATGTGGCCTGGGGCAAATTCTACGGGAGCCCTGACGTCTGTTGATTCAGAATCCTCAGCCTTCTAGCCATCAGAGCTATTGCAAGAGTTTTAGTTTCCAAAGACTTCGCAGAGAAAAGTGGCCACACCAAAACCCCATGCTGGATTTCACTGATTTTGATGAGTCCCTAAAACTAGAGCCCATTCAGATATGGGATCTAAGCCCACTGAGAACGTTGGCCAAGTGAGCTGATGATTTGTGTAATAAATTTAATACATAAATAATTAGGTTGCATGAAAATAAGTGACTGATGTCCTGTTTTGATCATTCATTCAACAAATATGAACATGGTTCCTATCTTGCCTAATGACCTGGGGCAGATTAAAAACGTCATGCGATGTGGCAGCGGCCCTGAGGAGGGTGTGTGATATGTGCACTTCTGGAATGACTTGGAAGGCACCCTAATGAAATGGATATGAAAACATTTTCTTTGCTGTGAAGCCTTGTGCAAGATACATCTCTTATTTGTCACTAGGAAATCCAAATCACAAAGCGTAACATTTGTAACATTTCTGTGTTTCATTTTAAGTGGCCTTAAGTCTATTCACACATAATTATTGTTATTTACTGCAGCCAGGTCGGACTTACTGAGGGCCGAGGCCCCCAGTTTTCCTTTCCTGACATCGCCAGACCACGAGAGCAGTCCAGCTCCCCTCTGAGTCTCTCTCAGACCGTCACTTCTCTCCCAGTGTCACCCGTCACTGCTCAAGCAAATGCGAGCCGGGGTCTCTTTTGGCCTGCTCTAAGGATGTCTTAGACTCTCTTTCTGTGTCGTTGAGAACGTGATGTCACTACCCCATCCCTCTTCTACACACCGCGTCCTTCGACTTCTCCAGCCAGAGGGTGTTTAGCTGGATCTCCGTACGTAGAATTTAAGTGAAGAAAACTCTGTAGGCAGAATGTGATCAAATGGCATCAGTATAGCTCTTAATGGACAATATGAATAATAACATTAAAACAAAGTGTTGCCATAAAATGTTTCCGCTATTTTAACTCTAATGATGCAGCCCTTAGCTTAGAAGTCAGGCCAGGCGTCCGTAAGAATTCAGTCTGTCCTTGGGTGACCTCTGCTGGTGATTTTAGGGCAAAGTTGCATTTAAACCTTTGGATTAAAGAAGAAAAGAATGCTGGGGAATTCTGAAGTGATGACCAAAGATGTAGCAGGAGGAATGTCCAAACACCCTTGTTCTCTAGGACGTTGATTTGGTCCTTATCATGTGTGCTAAGGCACCATGAAAATAATCTACCCTTTGCACAGCCCTGTGCGGGATTATCATGACCATCTCATGGAGGAGGAAAGTGACTATCAGAGAGGTAAACAACTCACCTGGGTCATGCAGCTCGAAAGTGGTAGAAGAAGGATCCCTCCGGCCCCATCCCAGGCTTCCCTGATCCTGGGATTCCTCACCTGCCTCCAGGTGCCTTCTCTAACCCCACAGACAGGTGCTGGGATGGTCAATAAGGATGTACAAATATGTCCGTACACAAGGGGCTGCTTGGGGGGAAAGAACGGTTCTACATAGGGAGGAGATGTCACTACCATCTTAGAATCTCCATAACAAAACAACAGACTTTCTCTTTTCCTTCTGTTCATGTGGCCCAGGAGCTAAGGCCTCATTTAATAATGTGGACAGTTGTTCTTTCTTAATTTAGGTCAGGGATTTTGGTTTCATTTCCGTAGCCAATTTGGGCCAGAGTTTTGGTAGATCATCAAAACTGGAGGTACCAAACTATATTTTCATCGCTTTGATTAAGATTATGAAACCAAACATCCAGCCACCTTTCTGGGTGCAGTGATGTTTAGTATCCTGTGCTTTTGTGCAAAGGCAAACTATAAACAGGGGTAAGGGGAAAGATATAACCCCCAGTACTGACACTTCCCCGGCATGGAATGATTGGGTGGTGGGTAAGGGAAGGGGGAGATGGGGGTCACAGAAAGGGTGAAATCTAAGCCTCCAAGAAAGGGCCTTTAGTGAGCAGAGCGAGGTAGAATGTGCAGGTAACGGGATGGGGTGAGAGAATCGATGGAGGCAGAGGCAGGCGGCCTGCTCAGGAGGCTGGCAGTAAAGCCAGTGGGTGTGGGGAGCAGGTTAGGTGGAGGTCAGTGGGGTGGGAGGGCAAGACAGAGGCCACAGCGCAGGCGCTGGAGAACCTGGCCAGGGGACTCCCTTATTAAGAGGACAGCAGATCGTTATTTTCTCATGATTTTAAAGAAAAGTGTGGAAGCTTTCTTTGTGAAACAGGAGCTGGACTTGATATCGGTTTTCAGGCCTTGCCAACACTATGAATATTAATTCAGGTGTTTTAAAGGGAGTAAAATAGCTATCAGTTTTAATAACACATGCCGTTTTTCACTGATAGTGTGTGTCAAGCACTGTGCTGAGCACTTTAAGGGCATTATCTCCTTTTATTCTCCAATTGTCCTGTGAAGTAGATTCTCTTATTACCCTCATTCTACAGATGAGGAGTTTTAATGTCCTGGAACACATGTGCACTAACAGTGGATGTATCTAAGTTGCAAGTTACAATGTTGGAGTTGAGCTTTTCTTTATGTCTTATCCCTCTGTATTTATGAGCGGTCATTCATTCTTCAGATGTCTAGGAAAGCATCCTCTCTAGTGTGAAGTGAATCTCTATTTTCTATGTAGAGATAATGGTATAGAAAAAGAGTGAAATGTTACACTGGATATTCTTAGGACACTTAGGTAAAGTGGACAGGTTTTTCCCCAAAGATAATTGTTTGGAAAGAGCTCACCTTTGTAAGAAAACGAGCGTACAGCTGCCATTCTGAAAATTTCCAGATGGTGGCGCTACTTCATCAGTGATTCCACACGCGTCCCCTAGGGTTTGATGGGTTTGGATGAAATCAAGTTCAGGAAAGTTTAATATGTACATATTTTCTAATCTGTGATTGTATCAGCCTCCATAATTTTTTCAAGACTAGATTTATTAAGTAATACAAATCAAAATAAACGAGGAACTTAAAAAAAATTAAGTCCTTGATTTCAACAACATTCTGCTAATTGTTCAAAACTGCTCTGAAGCAGTTGTTAAAAATTAAACATCTATCACAGTTTGGGGTGAATTCTTTCTTACTGGAAATGGAGTGTCGTGTAGAACAAAATTACAATGTTGGAACGTAAAAAACAATACCAAACAAATATTTTATGAATTAAAGAGGGAAAGTTAACCCCGTCAGCCCAAGTATAAAATAAACTCTAATCTTTCAAAATCAGATGAAAACTTTCCCGACAAAATGAAAGCTTTCTGTTCAAACACGTAGCTACAAACTTCACCAAGAGACCGTTCTCTGATTTTAGCCTTATCTTTCCCCCGGAAAAGCCTTTGAAGGGGAATTTCAGTATTTGTTGTATTAGTGGATGGGACCTGATTTTGGTCCTCATACATGTTTCCAAATGGTCGAATATTTGATGTTTTTTGTATCATTCCTTTCTGAGGACCCTGTCTCTCCTTTGTTTGATTAGCAAGACCCGGAATACCCACAGCCCTGGAGCAGGGGAATGACGTTGTGAATTATCTTGGAGGTAGCACAAAAACATTATTTCGCTCCCCAAACAGCGTTTCTAAACGTTCTCTCTCATTACACAAAATTTTTAGTCTCCCCAGCCAAACGATATATTTTAAGAGACATTTTCAAACAAGTATGTTCAGGAACTCAAGTGTTCAGGGACAAACGACAGCTCTCTGTGCAATGTCCAGAAGTTAAGTTGCCTCCTAGTAAATATACAGCCTGTGTAACTGCGGGCTTGGGAGGTCTGTTCATATTTGTGGGAGTTAACGGCATAAATTCCAAGGGAATTCAGCGAACAGACACTTAGAATAACACCAGTAAAGTCACACCAACTGCAGTGTACTCAACAGAGCCTGTTTAATGTGGTGCGATTTTTATTAGGTAATGTGTGTATGTTAAGCCAGAAAACAAAAACAACTAAATAAGCAAAACTTGGGATAATCTCTTTCTAAATGTTTAATGGAAGCAAAGCTGAGGAAACCACTCATCTGAATTGGATAACAAAGAGATTTTGTGGAGGGTTTTCACGAGCCGTGTTCTGTGGTCAGATAACTGATATCAACAATCAGGTTTTCCAGAATTCCTCATCTGCTGCTCTTAGCTGACCCCCTCTTCACATTCACAATGAGCACAAAGAATGCTAGTGGGGCGCTTGCTCTCTCCCAGAATCCCCCAGTGGCGCCCTGGGAGAAGTTTGTATCTCTGGGTGAAGGTTATCTTTATTTACCCATGTTGTGGGTCAGTGGAAGAAAACCCAATGCATTAAAATGTCATAGGGCCATCGGCCTCTGTGACTTGCCAGTCAGGGATTCTACGGTGGATCTTGCTCTAATCAGAAGTTCAGCAGCTGCCAGGTTTTTGGGTGGAAACAAGGGGTGGCCTTGGTGGGCTATTTTGTTCTCGTTGCCAGTAAAAAATTAAACGCAGGGATATGCCCGCCCCCCACCCTCACCCTTGCTTCACCAACTGAGCTGGAAAATCCAAAGTGGGTCTATGAGGAAGGTATACAAAAATTCTTCTCTTTTATGTTCTCTCCATATGCCACTCTCCTTCATTAAAAGTGGCTAGGTATCCTGAACACTTCCTTTCATTTAATAGTAATTATGTAAAACTTTTCCACTGTTAATATTCTGCATCAAAACCATTATTCCAGTGTCCTTTCTGGAATAAACCCTTGTAAACCTACCTCCCAAGGAGGCCATAAACTTAGGATGTTGAGGTTTGAAAAAAAATACATAGAAGGTTCACTCTACTGCATTTATTTAATGAGATCTCTGTTTGATAATAAAGGAGACTCTAAGAAGTGGATGCATCTTTGTAGATACTTTGATAGAGGACAAAGATATCATTTTGTGTCCTGCAGGGTTTTTTTTTCTTTTAGGAAAATACTTTCTAGGAGACAGAAAAACACTATTTTTCCAACATCCAGTCAACGCACATTATCCACAAGTGGGAAAAAGTAACTATTAATAACCCCACTGTGAGTAGTCAGGGCGGTAGACATTTTTTACTCTTAGCTGCTCTGAATGGAATTCACTATTGGTGAGGTCTATTTTGCCCTTTCTAATGTGATCATAATAACCTGGTATAATTGCTTAATATGCAATTATACAACACACCAAAAAATGCAACGATATGGTAACTGCTTGTTATCAAAAGTAACATAGTCCCACAGCATAAAATTTGTGAAATCTTAAAATCTGTCAACATTGCCCACCCTTGAAGAAAGTTTACATCAGATCTCTAACTGCTGCTGTATTTTTCTCTTACAGCTTTCACTTAAATAACTAAGGGTGGTCATCAGACAATAAATTCTCTCTGACATGCCTTCCAATTTCCTTCAAGATGGAGTGCAGCTTGCCCCTGAGAAATTTAAAACACTTTGGTTTGTTGTGGCCTAAATTACCTCCTGATATTTTTTCCTGGGTAGTTGCCGCTGATAATAGTAAGAAAAAATGAGACCTCCTCTAGGGACTATACCATTTAAAAATATATTTTCACCACCCTAACTCCCTTTCGGAATAATGTTTCTGTTAGTGATTAAATAAGGAGTTTAAGAGTGGGTGTCATAGTGTCTATAAATAAACTTGAGAACATGCATTATAAAGAGCCATATTTTTACGATCTCATCTCCGCTAAACAAAACAATATTTTCTGGCACCTGTACCCTCAGTGTTTCATGTAGTTCTTATTATGGAATTTCCTTTCTCCTTTTGAGATTGAAGATAATTACTGAATGTGATAGAAACTTTATAGCCATTAAAAATAGAACAGAAAAATGTTACCAGACGGCAAGTTGTTTAAAATAAATAGGAAACAGGACTTGAGTTTTATCTCAAATTCTGCCTTGCTTTACTGGATTCCAAAAAGACACAGATTTCTTTCCTCTCGATTCTTTAAAAAAAACAAAACAAAACATGTTTTTGGAAAGCTTAGGGAAATATGAATAAACCATTGCTTAAGTTTTAATTTAGCAGGAAATTTGACTCTATGTAGTTGTTTTTTTGTTTAAAATTAGAATTTTCAAATGGCTTAACCTGTCCTCCTCCTTTTCTGATCCACTTTCGCTGTGCTGTTATTGGGTTGGTTTAAGAAGAGGGAATGGCATCTAGAAAATAATGGTGAAAGCAGTAGTTATGGGCCCCTGTGAACCTTCTCATTCATCACGAATTATCAACTTCTTTATTGTTGGGTAAAGAGGATGAGATTGGAGACGAAATCGGACGTGTGGAGTATCTGCTGGTGCCTGTTCCACTTACGTTTGCTCTGGCTTTCAAAAATCCTGATCCCTTCCGTGATTATACCTGGACAGTGGGACAGTAACGTGAGTGTGTTCACATGTCCAATTGCACAAAACTGTTTACATGAATTATGTGAAGTTTTCTATCTACCAACTGTATTTCAATAAAGCTGGGGAAAAAAATCCTGATATCTTTTCCTTAAAGATACCCAAAATGCTCAGATCTTAGAAGAAAAAAAAAGTGATACCATTGGTAAATATGCAGAGGTTTTTGCAACTTAATTCTGATTTAGATTAGCTTTGATCATCTCCAAATTCACCCAAAAACAAGGCATTTCTTTAAGATTTTATAAAAATCTTTTATAAAAAAGCTTTTATCTTATTTTATGTTACCAATGTAATTATAACATATCCACCAACCCTTTTGTGGGATTCTAGAAGTCAATTTTAGAATTGTTGTATGAAAATAAGGCCCACCTCCTGGGCAAGTTTTAAAAAGGCAAATTGTGTTCCTTTTCACCAGAGTCAATGAGCCTCAGTCTATTAAGTTTCAAATTCAGAAAATACAAGCCAAACAGTCCTTCACCAAACACAGAAATGCTTTTCTGCTTTTCTCTGCTAGCCGTTTTTGAGCATTTATTTTGTGCCAAAAGTTTGCTGAGCCATTTAAAGCGCATTGTGTCATGAAATGCTTAAAAACTTGGAGTTAGAAACTACCAGCATTCCTATTTTACAGATAAGGAAGCTGGGCGTCTAGTGCCTAAGTAACGCGTTCAGCGCTGCACAACTCGTAAGGAGCCAGAATTTGGACTCAGATTAAGGGTGACACTTGTGCCAAACGCTGTGATTTACCTGCATTTATCTCATTTGATCCTCAGTCCAAATGATCTCCAGAGGAGCTCTTTTAGTCCCATTTCACAGAGAAGAAAACCAAAGAGCAGGAGCAAGTCCTGTTGGGCAAGGGGCGGAGCCAACAAACAGGGAGGCAGGAGGCGATGCCGGCTTCTGCACTAAGCAGCTGTGCTCAGGTGGAAGCAAATCCCCATTAGACTTCCGCCGCCTGTGGCCATGACCGCACTCTGAAACGTGACTCTCACCCCGGGGAAGAGTGATGCGGGGTGCACCGGAGCCTTTCAGGGGCATCTCTACGGCCTCCCGATTCAGGTCTCTACTTCCTAAGTCTGGTGGTCAAAACACAGCAGCTCAGCTTGGGAAGAGTTTGTGAAGTTTGGAAGACATGGGCAGGGGTCTTCTTGAGAACACAGGACCGGACTGCCTGCTGGCAGAGCCTGCATCACCTACTGATGGCCATGCTTGTGCCCGTGAGGCTGGGAAACAGAAAATGGCCCGGGAGTTTTGCCGAATAAGGACAGTAGGAGCAGCTCCTTGGCAAAAAGAAAGACCTGGGAGTGAGGGGTGGGATGGGAGGGGGGTGGTTTTTTGAATAATGACAGTGGCTTTCAAGAAAATGTTAACATTTATCTTATTGCGACATTTGCCTCGTTGAAGCTGAGCTGTTTTTCTCTTTTCAATGAGATATTGAGGGAGCGCTGAACTCTGTGGCAAATGTTAACTTTTTAATGAAAACCCTTGCAAACTGTGTCCCAGAGGCAGGGCCTGTGCGGGGCATTGTGAAAAGCAAGCTAAACGAAGCGCTGCTCAGAATTCCAGGAGGTTAATAGGCAAATCAGCCTCGAAATGGAGAAACCAGCTGTAGTTCTTCCCTGCTTTTCTTACAATTCAAGGCATCTGGGCACCATCTTAGTGCACAAATATCCCATTTTTCAACTTCGGGGGATTTTGGCTAAAGGAGCCATTTGTTTTTTATTATTATTAATGGCATCCTCTTTCTGACAGGCTCCAGACAGCCTTGCCAGTGCAGGCCACTGAGGTGGGCTGGGAGGGAGGAACTGTGATCTGATCCCTTCTCTGCCTGAAGCTGAAAGGTCACATCACCCCTTCATCCTGCTTCCTACCGCCAGTCTGTGAATGGAACGGGATATGTAGGGGATGAAACCTCCGAGAGCTTTAGTTTACAATTTAAGATCTGAAAAACACGGCAAGGTGATCGAACCCATGGGTTCTCAGACTTTGCCATGCAGCCACAACGCCTGGGGGTTTTCAAAACACTGAGACCGTGGGTTTGTCCCCAGAGATTCCGATCCCGTTGGTTTGGGGTGACGGCTGGTCGTGGAGATTTAAAAGAGCTCTCCGAGGGATTCTAAAATGCAGCCAAATCTGAGAGCCATGGGTGCAACCCAAAGAGCATTCTCCAGCTCCATGCGATGATAATGGTGATGATGATGATGATTATAGATCTTTCCCTCTCCTAAACATCACTGACCACTCTCCACCACCCCCCACCATCCCTCATCAACTCCTACTCCAAAATAAAACCAAATACATGACACCGTCAGGACAAACTAGGTGAAAGACGTTTTTGTTTCCTTTTGCCACAGGATATCTCAGAGATTTGAATATAGTAACTTGCATATTTCATCCTCAAGAGGTCGTAGGGAGGGAAGTACTACCCACATCAGTTGGGACTGAATCTGAATCATATTTTTCAATTGAAGTCTATCCCTTTAAAATTTTTTATTGCCTTACAGCTAAAGAAAGATCAATGAAATAATGATTATGAAATGTGTTATTAAATTTCATAGAGGGGCTCAGAGAACTAGTAAATCAGCGACCTACAGATCTTGGATCCTTGGGAAATGTTGCTCCCAATCTAAGAAATGAACATTGGTGGGTTCACAGGCTTCATGTGAACCTCGCATGTCTGACACCCGGAGCATGCCACTTTAAAAAAAATTTTTTTTTGTGTTTATTTATTTTTCAAAGCAGGGGTGGGGGCCAGAGAATGAGGGAGATACAGAATCCAAAGCAGACTCCAGGCTCCGAGCTGTCAGCACAGAGCCTGATGCGGAGTTCGAACTCATGGACTGTTAGCTCATGACCTGAGCTGAAGTCAGATGCCCCACTGACTGAGCCTCCCAGGTGTCCCCCCAGAGCATGCCACTTTTAACACTTCCTCCTCTTTATAATAAAATTACTTCCCATAATAAATGGGGAGATTCCGTAAGCGTTGTTTTGTGTTCTTTCTTTAGTTGTAAAACAATTATAAATTTTAAAAGGATAAATTTCAATTGAAAGATAGGATTCAAATGCAGTTAAATATTGTATGATCAAACTAAACTTACCAAAAATTTTACCCTTCACAATGCACACCATTCAACCTCCAAGTAATCATATAGAAGGACAGAACTGAAGTAATCAAGTTCTGTTTGTTGTCTTCAAAATCAGTTGTTATTGTTTATCCCCACACCTCTGCATGGGAGATCCCAGAGGTGAAGGTACAAACTGAGCTCGAATCATTACAAGTCTAAATCACTACAAATGTTACCAGTATTCTAAGGGATGACAAATACTACAAATATCCCGGGAACAAATGCATGTATCATGTCTTTGAATTCGAGTTTCTTGGAGTCCAACTTGGCATTTTACATTTTAACTTTTGAGCAGAATACAGAGTTTATTAAAAGAGAATTAATAAAGATGTGCTAATTTGAGGTGTGTGTGATTTATTTATGTATTTATTCATTAAAATCAATTGCCTAGACTTAGACCAACAAAAGATCTGAGGGGGAGAAGGAACATTTTATTGCTGGCCCCGTCAAGAATAGATGGAGCATGATAACAAAAAATGGACTGACTTTAGAGAGTCTTATTATTGTTTGAAATTCTCGATAGACAATGTATCGCCTTCTTCCTTACCCCTGGGGCAGACGACTCACACTGCTTTGCCCTGGTACATCACTCTGTATATCCAAAGTCACTAAATCTGACAGTGAAAATTGGAACTAAAACCCAGGTCTCCTGATTCCTACATCAGTACCTTTCTGTGTCCAACATGTTGTGAATAATACGTTTGTTTCAAGAAGGTTTCAGAAACATTAGGTGAAACTTCCAAACCACTCCGTAATGAAAACTAACAGCAACATGGTCTGAAATGTAAGAGTCAGCCAAAATGCCTATTAGTCCATTGGGTCCTGTGTGTATTGAGTTTCAAATCATTTCAGCCCAGAGGTCTGGGTGACATGTGTCCCTTTAGAAAATAGAGATTGCTTTAGCTTTAATAAGAAGAAAATTGTTATTTCATTTTATTAACAAGAAGCTTGTATCATCCTGAAAAATTCATTGTCTGTGTTCAGCTTGAATATTGTATTCATTATGTTTCCTAATCTGTGTGATTACTACCTGTGTAATTTGATGTCTGGCATTTGCTATCGGAATTCTTTCAGCCCATTATATTTACCATCTTTTTTTGTAATGGGGGATAAGATTGGGACATGGAAAATTGCAGCAGACTGCCTAAGGCGAATTGCAACCAGCCGGCAGCTGGATGGAGCAGCAAAAGATGTGAAGTTACATGGGGAATTCGAGAAAGGTGGCCTGTAGGTCTACGGTCTGCTGTGACAGCCCAGAATAGGAAATAGAATTGGCCAGTTTTCCAATGCAGCAATTGGCCATTCCCAAATTATCTCCAATAATTAGGGTTGGCATTGCCCATTCAGCGAAAGAATTAGGATAAAATACGTGGGGTGTAAGCGGGTAGTGCACTGCTAACAGATTGTTGCTTAGAGCATCAGAGGTAAAAATAGGTATTGACACAAAACCAATACATTTGCAGCAAATCATTTGCAGATAAAGTGTACATATACAAATCATAGAACAAGACACAAAAAAGATGCAAACTGTCCATTTCTCTCCATTGTAGCTACAAGCATCCATTTCATTTAACACATAATATGAGTCAGGTTGATAGTGGCAAGAGAATGAGCACTGAAACCAGAGAGAACTGGATGTGGATCCTTAGTCTGATCTATACCATAAGCAAATTAGAACTTGCATTTCCTTTATTTAAAGGGGGCTATAGTATCTACCTCATCAAGCTGGTACTAAATTATGTTAAGCCATATATGATTATGTGTGAAACATGTCTATTCAGGCCGTGGGTCATAACTGGCCCTTAATAATTGATTAGAATTATTTAATTTTTGTATCCCAGAGGCAAGCCGGGCATCAGTTGCAGAGCATTTATTTGGCAGTGCATTGCCTCATTGACATTTAAGGAGAAATATCCAGAAATTTCCTGATCTATATAGCAATCTGGTCAAGAGTGCAGCCTCTTGAATCATACACACCAGATTTAAACTTGCTTTGCCTTTTCCCATCCATGACCTTGGGAAAGTTCCTGAATCTTTTGAGTCTTAGATTCCCCATCCCACCCCCAACTTTGTAAAATGTAGAAAATGGTGGCATCTACCCTGTGGGGCAGCTACAAGGATTAAATGAGTTAATATGTGGGAATTGCTTAGCATAGTGCCTCACGCATATTTGTTAGCTATCATTTTAGCATTATTATGTGACTTTAATGGCTAGGTTTTTTGGGGTTTGTTTGTTTGTTTTTTTGGTGAACTGGTTCATTCCCGAGGGATGGCCAAAGAAATTCCCTTCCGTTCTCTGTTTAATTCAGCTGCTGAAATCCCAACAGTCCCTGGCATTAGTGACATCAGTAGGAATGCCTGTGTCTTCTCTTCTTCATT
The DNA here is from genome assembly GCF_006229205.1 of Suricata suricatta. NCBI lineage: Eukaryota > Metazoa > Chordata > Mammalia > Carnivora > Herpestidae > Suricata > Suricata suricatta. The sequence goes on along the minus strand of NC_043701.1, from coordinate 49,506,162 downwards.
TCTCATTTCTTACTCCTCCCTGTACCTTTACTATCCTGTTTGCCTTTTTTCCCCCTGCACATCCAGGATGTGGTTTTCCATGGAATCCAAGATTCATAACAAATGTTGGGAAAAACAAGGAGCATGACTTTTCTTTCACATCAAGATCACAATTCTCCATGACAATGTGAACTCCTACAGGGCCAAGCCTGGACACAGAAGTCTAGTTCTGGGCCTTGTCTCTGCTTGAGGCCATTAGGTGGAGAGCTGTCTCTACCTGAACTTATTGGGAGACCCTTCCCAAGGTAGCCAGCCCTCTGCATGGGCCCATGCTCTCATCTCCTACTTCCTTCCCTCCTGAAGAAGAGGGTGGGAGGGGACATGTTCATGCGCTCTACTCGGAGCAGACTTCCTTTCAGTGAGATTGTGAAGGGTCAGCCATGTGACCCTTTCAGTCGTCTGCAACTTCTCCACCACCAAGGCCATCCCAGCCCGACGAAGGGCCAAAATGAAGGCTTAGGAGAAGTTAGAGAAGATTTAAATGGTATGCTCACACTTAGAAGCTGTATGACTCTGAGCAGGCTCTATAACTCTCTGGGTTTCAGTTTCCATGGCTATAAAGTAGAGATAATAATGCCACATACTTTCTGGGGCTGTTTAGAGAATTCAATGAATAATGTATACCCTGTTTCTCGGTGCACTGGCTAGATATACAGAGTCTTAGTAAATACGAGCTTCCTTCCTTCCATTCCATTCTATCTATATTCTGTTTTTCACATGTTCATGTTTCTGAGATTGGTTTAAAATCCATGATCTTATATTATTGACACCTTACAATTAAAATACAGTAAAACTGCCATTTATTGACCTGCTATGTGTAAATAACAGCTGACCCTTAAACAATGTAGGAATTGGGGCACTGACCCCGGTGCAGTTGAAAATTCACATATAACTTTTGACTCCCCGTAAACTTATTTAATTATAGCCTACTATTGACCAGAGAAGCCTTATTGAAACATAAACAGTGGATAGACACACATTTTGTTATGCTGATATGCTGTATTCTTATAAAAGTAAGCTAGAGAAAAGAAAATGTTACTAAGAAAATCATAAGGAAAAAGAATATACATTTATACTAATGTACTATATTTATTTTTTTTTAATCCACACATAAGTGGACCAGTGTAGTTAGTTAAAAGGTCAACCACACTTTTTACAAATTATCTTGTTTAGTCATCTCAATAACCACATGATGCAGGTATTATTCTGTTTTGTTGATGGAGACGCTGAAGTTCAGAGTGGTCACACAGCTAGTAAAAGGCAGAGCTCCAACTGACTCCAAATCCAATGTTCTCAACGTCCCCTAGACAGCCATGTTAGCATCACCAAAGATTGCAAAGTACGAGTGACTTGTCTTTGCCAGCGGTCACCTCTTTCACTAAGGCTCACTCTCTCCCCTAGAGGTTCTTCAGTCTGATCACCTGAGGTTGAAGAGCTCACTGTAGACACTACATATGCTCTCCGAACATTCATTTCCTGCTGCCCATCCAATTGCATTGACCACATGCCCTGGAATCAACTGAGCTGTCACATATGGTCCTTGCTAACTTACCTGGTCAAGACTGAAAAAATATAATCAAAAGGGCAAATATTTATATAGCACTCTTTATGTATCAAGCTCTATTGTAAGCACTTGTCATAAAACTCATTCAACCTCTTAACAGCCCTATGATGGAGGCACTACTAATAGCCCAGTTTTACAGATGAGAAAGCCGAAAGGTTAAGTGACTTGTCCAAGTCACATAGCTGGCAAGTTGTGGAGCTGGGATTGGAACCCCATGATCTGGCTTCAGAATCTGTACTTAGAAACTATTATCCATACAGCCTTTCTGTCCCTTCTGAAAAGACGATTCCTGGACATAAAATACCTTAACCAAATATACTAATCTAAAGATGTGGTTTTTCAGCCATGGGACAAGTTGTAGGGGGTGGTGAATGTTCCCCAGAGCCATCACCTTGAATTTGAAATGGCTTTTGTGGCAAGGCTTTGCATCCTTTAGAGAGGGACATGTCTGTCCTTTTCTTTGAGGCATCCCACAAGATTGGGAGCATGCTCAGGGTAAGGATCATGTGTAGATTACCTTTTTGCATCTCTGACACCTTACCCAGGGACTTCTCTCTAGCCCTGCCCTGTTTCAGGCCCTCGTGGTTCTCTCCTGGACCACTGCAACCATACCCTAATTGTTGTCCCTCCCCTCATGTGTCACCAACGCCTGCCTGAAAGCATCATGCTTGATATTTTTCACAAATGCTTTTAAATTGTGAGGCTGACCATATCACTCTCCTCAAATTCCTAATGGCCTCTAAAGTTTCTTCAATTGTGGTCCTCAGGATACTATTGCTATGAGAAATACTAAGGATTTTGGTGGAGAAAAAATACCATGGATAGTTTTTATCATGAAATTTACCAATATTTATAAACCAGCATTAAGCACATTTATATAGTTAGTATTATGCAATTACTTGCCTTTAAGAAATATACATGCCCAATAGTATGAGGGAGGCACATGAAAAAATCCCATTACAATTACAGTCTAGAAGTTTGATCTAAGCCTAGGTGCCTAAATAGTATTTGTCTACTCAAAGTTGTATTGGATAATAGCTATGTGGCGCTGTGTATCTTTTACATAACCTATCTTAAATTTTCATACATGCTTGTGATTTTATCTAGGGAATGCTATATGTGAAAGGTGTCTAACAGAACGTTCTGTGATGATAGAAATTTTTACACCTGCATTGTCCAGTAGAGTAGCCATTAGCTACAGTTGACTATTGACCACTTGAGATGCTCACAATACAACTGAGGAATTGAATTTTTAATTTCACCTTATTTTAATTATTTAAATTTGAAATAGCCCTATGTGGCTGGTGACTGCCATATTGGACAGCACAACTCTATATGAACTTTGTGAATCAACATTTGATCTTTTCTTGAAGCAACTAATTTAGTTGGGTGACCATTGTTTGCTGTCTTTTATAGTGCAGGCTGACCTTGGCAAATCAGCTTAATTTCATGTTACTTCCTGCTTTGGTTTAGTCAATCCAAGTCTTTCTTGCTCTTCATACATATTCTGCTCTTTCTTACTTTGCTTCTGTCCTCACTTCCCTCCCTGCCATCTTCTCCTCCTCCATTCATCCTCAAGATTCAGCTCAAGTCTGTTAAGTCATCTGCCATTATATTACTTTTTTTTTTCCGCCATGCATATCCCCAGCTCTTAGCAGAATGCCTATTTAATACCATCGATAGTATTGTGATCTATATATGAAAAGTATTTCTTTTGTGGCAATCTTTACAATGTTGAGTTTTAATTGAGCATGTTTCTTAGATGGACAGCAGCAAAGTATTTGAAATTATAACTGTTCTCTTCCTCTGCCCTTTCTCCTTAGTGCTTCAGAGCAGAAAAGCTGTGACATACACAATGTATTAGTTATCTATTGATGTGTAACATATCAGCAAGTTAAAACCACAAGCCTTTATGATCTCAGTTTCTTCAGGTCAGAAATTTGAGAACAGCTTTGCTGGGTGGTTTTGGTTCACAGTTCCTCATGAGGTTGCAAGTCAGACTATCAACGGGGGCTGCCATCATCTGAAGGTTTGGTTGGAGAAGGATCCAGTTCTAAGTTCATCCATGTGATTGTTGAAAGGTCTTCACTTCTCATTGAGTGTTCACTGTAGAACTCAGTTCCTCATCATGGGGACCTGTCAATAGACTTTCCTGACTGTCCTCATGATGTACAACCTGGCTTTACTTAGAGCAAGTGATTCAAGGGAGAGGGAGAATGAGAGAACCCAAGATGGAAGCCAGTCTTCCTGTCTCAGAATGACATGCCATCACTTTTTCTATATGCTGTTGGCCACACAGATCAACCCTAGGACAATGTGAGAGGAGCTGCCCAGGGGTATGAATACCAAGAGGTGGGGATCATGGGGACTGACTCCTATCTACCTTAATTGCACTATTACAGTAAAATGATTCTTATTTAAGGGTCCTGGAACCCCAGTAATAATGCTGGAATCAATTAGTGAGGTTGCTCCCTAATGTTTCTTTAGGAAGCAGGTGTTTAGCAACCAACTCTGTCACAGAACCTTTTTGAGTATGGGCACAGAGAAGAAGCTCACAGACAGAGGTAGGTCTGGGATCAGAGCCCCCATCTTTGTCACCAGATGACACTGCCCACGCAGTATAACCCCTCACTGGCCCCCCCTTGGCCAAAGCCAAGACTCTAGCTTCCTCCTCTATAAAATGGGTATGCTACTACTTCCCTAGTTACCCAACAGGGCTGGTGTGGACCAAGGGGAGAATTTACCAGAAGGGCCTTATTACTCACTCAGCATTTGGCATTGATGGTAAAGCCGTGGTGGGCCTAGTGCACTAACTCTGACGACTGCCCCTTGGTCCCTCTCCTCCTCACACCTGCTTTCCCACCATCATGTTCCTCTCCACAGGGCCACACGTTGCCTCTACTTTAACAAATCCAACCAGACCAGCTGTTTTCTTTTGGTATTTTTTTATTGCAGCTAAAATTCCAAGGGCTGCAGGGGGAAAGCTGCTGACAGCGCCCCTGGCCCCGGGCCTCACTTCAAAGCAGCTTTCATCATTTTTCACACACTGTGTTCAGGACCCTCATCTGTTCTCTCCTGGGAACCAGATTCTCCTGGAGATTCTCCTCGGTGATATCACTATTTACAGAACTCTGGCCCTGGACATCGTGTTTATATCTGATTTGTACATGTCCACATGGCCCATAAAGTTTGTAAAGGGGTTAGAGAGCTTTTCCTTGTCCATAAATCTTGCCCTGTGGCCTCCCTCTAGGAGTGGGAAAGAGGAAGCGGGAAGGGGAGAGGAAGGGGCATGAGACTGTGGGAGGAAATGATTGGAAGCTGAGGCTCCCCTCTTTGAGCTTCTTCCCATCATTACCCTCCCTTGGGATCAGTTGGACAGTAGAACAGAGAGGGTACACATGAGGGCATGAAAGCCAGCCACCGTGGGCCAGTAAAGTATGTTTTCTACATCTCCCTTTCATCATCTGTGTGGTGGAGATAATAATGGGGCCTACCCATGGGGTTGTTCTGCAGAACAAGGTTGCACAAGGTCAAGAGCATAAAGTGTTCAGCGTGGGCCACAGAGAATAGCAAAAATGTAATACATTTTAATGGAAAGAAGTGACAAGGGTCCTCTGTGCCATCTCTGTCCTCCAGGCATCCCAAACCAATCGCCTAGCTGACTCTTGAATTGTTCTCATCCTAAAACCCTGGCTGCTCAGAACTTCTCCCTGAAGTGGGCAGTTTGACACCCCCAAGTCCCCAATAAACATTGCTATTGTAAGGAAGCAGGTCTGAAACTGACTCCATGAGACAATAGAAGGGCACACATTGCCCAAGGCAGAAGGGACCACCCTTGTAACACCCAATCAGGAAAGGCCAGCTAACATCTGTAACATTTCTAAGGGCAGGCCTAAAGATGGAGGCTAAGGCTAGTCATGCCCTACCTGAGGGTCCTGGGCCCACTCTGTGATTGGTCAATACTCTAAATGTTGTGATAACTACTGTATTGTAAATGATGGAAAATAATTGCATATGTTTAAAAAAATATGAAACTTTATAAATTAAAAAAAAATTTTTCAAAAAAAAAATGTTGTGATTGGGTCCCGCTAAAAGTAACAAATACTCTAGGCGATGTAAATGGTTAAACCTGCTGTCAATAATATTGTATAATAATAATTGGATCACTGTACCGATGTCACAATTTCCTGTAACTCCCCCTTCCCAAACTCATAAAAGCCCTACCCTGCCTTTGTTCGGGGCTCTCAGCATGGATCCACTGCGTTGGTAAAGTCTGTGAGCCCGAGCTTAGGATCGGCCAGCCTAAGCCTGTAATAAAACCGCCCTTTGCTTTTGCATGCGTGATTCGGTCTCCCTGGTAGTCTCTGGTTTTTGGGGGCAATATTAAAATCTGGGCATAACACTATGAAAATAAGTCTTTCCAGGCACACTTTTTGCATTTTTGAAGCTGAGATTTGTTCTGTCTCAAAGTAGAGATACTATTGAGTACAATGCCATGGATGGCTATGTGAACACCTATGAATTTTAGAAGAAAGCATTTCAGAATTTGAAAATGAACATCGCATATGTACTTTCCCATACTTCAACCCCACTTGGAACAGGAAATGTCTGCAGGCCAGGGGAAAGTACACTGGAAGAATAATATAGATCAATAATAATTCACCACTGGTCACACAAATTCCCTGGGCAGTTTCAACCAATTGGGCTTCAGGAAAGTCATTATAGGATGTGTCCACCCAGGCAAGGCAAAGGAGAAAAAATTGTGAAATTATTTTTGAATTGCCTCTAACTATCAAAATAGGCAACCCAGAGTAAAGAGATTTGATTTCCAAATTGACAGTCATTTTGAGGATGTTCTCATCTCTGAAATCTAAGTGCCACATCTCCAACCCCCTCATTTGCAGTTGTTCTCCATGATGTAGCAACGGTGCTCTTTTGAAAATGTAAACCCGAGTAGCCAGACCTGAGTTTAAATCTCAATGACGTCTCTATGCTCTTAGGTTAGGAACAGAACAGCCAAATATGGTCTTCTTGACTTGGTCTGACGGGGCCACGCCCACCTCGGCAGGCCCACTGCACAGTTCACCTGAGTTCCTTCCCACTTCCCGGCTTCCCAAGACCTTCCTTCTCTCTGCAAGGCTTTCTCCTTTCTCCCTCATCTAGTTGCCTCCTATTCACCCTTCAGGTCTTATCACCAAAACCACTTACTACAAGAAGACTCCCTGACACTCCCCCAGCCCACCCAGACCACCTAGGGATTTTCCAGTTACATGCTTTATTCAACTTGGTGGCCCTAATCCACAATGAGTATTAATGATCCACTGTGTGTTTATTTGTAGGACATCTGTCCCTCCTGCTAGAATGTGTGTTTGCAAAAAAATAGGGGCTTTGTCCGCCTTTTTCACCCTCTCAGCCCCTTGAACAGTGAGTGCCCCAAGCCAACTAAGTGCTGAAGAAGCTCTTATTCCTTTCTGTCCATGGATGTTCACCCCTTTCTCCATTTTGCAAGGCCTTGGTAAACAAAATGTGGTCTGCATCAAAGTACTGTCTGACAGATGCAAAACGTCCCTAGATTGCCTAGAGTAATTGAATCAGAGAATTTCAGCAGTTGAAAGGGAGTTGGATTTTATTAGTCCAACCCTTTATTTTATAGATGAGGAAACTAATGAGCAACAAGGTTAAGGTCCCTCAACTCTCTACTTGTTAAGTTGAGGCTAGGATGTAGTCCTAAAAAAATCTCTATCCTGTGTACTTTCCATTAAGTAGTGGGTCCCCAAAAGGCCAAATAAATGCATACTTCAGACAAAACTGTAATGGTGAAGTAGCCAAGTTGCCCTCCACCCTCTACCATCACTTGGAGAGATCCTGTCCCTCCCGGAGAAGACACGAGCCTTCATGACATTATCACTCTCCCCTATTCTGATACCACTGAGGGCCCTTCCTTTGAACTCTCTGTTACCATGGCAACTGCTCCTTCGTGAACATCAACATCACTGCCCACAATTGCCTATGCAGAGGTGGATGGCTGCCAAGCAAATCATAGGCAATTTTTTTGAGTCAAGAGGGCCGAAAGCCTCAGATCAAGTTCAAATTATTTGGAGGATGTGTGTGTCAGGGACACTTAGCATCAGATCTGATGGGAAGGCAGATAAAAGCTTGATTTAGTACGAGGGTAGGGGAGGCACAGGGCAGCTTGGCCTCAGAGCTTGAAGAGCTCTTCCAGAAGCTCTTTGATGTGAAGGAGATGTTGGGAGTTGTGCAATTCTTGCAGGCGGTCCAGACACAAAGGCTGCTCAAACAATGCAGAGGGGCCAGCGATGCTGAGCGTGCATTTTTGTCCTTCCTTTCGCCCTTGCTGCCCTCCCTTTCATTTTTCCCAACAAACCGGGATCCAACATGTCCCAAGGAGAGAGACATTAGTGTCACAGGAGTAAATTTACAAGGCTATTGGACTTGGGGCATAATAGTAGCTGTGCAGAGTCCCGTATATTAAGAGAGGTGGTCAACGCGGTTATAGCGACTAGTCAGGGGTAGCCTAAGGCGAATTCTGATTACTTGAGAAGGAGATCTCCCATCTCACAAGAGAGAAACAAATGCCTTACAAATTGGTCACATCCCATTTAGCTCATATTAATTTACATCACCAACCCCCAGGGCTACCAGGCAGTATTTTTCTTCCTTTTGTTTCTCCTCCCCAGCCCCCAAGCGACTTCCTCTTTTTCTTTTCTCTTTCATCCAATAGTGTCGGTCTGGCTGTTTCTAGTTTGCTCAGATTTTATTTTCCCAGTTAACTGTTGCGCTTGCCGACCCCCAGATCTTTCGCGCTGTAAAATCCGTGCTACACATGCTTCCTGGCAGCCTGCTTTCCATCAGCTTTGCAGAAATCAAGTTGCCGGATCAGCCTCGTGTGTTAGCAGGATAATAACTTTCCTTAGCAGGACAAAATGGTGCAGAGAGAGTGTTGCCTTTTCTGCTTCAAAGGCTTGAGAGATTCCTTTAACCACAAAAATGAGAATAGAATGTAATGGATATACAAGAGTCCCATGATGGCAATCTCCCTGCTGGAAATGTTCATGCATTACCTGTAATTTACCTCAAAAATGTACCATATGTTGGACTGCAAGATGCACTTTTCCTTTTCTTACTTAAATGGACTGCTATTTAGAACATTTTTTCCCCTTGACATGGGAATAGATTTTGGGACTAGGTTGGGGGGAAGTACCCCACAGAAGTCTCACAAATTAAAGTCGGCACATGTTATCATCTGAGTGCTTTGTTACAAGGGAAAGAAAATGGAATTAGGTGCATTTCCCCCCTAATATACTGTCAGCCCTATAGGGCTAGGGTGAGATTAAAGACACTTTTGGAAGAGAGAAGGCAATGAAGCACCAATTCACCAGTTCCCTTCATGCATTTCATGCAAAGGGACAGAAATGACAGACCCCTCCCTCCATGGCTTGATTTATGTAGTCGGGAGACCTGAGGAGCAGCTCTGCCAAGACAGAGGGAGGCCCCACTTTCTAATTGCATCAGATGCCCCTTGCTTTCTGCAGTGTCCGGGCAGATTTGCCGGGCGCTCTCTCCAGGTTTACAGTGATGGCTTATTAACATATATTTTTCAGAGTGCCAGAACTTCCCCTCCTTCAAATCTTTTGAACTCCCTCAGAATCTCACTTTCTTTTCCCTGTAGCTGCACAGATGTAGAGGGAGAAGAGTCAACAATGGCAAACCTTATTTTCCACCCAGAGCCATGGCCTTGTCACTAGCGCTGCCACATCTGCGTTTTTGAAGGGAAATGTCATAATATTGCTAATCAATAGGAAGAGTGACAGGCCCATTTGTCAAGAACAGGCCAGCACTGCAGCTGTTGTCCTCCTCGGCATCTTTCTCTTGGGTTGCGCAAAGGGGAGCCCAGGGACAGGCCTGCTGCGTGTCTGGCACCGCCCCCTCCTTTGCTGGGCAACAATAGGCAGCCACCGGGGAAAAGGAGTGGGCCGGCTCCATGCTCTGCACAAGTTGGGCAGAGCACAATGGCAAGGGCTGGAGAAGGAACATGGGGTTTCTCGTTTCTAACAGTGGCATGCAAAGGTAACCAGCCGCCCTGCCAGGGGAGAGAATCTACTGGATCAGGAAGTCTATTGACCCTTAATCTGGGGAGTGCAGCTGTTCATGTGTTTCTTTTGAGCTGCAGATGTTTCTTCCTGGTCTGCTGGTCAGAGGGAGGAGCAGGTCATCTCAAAGGAGTGAGATGGACATGGGGGTGGGTTGGGACTCAAACTTCATGACAATTCTCATCTTTGCTGTGAAGGAAAATGTAACCAGAGGGTGGAAAATGGTGGCAGGCAGGCTGTAATCTCTGACCCACCACACACTAGCTGCCCTGAGCTGATATAAACCCGGATGGGCAGGACCTGCAATGACAGTCGGGTCGGTCATGCGTGGGGTCCGGGTGTGAGCTGAGGTGACATGACTGAAATGCCCTTTCCCACCCCACCAAAATAATTTTTAAATTAGGAAATTAATCTTAATCAAGTCTTGTATCTCTAGCCTTAGTTGGCCTGACTGTTGTTATGGCTTTTCATGCTTGGGGGGGTCCCCAAGACCAGTAATTTAGTTTTATTGATACAAGGGAGCAAATGCTGATATTAACAAGGGAGACCTTCCAGAACCATTTGTAGCATTTCTTGTCAACTTGCACTTCTCCTGTCTGCTTCTTCTTGCCCTTTAAGGAGAGGCGATATTCTAGAAATTGTGTCATTTTCATAAAGGCATTCTAGTCTGAGCCATTGGCAAGTAAACAATATTGAGTTTAAAGATAAAAATAGTATGGCTCTTCTATTATCTGATGTATATTGTTTAGAAAAAGGTGAAGGCAAAAGAATATCAGAAAGGAGTTCGTGCTAATTAATAATGAGACCCTGAGATCAGTAAATAAATATCCATGTGTTTGTAGGATCCCAGACCCAAATGCCATTGGAAAACTGTGCTGGGTTGAAAAGAGACAAGGGATTTTAAATTCTATAACACGTTGTTAGAGACTGGATTCTGTCCCACCCCCCAAGTTCATGGATCGAAGTCCTAACCCTCAGTGTAACTGTATGTGGGAAGAGGATCCTTAGGGGGTAAAGTTAAATGAGGTCATAATAGCAGGGCCCTTCACTGATAGGTCTTTGGCCTTATAAGAAGAGGTAGAAATCTCTCTCTCTCTCTCTCTCTCTCTCTCTCTCTCTCTCTCTCTCTCCCTGTCTCTCTTGGATATAGTAAGAAGGCAGCCATCTGCAATGCAGAAAGAGAGCTCTCACGAGAAACTGAATTGGCTGACATCTTAATTTGGACTTCTAGCCTTAGAACTATAAGAAATAAATTTCTGTTGTTTAATCCACCCAATCTATGGTATGTTGTTATGGCAGCCAGAGCTGATTAATTAACACACATTCTCCTCCAAAGTAAAGCACTCTTATAATAACATTCCAAGCATGGAAAGTTTGCAGTTCCCCTGGAGGCACAAGTATAGGGTAATAGATTGATTTTTTTTAAAAAACCGTTTAAAATCTCCATACAAACAAATGCAGTTCTCTGTACCATAGTTTACTTGGGAGAGCATTGATGCTGCCTTTGCTGGAAATAATTTTGGAGAGTCTCTTTAAGTATTCAGAGTCAGCAGCATAAGCTTGAATATCTTCAGTCGTGATATGTTCTTGTTTTTAAGGGTGGTTGAATTCATTTTTACATTTATAGGTTGTTCAGAGAAAGCCAGGGAATCAGGCTGGTAACCAGAAGTAGGTCACCATGGTTGAGTCAACCACAGGGTGTGCCTGTGCAGTGATAAGGCTCCTGGGACTTACACCTGTTTCAGACGACGATTCTGAAAGTGTAGCTTGAGCCATGCTCGGACCGGGGAGTACTGCAGCGCGGGAGACCGTCCTTCTAGAGGGGTGGGCCCATGCTTGTGAGTGCCTTGCTCTGGTATCTTAGGAGCTTTCAAGTTTACTTCATTTTATTTGAACTTGACAACATCTTTGGAGCCAGGCATCTTCATCCATGGAAAGGCAGCCCTCATTTTATTGGGTAAATTCTGGTAAATTTGTTCAAACAAAACAAAACCCTTATCCATATCGATAGAATGGTAACCACACAGAGGTTTGGGAGCAAGCACGTGTGAGTCTCAGATCAGCCATTTCTAGGCTGTGTGATCTTGGGTCAGTCATGCAAGCTCTCTGTGGCTCATTTCTCTCCTTTGTAAAACGGGCTGTGGTGGAGTACCAGGTCAATTAGATGAAATAACGCACATAAAACACCCAGAATGTTTATGTAGAGCAGGCATTCTCTTCATGCTACTTTTCTACTTTGTTGCTTTCATATTTGGAGATGAGAGCTGATGTCCAGAGGCAAGGATAACACCATAAACAATCACCATGTCAGCTGCACAGTGACCTAGAGACAGATGGAAGGTGCTTCTACCCTGATTGTGAGGTATCAAAAGGGAAGGCCTTATAGTTTGTATAAAGGCTCTGAATGACTTTCTTTTTTCCATGTGAAAGTTCTGTCTCCATTTATTTAAAGCCATCACTTGGCAGCTTTTCCTTTTATCCCCCCTCTCGCTCCTTCCTTTGCTTCCTACTAGGGAAGACAGCATCAAGGTGGCCTTGCTTTGGATCTCTGCACCCAGAGAAGAGTTTTGGGCCAAAGATTTCTTTCCTACAGTGCAGACCTGACTACATTATTCTTCAAAGGAACACGACCACAATTACAAGGTAAAGAGCAATAGGAAATAAAGACTGTTGACCTAGGCATAATGGATGCCAAGGGACAGCCCAGTTTTCCTTTTGGCCCTTCCTTTCTTCTTTGGGTTCTTGTCTTCACACAGGGAAAATGCCCTAAATCTTATTTTCTTCTGGATTATCAAAAAGTATGTCAGTCTAACATAACTGGAGGCACCTTCTGGGTTGTCCTTCTGTATGTTTGGGCTCTGGTACCCAGAGCTTCTGGTAATTGACTGCAGAGGACACAACGGCATGTTGAGAGCTTCATGTGATAGAGAACATTGAACATGCAAACAATAGTTCTCTTCTAGGCCTGAAGGAATATTCTCAAGTGATAGTCTGTGCAATTCATCCTCTCACCTGGTAGAATTCTTACCAGCATGAATTCTTACAACTTAACCTTACTGTGTGTCAATGGAGTCACTGAGGAAAAGCTTAAGAATTTTCTGTGAGGGGAAATCTTTCAGATTTGGAAATGAGCTAAAAGTGCAACATTTTTTCCTTCACACCATCCTCATCAAACAACCGGTGAATTCATCTCATCAAGCACTAAGTCAATCGATATAAAGAAGAGCTGGCATAGGGAAAGAAAGGTGGGGATCCAATCAATGTACCAACATGCTCTCTAATTTAATGAGAAAAAATGTTTGGGGGTCAAAGTTATGTGGGAGGTGGTAACACAGTGTGTTGTGCCCAGATTTTAATATTGCCCCCTAAAACCAGAGATTATCTGGGAGACTGAATCAAAGCAAAGGGCTTTATTATGGATTTAGGCCCGGCCAGCCTAAACTCGGGCTCACAGACTTCAACAACACACTGGATCCACATGGAGTGAGCCCCGAACAAAGGTGGGGTGGGGCCTTTATAGGTTTGGGAAGGGGGAGTTACAGGAAATTGTGACATAGGTACAGTGATCCAATCATTATTATACAATATTATTGACAGCAGGTCTAACCATTCACATCGCCTAGAGTATTTGTTACTTTTGGCGGGACCCGGGGGAGGAGCCAAGATGGCGGAGAGGAAGGGAGCTCTGTAAACTTCGTCTGCCCCATCGATCGAACTGAGAAGGACATTACTCTCATCTGCAAGAGCAGAAGGAGACAATACGGACTCCAGAAGGAAGAGAACCTGAAGGATACCTGAGTGAGTGAGTGCAAACTGGGGAGATTGGAAAACGGGCCAGCCCAAGACGGGCAGGGGAGGTGGCAGCCCCAGCCCAATCGGGGGCAAGCGCGCAGAGCCCGAGAGACAAAGGGAAGAGACAGAGAGACTGAACACGCTCATAGTACTGTCTCTGGGGAAGAGGTAAAGAACGCTTAACTGCGCTTGGAGAAGCTCACTACATAGATAACTGCTGCGTAGCCTAAATCCCGAACCCAGTTGGCGCAAGGGAAGGAACAGCTTCCAGCCCAGCGCCATCTTGGCAAGGAGTCGGCCACCACTGCAGTGGCGGTGTCAGGGGTGCTCACTTCGACCTCGGTTTTGGGAGTGGGAGCATGCACCTCATTTCCACGGTGCATCTCGCCCCCAGCATTGGCCACATGAACCCTGAATCCCGGGTGCCAACAGGGGAAAAAAATAGCCGCCACCTCTACATGATCCCTGCAGAGAGTTGGTGGCGGTGGAGACCTGGGTGTGCGCCCAGGTTGCAGGAGCTCCCAGCTCATTTCCAGCAGCTCCTGGTGCCACCTCCAGTAACAGCTATGCCCTCATTCCTCTCCCAATGCTAATGCGATCCCTGTCGGGGGTTGGGTCTGCGACGGTGCGCAGGCACATCACCTCCTGCTGGACATCTCGCCCCAGGCAGGGGCAGCCGAAATCCCAGCCTGAGCCAAGACAAATTGATTCCCCCCCTAAGAAGCCAGCAACCAAAACAAAAGCATCTCATCTGTGGTAGCATAAAAAGTGCATGGACTGAAACTTTGAACCGAGGAGGGCCTTGAAAATACAAATTGGCTCAACTGCAGCAAAAGGAGATCAGACTCATTAGAGTGGCCTATAGTTCATAGTTCAGCAAAGCTTGGCGTGACGCCTGCCTATCTAATCTCTGCAGACACCGAGGCGGAGCCTCTGAGAGCAGCCTCCAAGACCTACCACACCAAACCACGCCTATCCAAGAGGGGGAGCTGCCATTTTTTTTTTTTTT